>NW_024066060.1:0-566625 GCF_014898435.1 Botrytis sinoallii
TCTTTGTATTCGTCTAAATATCTTTGATATAATAGTTATTATATTGAAATTATTTTTTTTGAATGAATTTCCTTATTTATATATTCAGAAACTTTCTTTTATAACTTCAAATATAATAAGTGAAAAGAAATTCGTAAAATCATAAAAATCCTTTATTTATTAGCTAAAATCCCTAATCTTTTATTAACAAATCAATCCCTTCCTTTAATCCTATTCTATCTATTTTATTATTTTAATATTAATCTTATTTATATTGATTAAATCAGTAAAAGCTTAATATGACTTTCCTTTTGTTATTATATTAACCGAATTAGTCAGACTATCAATTCAAATCATTTTAACAATCTCTTTTTGCTTATAGAATTGATATAGTGTTATAATATCAATCATTAATCTCTTTTTCACTAATCATTCCTAGTTTTATAAATAGATTATATAATAACTTGAAATAAGTATATAAAATTAATGGAATCTTCTTGCTAAGAATAATACTAACTATAAAAGTAATTGTTGTATCGATATTGAATTTCTGAATTAATTTATATAGCTTGGATCCAAAAACATTATATATAACTTTGTTGGCATTTAATAAATAACTAATAAATGATATTAGTATTGTGATATTTAATCTATTATAACAATTATATAGTCTATTTGAAATAAAATAATCCTTATTGTTTGCAAAAAAGATATCAGTAAAAACAATAATCTTTAAGTGAATCTAAGTCAAATAATATATATTTGAGTTCTTAGTAGAGTTTTCTTTTTGCTACTTGATATGCTTATTTAATATTATAATATTATCCTTATTAAATTAGATTATTTGTATTATTATAAACAAATCGAAAGATTTATCTCAGATTAATATATAATTACAATATATATTCCGCAGGCTTGTTATATAATATACTATTTATATATAGAAGTATACTTCGAACCTTGCTATGTGTATTATGCATATTTATAGATTCTATAAATATAAACTATAGATTGTTATATTATCTTTTCTGATTAAAATAAATATTATTATTTTTAAATATAACAATAATATTATTAAACTTTAATAAATAATTATAAATAAGTTCCTTATAATTTTTAATTATAAAATTAGTTTATTTGAATTATTTATTCTTAGTTTATATAAATGTATTATCCTTAATGATAAGTGTATTATTTATCTAAAGTTTTATAATATTAAATTCAGTTTTTTATTATTAATATATAAAAGATAAGAATTATATATAGATTGCTGTATCTTAAGCTTTTTTATAATGATGAGTATAGTATATTTGGAATCAATAGTTTCTTATTTCAGAAATACTATATAATAGCTTAATAATAAGTAAAATTATATTGGTTAATAGATTCATTTCTTTCGAAGTATGGGTATAAAAGTGGCAATGCAAGTTTGAAATGGATTAAGTATATATCTGAGTAATATCTTAAATATATATTTCTATATCTGTTTTTCGAGTATTTGTAATTAGTAAACTAAAATATATTGATATAATTATTGAATTATTAGGGCTTATATTAATATAGATATTTTATTAGAATTATATATACTTGAATAATTAGTCTCGATTTATGGAATTCAGTATCTATTCTTTTATTCTTGATTTTATTAACAAATTGTAATTTAAAAATATATATATTAAAAGGAATATCAAAAGTAATATAATTCGAAATATATTTTTAATTATTAATTCATAAATCTTTTTCTTTTGGATTCCTCTATCTAATAGAATCCTTAGAATCAGTAAACAAAAATATTTGGAATAGTAATCTTGTATATAAGCTTGAATTTGAGATATAATTATTTGTGGAAAAGATATTAGTATAGTATCTAATTGTTTTGAATAAATTCAAGCAAGGTTTCTTTGAATCATTGTATATGTTAATTGTTTGTTTCTGAAGAAAATAATATAATTTTATTAGCATTTGGCAAAGTTATTTCGGGATTAATATTATAATCAATTTCTTTAATTTTCTTAATATATTTAGCTTTTAAATGTTTATAGTATAGTTTTATTAATATAAATCTAATCTATAAATCTATAAAATAGATTAATAGGCAATTTCTATCATTGAACGCTTCTAAACTCTTATGGTTGCATTATTCTTCTGGGTGTTTGCATTAATCCAACGAATGGTATGAAATAAAGAGGGACGTTGTGAGAATATTTAAAAAGTGGTGGGACTTAATCCTTTAAGATAATTACTTTGTATTCTCAGATAAATCTGAATAGTATAACAAAAACGATTATTGTGTGGGATATAGTTTTACGATATTATTGTGGTAAGCAATAGATTGATAGCAGTTATAACTGAGTATGGGAATAGTTATATATCTTTGATACTAAGATGATCGGTGTGTGACGGGGGTTAGAATGTCTTCTGAATATTATTGATTGTTTTTATTAGGGATAGATATGGTTATATATTGATAGTATATTAGTAATCTAGAGAATACAAGAAAGTGTAATTGTTTTCTTTTAATAAGTATATTATAAATACTATTAAGTAATACAATATTACAATATTGCAATCAGATGATTCTCTGAATATATTAAGATTGAGGACAACAAGGCAGCTGATTGTTTGCTGATTAGAATATAAGTGGGCTGCTTGATTCTGATCCTTTTGTTTTTCTATAATTAACAGCACTTGCTTTGCTCTATATATCAATATCTATACTTCGAGAGTAAATAGTAAAAGAAAAAAAAAGATCTGATTTTCGAAATATATAATATATAAAAAACCAATATATAATTTCGGAATCAGAAAATCTCAAACTTTTTTATAGAGTATTTACAGATTTATAGTAATAAGAATCGGATATAATGACTTTACGATCTATTATATTAGATTTAATTACGAAATAATATAAATACCTGTATATATAGAATTGAGAAAAGCTCATTGTACTTTTTTCAATACTCAATCAATAATCAGATGTGTAGCGACTAACTGCTTATATTAAATTGTTTTCGATCTGAATAGGATGTAATAGTATATATCGATTATATTCTATGAATATAAAACAGTTTTTACTAACCTCCTTATTAAATCCAGATTCTATATTAGGATATATTTAAACTATACAAAATCATATGAATACCAATTTACTCCGATATCTCAAGGATAAGCTCTCCATTCTAAACAATCTAAAACCTGTATCAACTAGCTATACACACTCCAAGTGCACTTTCAATCAATAGTAATCGATCTAATTATCTGCCGATATTCAGATAATATATAAAACAAAATTCTTTAAAAGAGAATCACAAACCTTTAGATAGAATAGCTATAGGATTGTTATAAAGTAATATTAAGCAAAGGAATATTAGAGGCAACAAGTTTCTGATTAGCTAATATTATATTACTATGAATAGCAGAAATGTTAGTGTTCATAGGGCCCACTCCTTAGTACATCTAGAATATCCTTCGGGAGGTCAGATATTAGATGTTAATCACTATAAATAAATAAATAAATAAATAAATAAGATAGATTAAGAGTATATATCTCCCTTTTATATTAATAAATGAAAAAGGTTCTTTTTACTTATTAATAGCTATTTTATTATTCTCTTTTCAGATTAAAATCTTATTGTTTAATAACAAGTATAAATATAGTTATAAAGGGTCTTTTATATATATTCAAAACCTCTTTATATTTGTATAGAACTATATAATCTGCAATCTTTATTATAGCTTTAGAGATTACAGTAGTATATTATTGAATAGTAGGTGTTAGAGAGCTGGTATTAATATACAGGGAAAAGTACCAAAAACGAGTAAAGTAGATATTAAACCATTAGATCCAGCAGTATCATTGATTTCTTTATAATTATTGAAATATAGCTGCCTTGTGAATACCGAGTTTATAAACCTTTTATAAATAATTTCGTAAGATCTTTGTAATAGTATATAAAATCTCTTAATAATACCCAATTGAATAATGTACCTTCACAAAAACTGTTTTTGTCTGAATGGATATTGATATAGCATATTGTTAAAACTCTCTTCCAATAAGTTGGTATCAATATTATAAGTGATATACTCTAATAGATCAATATATATATTAATTTAATATTTATAGAGTTTATTCTATATATACTTTGTAGATATATTACTTAGCCATTAAGCGGTTGAAAATATATGGCTTTATTGATAATATACAGAATCAAATCATTATTGATCTAAAGTATATTGATAAGTATAATATAATTGAATTCAAAATCCTTATTGAACAAAAAGAATTTGAATTTATCGAGCAACTTGTTATGAATTTTGATAATGATAATAAAACTTGGTAAACTATTTGATCACTTTAAAGTCCTTATTATACCCGAAGTATTTAAGTATTTTATAGAATTTGTATATAGATGGATAGCCAAATTGATAATGAATTTATTGTAATTTGATTTTAATAAGATAGTAATTATTATTATTAATAGAATAATTGATTAATCCCTTAATATTGATATTCTATAGCAAAAATGTATAGCCGAATTATTAATATATAAAATAAATGCCTTTAGATATAATAGTAATATTATTAAGATTATTATATTTAAATCTAAGTCTATTCACATCAACTAAAGAAAGTAAGGATGAAAGGTCAGCTTCTATTATATTCCATTTTATTTTTTTAAATAAAAACTTGATATAAAATAAATCAATAGAACTCGTTGCTTTAATGCTGTATTAGATTATCACTTGTTCAGCAATAGCTTTATTATATTTAACATTCTCAATCTTTTCTATACCAAATACTGATTATATTTGATAGATAATCTTTTAGCCACATCTGTATCAATTATAATACCGAAAAATATATTAGTATTATATTGTTTGTTGCTTATAATAAATATCTCAACTATCAATTTATAAACACTTATAGCGTTATTGAAATTAGTTGTTATTAAAAAATCATTACAAGTATCCATTGAAATAAAAAATATCCTGGAGACTCCTTTAGAACCGCTTGTATCAGTAAGATATTGATTAATGAGATAGTTATTATTATTATCATTATTATCATCTCAATTATCTTCTTATTTGATATTAGTGACGAACTGATTATATTGTTTTGTAAAGCTCTTGTTGTTGAGATTGCTGTATTTGGTATAGTAATTTGTCTTAAGTCAATCTTTCTCTTTTTGTGTATACTTATAGTATCTATAGCCCTTCTTTTTGTAATCAGGGAAATAATAATTGTTCTTGCTTTTATTAGCTAATACAAAGAAGGATTGTTGATCAATGTATTTATTATAAGGTTTTCAAAAGGAAAAGTCCGAAGATACATTATTATAGAAATATTGATTTATAAGGAATGTCTCAGATAAAGAGTATAGTTTCAGAAATATCTTTTGATAAGAGTTGATAGTCTATTTAATCTGATTAATAAGCTTTACAACAATTAAATAAGAATTGTATATTGCAAAGTAATATTTCAGAATACTATTATATATAAACAAAATCCTAATATAGTATAATTGAGAATTATATATTATTCTAGGAATAATATATTGGAGAAAGTATAAATCTGTAATTATTATATTAAATATTTCCTGAAACTCTATGGATAGATTTTTCTTGATATAATCCTTGAAAATAATATTATTCTATTTAAGAAGTATATTCCATTAATATTCAGATCCTTCGAAATTGTTGATTATTATATTATACAAATCTTAATATAAATCAGGAAGACTGCTAAGATTTGCCTGATAATAGTCTTTAGTCATATTCACAAGCATAATCGGAAAGGTTGTTATAGTTATTTCTACTAATACAAATACCCTGCAATAATACTTTCCGAATATAGAGATCTTCAAATCAAAAGAGTTATTGATATCTTTATATCTATTATTATCTCTATAGATTTTCGAAAGATTAATAAAATAATAGCTCTGATTGCGTTAATTATTATCCTTACAATTGAAACGATCAGAATGATCCCTATCCCTATCATCTCTATCATCACCTTTACCACTATTACCGCCACCTCTATCATTATTATTATCTCAACCACCGCCCCAATTGTTATCATTATTCGGATTATTATTATCACTAGATAATTCTGTAAAAATATTAATTAATAGTATCACGCTAAAAGTGATATCACCGATAGCATTAAGCTAATTGGGTTTATATAGGCATATTCTCTCGTGACAAATAGAATTCTAAAGTCTAATTCTGATGCTAATAAAGATGCATGTGGGATTTGTACATCCCTAGATTGAAATAAAGCTGGTTCTCTATACATATCAAGAGGAATAATCAAACTACTTATAAATTTACCGGGTTTTAGCAAAATTAGATAACCAGCTAGATTACCATTCTGAGATTCAATGAAAAGTTCGACTTGTGATCTCGAATCGAGTCCGATAGGAAAATGAGTCCATTTGTGGATACAAATGATTATACCTTATTAATCTGGTATTCCAAAAGTTATTCCATAGTTCAATTATAATACTCTTTGTGAAAAAATATTTCTATTAAAGCATTATTGATATAAACTCTATAATATTATAAAATCTTGTAAAAATCATATAATATTAACTTATCAATACTCTTGAGTAAAATTTATTGAATAAGCTCGAAATCAAATATGATTATATTCTGAAGAGATATATTGATAATCTCTATATTCGAGTATATAGCCATTTGAAAAAGAAAGTATTTGTCAATCTGATATTCTATTTTCATTTTGAATATATATTCTTTATAGAACTATTTAATTTTATTGAAATCTTTTGAAAAGGAATAGTTCTGAGATTTTTCTTTAAACTTCAAATCCTTAGTAGTTTTCTGAGTTTTTCTTTCTTTAGTTATTATTTTGTTAGGAATATAAAGATTGAAAAGAGTAGAAGGATAAGAAGAAGTATTAGTTATATCTTTATAGAGAGAAGTCTTGAATTTCTGTTACAAAGGATCGGTATCATTAGTTGTTATATCGATAAATCCTCCTATATCAATGGATTGATTAAATGAAATAGGTTTCTTGTTAGCATTGGGTTTCTTGCCAGCTTGCTTAGAGCTAATACTAGCGCTTGCCCGGGATGTTATAATACTGATAATGGGAAATAAAAGAAGTAAAAATAAAAAAAGGATTTCGAATAAGTAATTAAGTAATTTGTGATATCACTAATTAGTATTAGTTCGAGAGAGATACGAAAGATATAGTTCCCACTATCAATAGGCCCCTAAATATCTGTATTGTATTCTGTCTAAAGAGCTAGCTAATGAAGGGAAATAGTAGGCCTTATATAAGCACTACTGAAAGAGCTAGTCTCCTTCACATTTGCCTAAATACCTTTGATATAGTAGTCATTATATTGAAATCATTCTTTTGAAGTGAATTCCCTTATTCACATACTCAGAACTCTTTTTTATAGCTTCAAATATAATGGCTGAAAAGAAATTCGTAAAATCATAAAAATCCTTTATTTGTTAACTAAAGTCCCTAACCTTTTATTAGTAGAACTAATCCTTTTCTTTAATTCTATTCTATCTACTTTATTATTTTGATATCGATTTTATTTATATTAATCAGATCAGTAAGAGCTTGATATAGCTTTCCTTTTGTCATTACATCGGCCGGATTAGTCAGACTATCAATCCAGATCACTTCAATGATTTTCCTCTACTTGTAGGATTGATATAGTATTATAATATCGATTATTAATCTCTTTTTATTAGTTATTCCCAGTTTTGTAAATAGGTTATATAATAACTTAAAATCAGTATACAAAATTAATGGAATCTTTTTGTTAAGAATGGTGTTAACTATAAAAGTGATTGTTGTATCAATATCGAATCTCTGAACTAATCCATATAACTCGGATGTCAAAACACTATATATGACTCTTTTGCATTTAATAAATAATCAATAAATAATATTAGTATTATTGTATTTATCTATTATAACAATTATATAGTCTATTTAGAATAAATAATTCTTATTATTTATAAAAGAGATATTAGTAAAGATAACAATCTTAAGTGAATTTAAGTCAAGTGGTATATATTTGAATCCTTTAATAGAGTTTTCTTTTTGTTACTTGATATGTTTGTTTAATGTCATAATATCATTCTTGTTAGGTTGGATTGTCTGTACTGCTATGAATAGATCGAAAGATACTTTGGGTTAATATATAATTGTAATGTATATTTTGTAGGCTTGTTATACAACATACTGTTTATGTATAGAAATATATTTCCGAATCTTATTATATATATTATATATATCCATGGATCCTGTAGATACAAGCTATAGATTATTATATTACTTTTTCTAATTAAAATGAATATTATTATCTTTAAATATAAGAGTAATATTATTAAACTTTAATAGATAATTGTAAATGAGTTTCTTGCAATCTTTAGTTATAAAGTCAGCTTACTTGAATTATTTATCTTTAGTTTATATAAATACACTATCCCTAATAATGAATGTATCATTTATCTAAAGTTCTATAATACTAAATCTAATCCTCTTATTATTAGTATACAAAAGACAAGAGTTATATATGGATTACTATATTTTAAGCTTTTTACAATAATGAATATGGTATATCCGGAATCAATAGTTTCTTATCTCAGGAACACTATATAATAACTTAATAATAAGTAAAATCATATTGGTTAATAGATTCATTTCTTTTAGAGCATAGGCATAAAAAGTACGATACAAATTCGAAGTAGATTAAATGTATACCTAAGTAATATCTTGAATATATACTTTTATACCTGTTTTTCGAGTATTTATAATTAGTGAGATTAAAATACATTAATACAATTATTGAATTATCGGGGATTGTATCAATATAGATATCTTATTAGTATTATTATATACTTGAATAATTAATCTCGATTTGTGGAATTCAATATTCGTTTTTTTGTTTTTAATCTTATCAATAAATCGCAACTTAAAAATACATATATCAAAAGGAATATCTAAAAGTGATATAATCTCGAATATATCCTTAGCTGTCAATCTATCAATCTTTTTCTTTCTAGATTCTTTATATATAATGGGATCCTTAAAATCAATAGCAAAACATTCAGAGTAATAATTTTGTATATAAACTTGAATCTGAGATATAACTATTTGCGGAAAAGATATTGGTATAAGTATCTAGTTATTTTTGAATAAATCCAAAAGAAATTCCTCTAGATTCGTTACACACATAATCACTATTCCTGAAGAAAGCGATATAATTTTGCCGGAATTTGACAAAGTTACCTTAGAATCAATATCATAATCAATTTCTTCAACCTCCTTAATACGTCCAGCTTCTAAACACTCATAATACAGCTTTACCAATATAGATCTAAATCTCGTAAATCCATAAGATAAATCAAGAATATATATCTCCCCTTCCATACTAATAAATGAAAAAGATCCTTTCCACTTACCAATAACTATTCCATTGCCCTCTCTCCAAACCAAAACCTTACTATTTAATAGCAAATCATAAAGTACAATCGTAAAGAGTCCGTTATATATATTCAAGGCCTCTTGTACTTATATAGAACTATATAATCTATAAACCTCTATTATAGCTTTAGAGATTACAATAGTATATTATTGAATAATAAGTATTGAAGGACTAATATCAACCATACAGAGAAAAATACCAAAAACAAATAAAGTAAGCATTAAACTATTAGATTCAACAATATCATTGATCGTCTTTATAATTATTTGAAGTATAGCTGCCTTGTAAATACTGAGTTTATAAACCTCTTTATAAATAATTTTGTAAGATTTTTATAATAATATATGAAATCTCTTAACAATACTGATTGAATAATACACCTCCACAAGAACTATCTTTATCTAAATAAACATTAATATAATATATTATTAAAACTCTCTTCCAACGAAATTGATATCAATATTATAAGTGATATACTCCGATAAACCAATATATATATCGATTTAGCATTTACAGAGTTTATTCTATATATACTTTGCAAATACATTGTTTAGCTATCAAGTGGCTTGAAAACGTATAGTTTTATCGATAATATATAGAATCGGATTATTGTTGATATAAAATTTATCAACAAGTATAATATAATTGAACTCAAAATCCTTATTAGATAAAGAGAATTTGAATCTGCCAGATGACTTACTATAGACTTGACAATAATAACAAAACTTGATAAACTATTTGATTATTTCAAAGTCTTTATTATACCCAAAGTGTTTAAGCATTTTATAGAACTTATATGCAGATAGATAACCGAACCGATAGTGAATTCGTTATAACTCGACTTCAGTAAGATAGCAATTATTATTACTAATAAAATGGTTAATCAGTCCTTTGATATTAATATTCTATAGCAAAAATGTATGGCTGAATTATCAATATATAGAATAAACATTTTTAGGTGTAATAGTAATATCATCAAGATTGTTATACTTGAATCTAAGTTTATCTATATCGGCTAAAGAAAACAAGAATAGAAGGTTGGCTTTTATTATATTCCATTTTATTTCTTTAAATAGAAGCTTGATATAAAACAAATTAATAGAAATCATTGCTTCAATATTATATTGAATTATTATTTGTCTAGTAATAGCTTTATTGTACTCAATATCCTTAATCTTTTTCTATGCTAAATATTGGTTGTATCCAACAAATAATCTCTTAGCTGTATCTGTATTGATCATAATATTGAAGAATGTATTAATATTATATCACTTATTGCTTATAGTAAATACCTCAACTATCAATTTATAAACACTTGTAGTATTATTGAAATCAATCATTATTAAAGAATCATTACAAGTATCTATTAAGATAAAGAATGTCCTGGAGACCCCTCCAGAACCACTTGTATTAGTAAGATACTAATCAATAAGATGGTTATTATTATTATTATTATTACTATCTCGATTATCTTTTTATTTAATATCAATAATAAACTAATTATATTGTTTTGTAAAGCTCTTATTATTGAGATTACTGTATTTGATATAATAATTTGTTTTAAGTTGGTCTTTCTTTTTTTGTATATACTTATAGTATCTATAACCCTTTTTCTTATAACTAGGAAAATAACAATTATCCTTGCTTTTATTAGTTGATATAAAAAAGGATTATTAATCGGTGTATTTATTATAAGATTTCTGAAAGGAAGAGTCTGAAGATATATTATTATAGAAATATCGATCTGTAAGGAATATCTCAGATAAAGAGTATAATTTCGGAAATGCCTTTCGATAAGAGTCGATAGTCTGTTTAATCTGATTAATAAGCTTTACAACAATTAGATAAGGATTATATATCGCAAAGTAGCATTCTGGAATACTATTATATATAGACAAAATCTTAATATAATATAATTAAGGATTGTATATTATTCTGGGAATAATATACTAGAAGAAGCGTAAATCTGTGATTATTGTATTAAATACTTCCTAAGGCTTTATAAATAGATTTTTCTTAATGTAATTCTTAAAAATGATATTATTTTATTTAAAAAATATATTTCGTTGATATTCAGATCCTTCGAAATTATTAATCATTATATTATACAAATCTTAATACAAATCAGAAAGACTACTAAGATTTGTCTAATAATAATCTCTAGCCATATTTATGAGTATGATTGAAAAGATTATTATAATTATCTCTATTAATATAAATATCTTGTAATAATATTCCCCGAATATAGAGATCTTCAGATCAAAAGAGTTATTGATATCCTTATATCTATCATCATCTCTATAGATTTTCGAAAGATTAATAAGATAATGGCTCTGATTGTATTAATTATTGTTTTTGTAATTAGAACAATTAGAATAATCCCTATTCCTATTATCTCTATCACTGCCTCTACTGCTATTACTGCTGCCTTTATCATTATTATCACCTCAACCGTTATTCCAATTGTTATTATCATTCGGATCATTACTATTACCAGGTAATCCTACAGGAATATCAACCAATGGAATTCCAGAGTCTGATTTTGATATTAGTAAAGATATACATAGGACTCGTATATCCTCAGATTGAAATAAAACTGATTCTCTATGTATATCAAAAGGAATAATCGAACCACTTATAATTTTGCTGGGTTTTAATAAAGTTAGGTAATCAGCTAGGTTACCATTCTAAAATTCAATAAAAGGTTCGGCTTGTAGTCTCAAACCAAGTCCGATAGAAAGGTGGATTCATTTCATAAATATAAATAATTGTATCTTATTAATCTGATATTTCAGAAGCTATTTCGCAATCTAATCATAATACTCTTTATAGAAAAATGCTTTTATTAAAGTATTATCGAGATTTGTATTCATATTAATATAAACTCTATAATATTATAAGACTTTACAAAAGTTATATAATATCAATTTATCAACACTCCTAAATAAAGCTTGTTAAATAAGCTCAAAATCAAATATAATTATATTCTAAAGAGATACATTAGTAATCCTTATATTCGAATATATAGTTATTCGAAAAAAAAAGTATTTGTTAATCTGGTGTTTTGTTTCTATCTTGAATATATATTCTTTATAAAACTATTTAGTTTTATTGAGATCTTTTGAAAAGAAATAATTCTGAGATTTTCTTTTGAATTTCAAATTCTTAATAGTTTCCTGAGTTTTTTTTTTTAGTTATTGCTTTATCAGAAATATAGGGATTGAAAAGAATAGAAGAATAAAAAGAAGTACTGGTTATATTTTTATAGAGAGAAGTCTTAAATTCTTATTACAAAGAATCAGTATCATTAGTTATTGTGTTAATAAATTCTTCTATACTGATGGATTGATTGAATAGAATAGGTTTCTTATTAGCATTGGGTTTCTTGCCAGCTTGCTTAGAGCTAATATTAGTGTTTGCTCGGAATGTTATAGTACTGACAATGAGAAATAAAAGAAATAAAAGTAAGAAGGTATTTCGAATAAGTAAGTTAAGTAATTTGTGATATTACTAATTAGTATTGGTTCAATAATAAAATCAGGAATACGGAAGACGTGATTCCCACTATCAGTAGGCCCCTAAATGTCTATATTGTATTCTGTCTAAAGAGCTAGCTAATAAAGGGAAATAGTAGGCCTTATATAGGCACTACTGAAAGAGCTAGTCTCCTTCGCATTCGCCTAAATACCTTTGATACAGTAGCCATTGTATTGAAGTCATTCTTTTGAAGTGAATTCCCTTGTTCACACAATAATTTTGTATTAGAACTTTTCAGAGTATTTATACCTTATTCTTTTTTCCTAATATATAGCTTTAATCAGTTTATAAATAGGTATTATATATTTATTATCTAAAGCCAAAATACAAATCTCAATCTGGCTTGCTTTAATATAATAATTCTAACCAGAAGATTAGTTTTTATAAGGAGTATGATTATCAGGGTTGTTTTATAGACAAATAAAGCTTCTCAAATTATATTGTAAATTGTCTTACTAATTAGATCGATATATTTCTTAATTCTAATACTAACCAGAACATAGCCTACATTTGGGTATTATTTGTATAGTTCATCGAATTATATTTCAAAGCCGAAAAGGGCAATGGGGAGTATACAAGTAATAATCGCTTTTTGCAAATAGATTACAAATAATCTATAAGCTGTATAAGCTATTAATCAAATATAGAATACAATATATATAGCTTTTGCAATATACATTTTGATATATTATAAGAATATTAAATTTATTTATTTATTTATTTATTTATAATGATTAACGTCTAATGTCTGACCTCCCGAAGGGTATTCTAAACGTACTAAAGAGCGGGCCTACAGACTGCTGACATTCCTGCCACTCATAGTAATATAATATTAACTAATCAGAAGCTTATTGCTTTTGGTGTTCCTCCGTTTAGTATCGCTTGTAGCGATCCTGCAACTGTTTTGTTTAAAGGTTTATGATCCTCTTTCAGAGGATCTTGTTTTGTATATCATCCGGATATCGGAGGATGATCAGGTCGATCGCTATTGATCGGGAGTACACTTGAAGCACATATAACTAGTCAATACAAATCTTAGATTATTCAAAATAGAGAACTCATTCTTAAGGTATCAGAGCAAATTGGTATTCATACGATTTCGTATAGTTTGGGCATATCCTAATATAGAATCTGAATCTGATGAGGAGGTTAGTGAAACTGTTTTGTATCCACAGAATACAATTGATATATGCTATTATATTCTATTCGGATTGAAGACGATTTGATATAAATGGTTAGTTATTATATATCTAATTATTGATTGAGTATTAAAAAAAATACAATAGGCTTTTCTCAATCCTACATATACAGATATTCATACTATTTTTGTAATTAAATCTAATATGATAAGCTGTAAAGTCATTATATCTAATCCTTATTGTTATAAGTCTATAGAGTACTCTGTGGAGAAACTTGAGATTCCCTGATTTCGAGATATCATATATCAGTTTTTATATATTATATATCTTGAAAATCAAGCCTCTCTTTTCCTTTTATTATTTATTCTCGAAATATAGATATTTAGTATATAAAGCAAAGCAAATGCTACTAACTATAGAAAGGCAGAAGGGGTTAGAATCAAGTGATCCAATTATACCCTAATCGGCAAAGCGATTGGCTGTCTTGTTGCCCTCAATCTCAATATACTCAAAGGACCACCTGATTGCAATATCGTAATATTGCATCGCTCGATAGCACTTGTAATATATCTATTGAAAGGAGATAACTATATTTCCTTGTATTCCCCAGATTACTAATATATTATTATCACGGAGGTAATAGCTATGTCTAATGATCACTTTGATCAGGAGATAGGTATATAAAGTAATAATAAACTAGATTGATTTGAGGTATAATCATAAGAATCATACCTGCTTTATATATCCTGATCAGGCAATAGAGTCGCCTAATTAGGTATATAGAATATACAAATGAATTGAGTGAAATAGTTTTAGTAATCATGGGAATGAATATTCCGGAGAAGTATTAGGATTAATATTATAGGGTTACATTATATAGTGAATTCTGTGATACACTCCCCAGATCGCTCGATACTTTAATGGTTATATTGAGGGATTTGTATAGTAAATAAAGAAATTTTTTTTTTCTGGTTGTGAGCAGTGTAAGTATTAGTAAGTGTTTTGTTTGGGTAGTTGCTGTGATTTTACCTGCTAAACAGGTTTATTTATTAGATAAAGGAGTATAAAATATATAAAACATATAATTTTTCAAAAAAAAAAAAGAATAAGTTGTATTGTTGATTAGGAAAGGCTATAAGAAAGTAATGATATTTGAGTAAGGGAATTAATCCTTTAGATTATTGTATATCAAAAGGCTTGAATCATTTTGATTGTTATACGGTTGAGTGTTTGTATCAATTGATTCGATTGATTCGTGCATACGACGCTCTGTGGCAGAGATGGAATTGAATGGAATTCGATAGATTTTGAGAAAACTTAATAGATTGATATAATTATAAGAGGGAGACAGTTCCCCTTTCTTAAATTCATATTTGATAATTCCAATATATTCTTTTATTATACCTTTTCCTATTAAAGAATCCCCAAACTCTATTGATTTTATTAATCGATATATAATTGCCTTCCTATATACTTTATCAAAAAGTAACATTCAATCTAATAAATCTAATACTCAGCATTCTCCTAATCAGTTATTACTTACAACTAAAATTCAATCACCCTCCAACAAACAGTTTTTACGGATAAGATTATCCTTTAATAAATATCACTAAGATCTCAATAATAGCTTTTTGAAGAAGATTAAAGCTATTCGAGATTGCCGGATTAATGCAAACAAAGGTTGTATAGTGATAATTCTTGTGGATTGTGATAATCCTTTTGTTGATAGCAAAAAAGAATATTATTTTTTTGATCTTCCTTCCAATAGCAAGAGTTCCTTATTAAAATTATCTTTCTCTTTTTCTACTAATCCTACCCCCATTTTTAGGTCAAGTAAAAGCCGGATACTTATTCGCAAAGCTTGTAATAAGTATAAGCGGAAAGGCTTAAAGCGTAATCTTAGGAATAAGGATATGCAAAACGCTATTCCCTGTATAAAGTATATTCATTCTCTTTTCTCTGATTATTATAAAGAATATAGTAAGTATTTCAAATAAAGAAATACATTTTTTTTTTGATACTAAAAGTATACTATATATACTTATATATCTCTCCCAGTGTATTTAAAATCTTTAAATATTCGACTATTAAAGCTTTATAATCCTAAATTTGTAATACTTTCTGGAAAGATATATTCTAATCTTTTTTATTTTGTTATAATTTGTTAATATACTTTTTAAAGGATTATTCCAAACCAGAAATCGGCTTATATTATAATAACAATTATATTAGTAATAATTAAAGAGGATAATAAGTTTATCAATCTTAACTCTTTTTTATCACCAATACAGATTATATCTCCTTTCTCTACTCGATTATTACGATTATCCATTTGTCCTTCCCCCACCATAAAATTATTACCTCCTTCTCCAACTAGGAAACGAAGATCCTCTCCTACTCTTCAATCTTTTGCAATAAAGCATTAGAAGATTGATACAAGGGTTCCTATAACGAGTCCTAAGACTTGATTATAACCTGCTCACACTGCTTTGAAGAATAAAAAAAGAAGAATGAATTTGATAGTGATTTCGATAATAAATATAATACTATTAGTAAAGAGAATATAATTAACTTTGATAATAAGTTTGCTGAAAAGAAGCGAAAGCTTGAATTATGTGACGATTCAGTCCCTTTCAGGTTCCTTTCTCAGTCACTTAGCTTTTAGAACCTTAGCCTAGTATGTAACTCATTGGTATATATAGTTCGGAGTCCTTATAATTCTTTTTTTATTCTTTTCTTCCTTTTTTAGTTTTAGATTTTAAGGTAGAATTGAATCCTTTTATAATAATCTTTTATATTATCTAAAATTTATCTATACAAGCCTCTACTAACAACAGTATACCAAATAATATTTCATTTTTTTTTAGGCTATCTAAACATTAATATTGCGTGGACTAGAAGAATCTATATCAGAAGATAAGGAAATATTTTTGAAGGATAATTAACTAATAATAATTCCTTAATCCTTATATCAATTCTTTAAAAAAATCAAAAAAAATTGCAAAGAAGTGTATTTAAGCTTTTCCTTATGATTTTGAAGAATCCAGTATAATTATAATCTTTCAAAGCAAAGGATTATTATGTATTCCTTTTTTTCAAGCGAAAACTAGCCTTTCCATTTCAATCTCAAATCAGTTTGCTATTCTTGATAATAACGAAAAAGATTCGGATTTCTCCATTTCTAGAACGATTATACTATAAAAAAGCAAAGAATCAGATAAAGAAAAGCTCTCTGTCTAGACTAATAATCTTCTTAATCTTATTATTCAGTAAAATACTATTATTATTGAATTGAGATTAGAAATCAATAATATTTATATCTTTTATTCTTTTAAAAATAATTTTCGAAATCGATTCCCTGTTTTTTGGAAAGCTTTATATTAGTCAGTCCTTGATATAATTGAATCTGTAAATTCTATGAAAACTATTATATATTCTTTATACAAAAAGGATACTCATTTTGTTTCTAATTCAATCTTTTCTTAATAATTTATATTTGATAAATAAGATATAACTTTCTTTATTTCTTATAGAATAGAAAAGATTCTTTACTTTATAAAAAAGCTTTTAAATAACAAAACCTTGAAGCCCAAATTATAAAAATATCTGATTGAATATAATCTAGAATAATATATATATGCTTTTATTAGTAAAAGGTAATACAGGATTTATATTGTTATTAATATCAAAGATATAGCTTGTAATCACTTGTAGTCTTTGCTTTTTGATCTATTTCCCGAATATAATGTATAAAGATTAATTGAAGCTATTATACAAGTTATTATTAATTTGACTAAGCAATAAATAGTATTAGATCAATACAAAACATTGAGACAAGGCGCAAATCAGTTATTTTGGGAATTCTATCAAAAATTTCGATAATTAGCTAATACTATCGGAATTCAAAATAGCTTTACTTTTCTCAATAACCTTCAAAACCGAATTAATATCAGATTAGCATATACTTGTATTACAGAGTTCGCTAGTTTCGAAGTGTTAATGATTATACAGCTCTCCTTCAAATTTATAATATAAATTATCGATTTATTAAAGTTAGAGAATATGTAACCGCATTAGCTACCCAATTAAACCTTACTAACAACCATATAACTGCTTTATAATAATTACACTTTATATTTAAGATTAGTTAAAAGATCTCATAATATTCTATAAATATCATTCTATTCTATTTATTATTGAATTATCAATCCAATACAGTTTCTATCTCGAATAATTCTTATTATAATTCCCAATCTTGGAAATCTAATAGTCTAGCGAGAAATTCGATTCCAATTCAATTCGATTCCTGAATTCAAGAGATTATTGACATTAATGAACTTTTTGATAAATCTACTAATGATTTTTCTGATATCTAATATTTAATGGATTTCGTTTAGAAAGAAGAAGTAATAAATATAAAGCCTTTAAAAAACGAATTTTAAGAAAAGTTTTCCTTTTAGAATATTTAAAAGATATAAGATATTTTAATCTATAAAAAACTAATAAAAGATCCTTATATAACTATTCCTTATATAATTTCGAAATAAGGAACTGTTTTTCAAGTTTAAGCTTTTATTAATTCTAGAGTTAATAGTTATACATTTATTAATAAAGCCTTTTTACAACAAATCTCCTTAGTATTTATTATCTTTATTGCTAAACTATTCGCTCCAATATCTATTAAAGAATATAATAATATTACAGGTAAACAAATTATCTATTATATTTGTTTTGTGACGATTCAGTCCCTTTTAGGTTCCTTTCTCAGTCACTTAGCTTCTAGGATCTTAGCCTAGTATATGACTTATTGGTGTATATAGTCCGGAGCCCTTATAGTTCTCTTCTTATTCTTTTCTTCCTTCTTTAGTTTTAGATTCTAAGGTAGAATTGAATTCTTTTATAATAGTTCTTTATATTATTTAAAACTCATTTATATAAACCTTTGTTGATAACAGTATATCAAATAATATCTTATCTTTTTTTAGGAAACTTAAGCATTAATATTATATGAACTAGAAGAACCTATACCAGAAGATAAGGAAATGTTTTTGAAGGATAGTTAATTAATAACAATTCCCTAATCCTTATACTAATTCTTTAAAAAGATCGAAAAGAATTGCAAAGAAGCATATCTAAACTTCTCCTCACGATTTCGAAGAATCCAGTACAATTATAATCTTTCAAAGCAAAGAATTACTGCATACTCCTCCTCCTTAAACAAAAGCTAGTCTTTTTATTTCAACCTCAAATCAGTTTACTATCCTCAACAATAACAAAGAAGATTCGGATTCCTTTACTTCTAAAATAATCATATTACAAAAAGACAAAGAATCAGATAAAGAAAAGTCTTCTGTTTGGATCAATAATCTTCTTAATCTTATTATTCAGTAAAATACTATTATTACTAAATTGAGATTAGAAATTAATAATATTCATACCTCTTATCCTTCTAAGAATAACTCTTGGAATCAATTCTCTATTCCTTGGAAAGCCCTATATTAATCAGTCCTTAATACAATTGAATCTATAAATTCTATAAAAGCTATTATATATTCTTTATACAAAAAGGATATTTATTTTATTCCTAATTCAATCTTTCCTCAATAATCTATATTTGATAAACAAGGTATAACTTTCTCTACTTCTTATAGAATAAAGAAGATTTCTTATCTTACAAAAAAGTTTTTAAATAATAAAATCTTGAAGTTCAAATTATAAAAATATCTGATTGAATGTAATCTGGAATAATATATATATACTTTTATTAGCAAAAAATAATATAGGATTTATATTGTTATTAATACCGAAGGTATAGCTTGTAATCACTTACAGTTCTTATTTCTTAATTCATTTCTAAATATAATATATAAGGATTAATTGAAGTTGTTATATAAGTTATTATTGATTCAACTAAATAATAAATAATATTAAATCAATACAAAATATTGAGATAAGGCGCAAATCAGTTATTTTGGGAATTCTATCAAAAATTTCGACAATTAGTTAATACTATTGAAATTCAAGATAGTTTTACTCTTTTTAATAGCCTTCGAAATCAAATTAATATTAGATTAGTATATACTTATGTTACAGAGTTCACTAGTTTTCGAAGTGTTAATGATTATATAGTTTTCTTTTAAATTTATAATATGAATTACCGATCTATTAAAGCTAGGGAATATGTAATTATATTAACTATTCAATCGAATTCTATTAGTAATTATATAATTATTTTATAATAGTTACGCTCTATATTTAAGACTAATTAAGAGATCCTATAACATTTTGCGAATACTGTTTTACTTTGTTTATTATCGAATCACTGATTCAATATAGTTTCTATTTTAAATAATCCTTATTATAATTCCTAATCTTGGAAATCTAATGGTTTAGTGAGAAATTCGATTCTAGTTTAATCTGATTCCCGAATTCAAGAGATTATTGATATTGATGAACTTTTTGACAAATCTATTAGTAATTCTTCCGATATCTAATATTTAATGGATTTCGTTTAGGAAGAAGAAATAATAAATATAAAGCCTTTAAAAAACAAATTTTAAGAAAAGTCTTTCTTTTAAAGTATTTGAAAAATATGAGATATTTTGATTTACAAAAACTAATAGGAGATCCTTATATAACTATTCTTTATACAATTTCGAAGTAAGAAATTGTTTTTAAGTTTAAGCTTTTATTGACTCTAGAACTAATAACTATATATTTATTGATAAAGCCTTTTTACAACAAATCTTTTTGATATTTATTATCTTTATTATTAAACTATCTATTCTGATATTTATTAAAGGGTATAATAATATTGTAGATAAACAAATTATCTATTATATTTATTTTATATTTACAATTGATAAATATATTCAATTATATATTCCTTTTCTGATTATTATTTTTCAGAACAATAATATTATTCTAGAACGATAATGGTTAGCTAAGTATTCCCTTTTTTTTGATTGTAAAAAGCAGAAACTGCTTTAGCTTTGTTTTTATCCTACAATTCTTTCTTTTGCTTTTAATTATATTCTCTTTTGGGAAAACCTTAAATCTAAGCCTTTAGATTTAGTAATGTAATTAGACATTAAGCGAAAAGATCAAAAATCAAATTAATATTAAAGAAAATAAAAATCCTTTATTCTTAATAATATATATTATTTTTTGAATCTAATTTTATAAGTTAATTTTGATTATGAAATTACTCTTTTAAACAATTCAACAAAATCCAATATATCTTTTAATATCCAAGTATTAGAAGTTTCTTTTCAAGAAAGCTTTAAAGTTTTGAAACTGTTGGTTCAATAATGAGATCAGGAATACGGGAGACGTGGTTCCCACTATCATTAGTAGGCCCCTAAATGTCTGTATTGTATTCTGTCTAAAGAGCTAGCTAATGAGGGGAAGTAGTAGGCCTTATATAGGCACTACTGAAAGAGCTAGTCTCCTTCACATTCGCCTAAATACCTTTGATACAATAGCCATTATATTGAAGTCATTCTTTTGAAATGAATTCCCTTGTTCATATATTCGGAACTTTCTTTTATAACTTCAAATACAATAACTGAAAAGAAATTCGTAAAATCATAAAAAATCCTCCATCTACTGACTAAAGTCCCTGACCTCTTATTAGCAGAATTAATCCCTTTCTTTAATCCCGTTCTACCTACTTTATTACCTTGATATCAATCTTATTTGTATTAATCAGATCAGCAAAAGCTTGATATGGCTTTCCTTTCATTATCACATCGACCGGATTAATTGAACCATCAATCCAGATCACTTCAATAATCTCCCTCCACTCATAGAATTAACATAGTGCTATGATATCAATCATTAATCTCTTTTCACTAGTCGTTCCTAGTTTTATAAATAGGTTATATAATGACTTAGAATTAGTATACAAAACTAATAGAATCTTTTGCCGAGAATGACATTAACTATAGAAGTGATTGCTGTACTAATATCGAATCCCTGAATTAATCTATATAGCTTGGATATTAAAATATTGTATGTAATTCTTTTGTATTTAATAAATAACTAATGAATAATATTAATATTATTGTATTTATTCATTATGATGATCATATAGCCTATTTGAAACAAATAGTTCTTATTATTTACAAAAGAGGTATTAGTAAAGATAACAATCTTAAGTGAATTTAAGTTAAGTAACATGTATTTGAGTTCTCTAGCAGAGTTTTCTTTTTGCCACTTGATATACTTATTTAATATTGCAATATCATCCTTGCTAGGTTGGGTTGTTTATATTACCATGAACAAATCGAAAGATGCCTCAGGTTGATATATAGTTGCAATATATACTCCGCGGGCTTGTTGTATAATATATTATTTATATATAGAAGTATGTTTCCGAACCTTGCTATATATATTATATATATTCATGAATCCTATAGATACAAGCTATAGATTGCCGTATTGCCTCTCCTAATCAAAATGAATATTATTACCCTTAAGTGTAAAAGTAATATTATTAAACTTTAATAAATAATTATAAATAAGTTCCTTATAATCTTTAGTTATAAAGCCAGCTTACTTAAATTGCTTATCCTTAGCTTATATAAATATACTATCCCCAATAATGAATGTATTATTTATCTAAAACTTTATAATACCAAATCTAGTCCCCTTATTATTAATATATAAAAGACAAGGATTATATATGGATTGCTGCATTTTAAGCTTTTTGTAATAATGAGTATGGTATATCCGGAACCAATGGTTTCCTACCTCAGGAATATTATATAATAACTTAATAATAAGTAAAATCATACCGATTAATAGATTTATTTCTTTTGAAATATAGATATAAAAAATGCAATACAAGTTTGAAGTGGATTGAATATATACCTAAGTGATATCTCGAATATATACTCCTATATTTATTTTTCGAATATTTATAATTAGTAAAACTAAAATACGTTGATATAATTGTTAAATTATCGGGGATTGTATTAATACAAATATCTTATTAGTATTATTATATGCTTAAATGATTAGCCTCGATTTGTGAAATTCAGTATTCATTTCTTTATTCTTAATCTTATTAATAAATTGCAACTTAAAAAATACATATACCAAAAGGAATATCCAAAAGTGATATAACCTTGAATATACTTTTAGCTATCAATCTATTAATCTCTTTCTTCCTGGATTCCTTATATATAATAGGATCCTTGGAATTAGTAGCAAAATATTCGGGGTAGTAATTTTGTATATAAGCTTGAATTTGAGGTATGATCATTTGTGAGAAAGATGTTGGTGTAGGTATCTGATTATTCTTAAATAAATCCAAGAGAGATTTTTCTGAATTTGTTATATGTGTAATTGCTATTCCTGAAGGAGACGATATAACTTTACCGAAATTTAATAAAGTTACTTTAGAATCAATATTATAATTAATTTCTTCAATCTTCTTAATATGTCCAGCTTCTAAATACTTATAATATAGCTTTATTAATATAGATCTAAATCTCATAGGTTTATAAGGTAGATTAAGAATATATGTCTTCTCTTTTATACTAATAAGTGAAAAAGATTCTTTTCATTTATTAATAACTGTTTCATTACTCTTTCTTCAGACCAAAATCTTGCTGTTTAGTAGTAAGTTATAAAGTATAGTTATAGAGAGTCCATTGTGTGTATTCAAGGCCTTTTGTATTTGTATAGAACTATGTAATCTGTAAACCTCTATTATAGCTTTAGAGATTGCGGCAGTATGTTATTGAATAGTAGATATCGGAGGGCTGATATTGATTATACAGGGAAAAGTATCAAAAACAAATAAAGTAGGTATTAAATCATTAGGTCCGGTAGTATCATTAATCGCCTTTATAGCCATCTGAAATATAACTATCTTGTAAACACCAAGTTTATAAACTTCTTTATAAATAATCTTGTAAGATCTTTATAATAATATATGAAATCTCTCAATAATACTGATTAAATGATATATCTTCATAGGGATTGTTTTTATTTGAATGGATATTGATATAACATATTATTAAAACTCTTTTCCAACAAAATTAGTATTAGTATTATAAGTAATATACTTTAGTGGATTAATATATATATCGATTCAATACTTATGGAGTTTATTTTATATATACTTTACAGATACATTGCTTAGCTATCAAACAGCTTGAAAACATATGGCTTCATTGATAATATACAGGATCGGATTATTATTGATATAAAGTACATCGATAAGTATAATATAATTAAACTCAAAATCCTTATTGAGCAAAGAGAATTTGAATTTGCCGGACGACTTACTATAAACTTAACAATAATAACAAAACTTGATAAGCTATTTGATCACTTCAAAGTCTTTGTTATGCCCAGAGCATTTAAGTATTTTATGGAATTTGTATATAAATGAATAATCGAACCAATAGTGAATTTATTGTAATTCGATTTCGGTAAGATAGTAATCATTATTATCAATAGAATGATTAATTAGTCCCTCGATATTGATATTTTATAGCAAAAATGCATGGCCAAATTGTTGATATATAGAATAGATGCCTTTAGATATAATAACAATATCATTAAGGTTATTATACTTAAACCTAAGTCTATTTATATCGACTAAAGAAAACAAAAATAAAAGATTAGCTTCCATTATATTCCATTTTATTTCTCTAAATAAAAGCTTGATATAAAACAAATCAATAAAAATCATTACTCCAATATTATATTGAACTATCACTTATCCAGCAGTAGCTTTATTATATTCAATATCCTCGATCTTCTTTTATATCAAATATTGATTATATTTGATAGATGATCTCTTAGCCATATCCATATTAATTATAATACTAAAGAATGTATTAATACTATATTACTCGCCGTTTGTAGTGAATATCTCAGCTATCAATTTATAAGTGCTTATAGTATTATTAAGATTAATCGCTACTGAAGAATTATTATAAGTATTTATTGAGATAAAGAATATCCTGAAGACCCCTCCAGAACTGCTTGTATTAGTAAGATATTGATTAATGAGATGGTTATCATTATTATTATTATCACTATTTCGATTATCTTCTTGTCCGATATTAATAACAAACTAATCATATTATTTTATAAAGCTTTTATTATCGAGATTGCTATATTTAGTATAGTAATTTGTCTTAAGTCAGTCTTTTTCTTCTTATGTATACTTATAGTATCTACAGCTTTTCTTCTTATAACCAGAAAAATAATAATCATCCTTGCCTTTATTAGCTAGTGCAGAGAAGGATTGTTGATCAGTATATTTATTATAAGATTTCCAAAAGGAAAAGCCTAAAGATATATTATTATAAAAATATTGATCTATAAGGAATATTTCAGATAAAGAATATAATTTCGGAAATACCTTTTGATAAAAGTTAATAGTCTATTTAATCTGATTAATAAATTTTATAACAATTGGATAAGGGTTGTATATTACAGAGTGAAACTTTGGAATATTATTATATATAAACAAAATCTTAATGTAATATAATTGAGGATTGCGTATTATCCTGGGAATAGTATACTAGAGGAAGCATAAATCTATAATTATTATATTAAATACTTCCTGAGACTCTATAAATAGGTTTTTCTCGATATAATCCTTAAAAATGATATTATTCCACTTGAGAAATATATTCCGTTAATATTTAGATCCTTTGAAATTATTGATTATTATATTATATTTATTTATTTATTTATTTATTATTTTACATCCGGGGGGCAAGCCACAGGGGCTCGCCACGACCTCCCAGGGGGTACTAGGGATGGACTAAACTAACAATTCTATATACATACAATTACTGGTATAGCCAAGTGTTCTGTTCTTCTACGGCTATAATGCTAATGGCGAGCAGGGCGGCTGTGCTACAAGCGCTCTTACCGCTTTATTCCAATTTGCAAGTTTGGGCTATCCAACTCACTTTATATTAAGAAGTTTAGGGATTGTTCGAAGCTTTTGTGAAAAAGTAGGGGATATTAGCCGGTAAGAGCTAGGGTAATTATAAACTAATAAGGCCGGAGTAATCGGACTGTTGAAGGCTAAGGTAATTATAGATTGCTATAAGTAAGTAATCATTATTATCAAAAGAGGGAGATATATTGTGATTGCTTGGATACGGGTGGAATTACTTTTTCTAGTGGGGAGGTAGGGTAGTGGTAGAGTGGAGGCTTCTCTATATTGGGGCTAGAGGATCAGGAAGGAGGTACGACATCCTTCTTTGATTGTATGCGGATGATAAGCTGTGGATTCATAGATAACTAGGCTTCGAAAAGATAGATATCGATCGGGATATGGCTCTGAGCAGAAGTGGGCACCAATCACTTTACCACTGAGCCAGCCACTCCTTACGGAGAACAATGGTCTTTTTGTTTTATTATATTATATAAATCTTAATATAAATTAGAAAGACTGCTAAGATTTGCCTGATAATAATCTCTAGCTATACTCACGAGTATAATTAGAAAGATTGTTATAATTATCTCTATTGATATAAATACCCTGTAATAATACTTTCTGAATATAGAGATCTTCAGATCAAAAGAGTTATCAATACCCTTATATCTATCATCATCCCTATAGATTTTCGAAAAATCAATAAGACAATAGCTCTGATTATATTAATCATTGTTCTTGTGATTGGAATAATCAGAATAATCCCTATTCCTATCACCTCTACTACCGCCTCTACTGTTATTATCGTTGCCTTTATCATTATTATTATCTCAACCACCACCTCAATTGTTATTATTATCCAAATCATTATTATTATTAGGTGATTTTGTAAAAATATTAATCAATGGAATTCCAAAGCTTGATTCTAATGCTGATAAAAGTGTACATAGGATTCGTATATCTCTAGATTGGAATAGAGCTGGTTCTTTATATATATCAAAAGGAATAATCAAACTACTTATAACTTTGCCGGGTTTTGGCAAAGTTAGATAACTAGCTAAAATACTATTCTGAGATTCGACAAAAGATTCGGCTTATAGTCTCGGATCGAATCCGATAGGAAAGTAGGCCTATTTTGTAGATATGAATAGTTGTACCTCATTAATCTGGTATTCCAGAAACTGATTTACAATCCAATTATAATACTCTTTATAGAAAAATACTTTTATTAAAGTATTATCGAGATTTGTATTTATATTGATATAAACTCTATAACATCGCAAAACCTTGCAAAAGTCATATAATATCAACTTATTAATACTTTTGAATAGAGCTTGTTGAATAAACTCAAAATCAAATATAACTGTATTCTGAAGAGATGCATTAATAATCCTTGTATTCGAGTATACAGCCATTCGAAAAAGAAAGTATCTGTTAATCTAATACTCTATCCCTATCTTGAATATATATCCTTTATAAAACTATCTAGCTTTATTGAGATCTTTTGGAAAGGAATAATTCTAAGATTTTCCTTTGAACTTCAAATCCTTAATAGTTTCCTGAGTTTTTCTTTCTTTAATTATTACTTTATCAGGAATATAGGGATTGAAAGAAATATTTTTATTTATTTTTATTTATTTATATTAATTAACGTCTGTTTTGGACCTCCCTAAGGGTATTTAGATGTGCTAAGATAAGGAACTATTTGAGCGGCGTGATCGTCGCAACCGAATTTAGCAATTTAACTTCAATACCAGGGGCTATTCGCTCCTCTACAAATGCGATCCGCTTCTATTTCCAGAAGGGAATATTTGATCCAGGTTGTTGTTGAGGTAGAGCTTGATTCCCGAATGGATAGGCTCGTTATAGACTTCGATCCCTATGGTAAAGGAGAAGAAGCGAGAATGGATTGCTATTTGTTTAGCCAAGCAGCAGGGCTCTTATATTATATATTGGGTTTACGGTTTTTAGGGTATAGTGTATTCGAGTAATTAGTTAAATAATAAGTTTATAAGGGATAAGCAGTAAGCTTTATTGAAAAGATTGTTGCTTTCTAAGAATCCTTTAATAGTTAGGATAGATCTGAGTGTAGAACTCTGAGTCGGTGATTAGCTGAGTGAGCTTGCTAGGTGTATGTAAGAGTTTCTTGATATATATGATCGCCTACTTATTAGATTACATTTCTACAGGGGCAAGGGGTCAGTCTGAATGCTTTAGATTGTTTATAGTATATTTAAAGAAGTAATATAGTTTCTTAGCATTGTTGTATAAGTAATCCAACTTGTTGTTTTGATAATCAAATCACTAATGATAAGCAGCGTAATCGCTATGGCCTGTTTTTATAATTATCAATCGATATAAGACTATTCTTGGTAAAGTTAGTTCCTTTAGCTCCTTTATACTATATCTAGAAGACCACTCCTTATAGTCAATGGAGAGAAAGGAGTTCATCTCTTCCTACTAAATAGATTCTGTGTGTAGACATTTCTAATAAATAATCGTTCGGACCCTATTAATTATTGATAACTTGTTGATTACCTGGTTTATAGGCCTAATTATACTTGCATTTATTAAGCGATCTGCTTCCTTATTACCTTCGATCTCTATATATCCAGGTAATCACTTTATTCTAACATCAAATTGTTTTATTATTTTGTAATACTTATGGAAGGCTTATTGTATTATAGGCAATATATTTCCATATATACCCCAAATAATCGATATACTATCAATATATATCCAGATCCGGCTATTCAAGAGGTCTTCAAGTATAGTGATTAGATACTTTAATTTGCGTTATACTCCTATCGCTTTTGTATCGAATATATATAAGTCGCTTTAGATTTGTTTAAATTCAAAGGCTATTTGAATATTATTGTGATATATTGTATATTTATAATTAATATAATGTTTGTAATCAATGATTTGTTTTGATCTGTTAGAGAAGATTGTATAATCTTCAGATAGAAGTTATCGCCACTATTCTTTGAAGGTTTGAACTGCTTTTTCTTTGGTTAATCCTTTTGTTAAATCTGTTCTATAGCTATTCGAGAAGTATAGGTGGAGTAGCTTTGAATGTTGTGTTTCTGGGATGAGACAGTTGAGCTACTGGATTCTTGTAAGAGGTCCTTTTACTGTATCTATTTCTTATCCGCATTTTTGTATTATTAACTTCAAATAATTTACTAGCAAATATTGATTATTGATTGTTTTTAATTGAAATGCAAATTACAGTTTGGTATGTTCTAGTACGATTATCCCCAATAGCAGGTCTGCTTTTTTGATAAAAGCTGTAATCGATATAATCTTATATATTGGGATCGCTCCTCTTATAATAATATTGATCACTCTATTAATACAATAGAGATAATCTTTTATACCTATATTTATATTTAAATCGCTTTGGCCTAGGCTAGGCTTATATTTATTAGTATACCATACTTCTGTGCTGAATAATACTACTAGGAAAATACAGGTAATTACTGCTTTTCTTAGAGAGAAAGCTGGTGGCCTATGTATAATACAGGCGATCGATTTGATATGCAAGGCTACTTTCATAGCTTTCGCTATATGTATTTTAATATATTATAAGAACAAGAGTTAGCGATCGAAGAAGATACCTAGTTATCTCAAAGTAGGCTGAGCGCTTTTACTTATTGCAATCAATACTAGAGTGATTATCAGATCTGGATTCATTATTAATAATGAATTAGTAATATTATATTATCTAATAATATAAAGTAGTTCGAACTTCTTAGGGGCGAATAGGATTCTGTTCTCCTTATCCCATTTAATAATCTGCTGTACTTATTATTACAGAATCCTAGTATTTATAGAGAAATGCTTGAAAGAGTAGTAGATTACAATATTATCTGTATAGTCGAAATGGAATTTCGTATCTTGATTAAGGAGCTCAGCAAGATAGAGTATATAGAATATAAGTAATAATGGGGACCCCTAAGGGGTATTGTATGCTATTAGATACTTCTTAATTATAATACTTTCAAGTCTCATTCTGACTTTTCTGTTTATAAAGAATAAATTTATCAGCTTAAGTAACAAAGTTGACCACTCTTATTTGATTATTCGGCTCAAAAGTCGATATTTCAAAAGAGTATTAAAAGCTTTTTGTATATTTATAGTAACAATCGAAACTATATTGCCAGTTGTTAATGCAAGCTCTATATTATGAATAAAAACAGCTACTAGATTTATCCCTGATTTTCTGGGGAGTGTTTCACAGTATTATAGGCTGATTACTTTATATCTCAGAGCTGTTCAAGATATTTGGCTGGCTATATATTATTCGAAACCCTTTTCAATATAGGAGATCAAAACTATTGATCACTACAACTATAATAATGTTTTATCTTTTTTGCCTATCTTGAGAATTATTACTATTTTCATTAACTTCTATCCTTTTGAATAATAGTTTAGAATTAGGTATAATACAAATATCTCCCGGATTAATAACTTAATACTCAGTCAGTATACCTTAAGGAAGCATATAATAGCTTGATTTACTTCTGATATAATATATAAGGCTTCTATAACATACTTTTCTATCTCTTCAGTCGAGATTATTCTTTTCTAAAAAAGGGTTTTCTTATATATTTGATTGTGTAGTGAATTATTTGAAAGATTATTGTCTGCCTTAAATCAATCCAAAACCACTATAAATAAAGTATCCGTTTTCTCTTTTGTATTATAAATCTCCCGCTCACCAATTATTAAAGAAGAGGATTTCGCATTACTTTCGGAGATCAATTTATACTATCTTATAATTCGATAGAGTTCTTTATTATTCTTAACCCTATCTAGATACATAGCCCAATAGGATCTCTTGGCTTGTTACATTACTTTTTGTAAAAAGTGTGTAGTATAAGTCTTCCTTTCCAAATCCATTCCTTTCCATGCTTCTATATATACTCGATAAGCTTCTCTGCACTTATCCATCCACCATAGCAAGGCTTTCCCTACCTTTCGATCGATCTTGCCAACCACTTGAATCGACTTATCTAGCGCTTTCGCTAGTTTATTAATATAGATCTCGATCTCAATTATAATCTGGATATCTACATTATTAAGGTGGGCTAGCTAATTGGCCATTAATCCATCTAATCTCGACAGATCCGTTTCCTTTATCTGATAGTAGTATTGATCCCATTCTATTATTCCGCAGTTTATTAGATTAATAACCTGAGTAGTATAATTAGATCTATAATGAAATTCTTTCAGCATCTCTATATAAGCGAATAGTATATTAAAGAAAATTAGATCTAGTATATGCCCTTTTGTATAAATGGGTATACCTGGGATATCTATAAATTCTATACCCTGTTTGTTTGCTTATATTGCGAGCTATACTCTTTAATTGACTGCGATTACCTCTGGTTCCTATAGTTTGTACTTTATATTAAAGTCCTTTCCTATAATCGTATATTCATTTGGGATTAAGTATATAATATAATTAATAATATCCAAAATGCACAAAGCTCTATAAATATTTAAGATTGAGTATTTATTAACTCATATCCAAAATAGATCTTTGTTTTCGAGTCGACCCATTTGCTCTATTTTCAAGTATATACCTTTTCATATATATATTATAATCCGAGGGCCTTATTTGTTCTTCTTCAAGTTTCCCTAAAGGTTCTAGTTATTAATCAGCTGATATCAATCATATGTATTATGATTTTACATGATTGAATTCTAGTATAATCTTGACTTCTATAAATAGATTATATCCAGCTAAACTTTAGCTGCTAGTTGTAATAATGTAATATGATTTGCATATCCTTAGTCTACATTCGCCCAAGCAATAATGAGATCTTTGTTCCTTTGAATATATTTATTGATTATACTATTTATAAAGAGAATCTAGATACAATGTTTACCATTATAAAGATCTTTGTATCATTCATCTTCAGATCTATTAAAGTAAAGGCTTTTTCTATTAAGACTTTTATATTGAGATTCCATTGGCTTTAGTTATAAGTTGAGTATATATATAGTATGGTTAATATAATCAGCAGATTTGTACTAAGTCTGTATAGGTGTTTACTGAAATGTTCATTTTTATATACTATAATCTTTGTCTTTAGAATGACTAGGGTTTCTATAATTATTACTCTGGAAGGTAGAGATAGTTTAGGGGTATAATCTGCTTTGTCTGCATTTACTTTGTGTAGCGTTTTATAATCTTTTCTGCTAACAGCTCTGACTGTAGTTAATTCCTTTATGATTAAAGTAATCCGTCATTTAATATAGACCCTAAAAGTAGCTAGACAATTGGAATGGCCAATGTAGAAGGGCCTATAATAATTAATGTATTAAGCTATTCTAATGTATTACTGATGTATAAGTATACTCTTATACTCAGTATTTAGTTTATTATATATCAAGTATCTTGAAGCTCTATTACAAATAAAAGGGTTATAGTACTTTAGGTAATTAGTACTGTGAAGTTGAATTTCCCGAGATTTGTTTAGGAGAATTGAGTAGAAGCTGTTATTGAATAATCGAAACCGTGGTATTGTAATATTAAAGTCAATAATCCAGATGACTCTTTTAGTAATCGGGTTGACCCTACTATATGCTAATCTATAATTGATTGGCTGCTTGCTGGTTTGAGCTGTGATCTCCTTCTTGATAAGCTTAGTGGGTATAGGAATAGGAGTACTTTTGATATGATAGAAATCGTATGGTACTTATGGGATTGTATATATAAATCATTTTTCTAATCTACATATACTTATTGTATAAAAGGTTTTAAATATCTGTTTGACATTTTCTGTTTTCATAATCTCCTCCTAACTAGCACTAGAGCTATACCTTAATGTCCAGTCTGTATTGTTTCTCTAAAAAAAGGGAATCTCTGCTAGTATGATTCTAGCAATTGCCTTTTTTATTCTGAATCTTAATAGGAATAAGCTAGTCTCTAAAAGCAGAGCTTTTTCACCAGTTATTATAAGGATCGTTTTCTCGATCTAATTATTCTCCCTTTTGAGTCTACATGCTTCCGAGCAATCAGTATTCATGTTTTATTAGGAGTAGAGCATATTGTATTAATAAAGCCTATAGTAAGGCTTATTGTTTCAGACCTTATCTGAGTTTTCAGTATATTAATATAGGTTTTCTATATATTACTTTCTGACTATAATTGCTTTATTATAGGCTTTCTCCCTTAATTAAGGGTAGTCTTTATTACTTCTAGCAGAACAAAGATGATTATACTCTTAAACTTCGTGGCGAGTTTATATTATTGGCCTTGGAACCCTTGTGCAAGCTTATCTGCTAGTATTGCAAATGCCTTGATTACCTTTCGTCTTTTCCTTTTTATCTTATCAATCCTTTCGAATCGTTCCTTGATTGCATCAAGAGCAGAGCCTGTGGGCGATCTTATAATTAGTGGGGGCTGTATACCAGCCCCTGAGATGTTGATAATTACTTGGAAAAGAAGCGCCCTCTGGGTTGAGGAACCGCTCGGCGCGCCAGGGGCGTGCATCGCTATCGGCGTGATGGGAGCCTCCTGTGGTTATAAGGTTTGATAGGATTAAGCCTGCCGGGGCAGGGGAAATAAATAAGGAGTATATGTGAATCGTCCCTTCCTCGATTTTTTGAGATAGGTATATAGAGTGATGATTGAAAGAAATAGAAAGATAAAAAAAAGCATTAATCATATCTTTGTAAAGAGAAATCTTGAATTCCTATTGTAAAGGATCGATATCGTTAATTGTTATATCGATAAATCCTTCTATACTGGTGGATTGATCGAATAGAACAGATTTCTTGCCAGCATCGGGTTTCTTGCTAGTTTGCTTAGAGCTAGTCCTAGTGTTTGCCCGGGATGTTATAGTGCTGATAACAGGAAATAAAAGAAGTAAAAGTAAAAAGGTATTTCGAATAAATAAGTTAAGTAATTTGTAATATCACTAATTAGTATTGGTTCAATAATGAGATTAGAAATACAGAAGATATGGTTTCCACTATTATTAATAGGCCCCTAAATGTCTGTATTGTATTCTGTCTAAAGAGCTAGCTAATGAGGGAAAGTAGTAGGCCTTATATAGGCACTATTGAAAGAGCTAGTCTCCTTCGCATTCGCCTAAATACCTTTGATACAGTAGCCATTGTATTGAAGTTATTCTTTTGAAGTGAATTTCCCTTGTTCACACAGAACCTTTAAAAAAGAACTTCGAAAAGATTTTAAAGGAGATATTCTTGATTCTGATATTATTGGTAATACTTTTAAGAAATTAATAATTAGAAATATTAAGTGAATAAATAAAATTCTGAAGAATTTATTATACAAAATCTTAAAGAATAATTCATTTATATTTATATCTTGTAAAAGATATTTTTCTATTCTGTATTCTTTAGATAATTCTAAAGCACCTAATCGAATTGCTTTTATTATAGGCTCTACATTCTATTTGATTTGTATATACTAATAAAACGATAAATTATTTATTAATTCTTTTTACAAAATTAGTAAATTAATCAATCAATATTTTGAAAAGAAAAGATCAATCAAATTAATTGATATTATATTACAAAATCTTTATTCTAGTTTATTGCAATATTATATAGCTATATATTCGTTATTAGCCTTATTATTTGTACTGGATATAGAATCTTCTATTCCATTAGAATATAAAGACTATATCGATATATTCTCAAAAGCCGAATTGGATATACTATTATCATATCGATTATACAATTATAAGATTATTTTTGAAGATAATGGTAAAAAAGCTTTTTAAATATAGTCCTTTTTATAAGATATCTTTTAAAAAGCTTGAAATAATCAAAAGTATATTATTGATAATCTTTATAAAGGTTTTATTGAATCTAATCAAGTTCTATTTATAATCCCTATTCTTTTTGTAAGAAAAACAAATGGAAGTCTTCGACTCTGTATTGATTTTTATATACTGAACTTATTTATTTGAAAGGATTGATATTCTTTCTCTTTAATTGACGAAATCCTTGACTATCTTATTAATATTAAGATTTTTATTAAACTCGATATTCGTTAAAAACATTCTATTGAATTAGAATGGATTCTCAATCCGAGAATATACGATTTTCTGTATGTGTTATGGAGTTTATAAGTATTATATTCTTTTTTTTTGGTTTAATCAATAATCCTGCTATCTATCAATGTTATATAAATAATGTTCTTTTTTGATTACTTCAATAATTTCTGTATAGTTTATTTGAATGATATCTTGATTTACTCTTTAGATCTTTTGGAATATCAGATTTATATGAAAAAGGTTTTATAATGTTTAAGAAACGTTGATCTTCAAACCGATTAAAGAAGAGTGAATTTAGTATTACTTGTACTAAATACCTTAGCTTTATAATCTTTATAGAAGGAGTTGAAGTAGATTTTGAGAAAGTTGCTGTTATATGCAATTAGGCGTATTCGATTATAATTAAAGGAATCCAGTCTTTTTTAGGATTTGTAATTTTTATTGCCGATTTATATGCAATTTTGGTATATTAGTTAAACCTTTAATCAATCTAATCAAAAATAATATCCCCTTTCGATTTGATGCTAATTGTATATGTGCTTTTAATATTCTTAAGGATTCTTTTATTTTTTCTTTTGTTTTATAGTATTATTAACAAGACCTTGAATGTATATTGGAAATAGATACTTTAGATGGAGTAGTGATAAGTGTTTTCTTGTAAAAGTATGGTGAAGATAACTACCTATAAGATTCTATTCGAAAACTATGGTTTCTGCTGAGCTTAATTATAAAGTTTATGATAAAGAGATACTTTTTATTGTAAAGTTCTTTGGATATTGGTGTACTGAACTCATTAATACACTATATCAGATTTGTATCTATATCAATCACAAAGTATTAGTCTATTTTATAACTATAAAAGCCTTAAACTTCTGGCAAATATAATAAACCAAACTCCTAATGGATTACAATTTTGTAATATGTTATTGTTCAGGAAAAAACAATCCATTAGCTGATGCTCTTATTTATTGTACCAACAAACTCGATAACCAAAATCAAAAGAAAAAATTACAATGTTGTTAGCAATTCCTAAAAAACAATCAAATCGATTTTCTTATTCTGGTTTGCAAGCTTCGATTAGATCTTGTCGAAGAAGCTCTTATTCGAATTCTAGATCTAGCTTCGATTTTCCTAGCTCTATGGATTATCGATTATATTTTACTCGTTAATCGCTATACTTCTTTTTTAAAAGCCTTATAGAAATAAGTGTAGAAAGATAATAATCATTTTAGTTTCGAAAATAAATTACTATTATATAAAGATAAACTAATAATTCCTGATACAAATAATCTTTGTATTCTTTTAATTCGAAAAGCTCATAATAATATCTTTATTATATATCTAGATATTCGAAAAATTCTGAAGTTATTAATTGATTGCTATTATTAACAAGGAATCTCTCAAACAGTAATTCAATATTGTCGAAATTGTAATACTTATTACAGAATAAATGTTTTTCGAGACAAACCCCTGGCGTGCTATATCCATTACTAATATCAAACTGATTCTGGGAATATATTATTATAAACTATTATAGTTTTAACAAAGACAATATAAATATGACAATGTATTTGTTATTATCAATCGATTTAGCAACAAGCTATTTCCATCCCTTACAAAAAGACGATCGATTCAATTATAGCAATCAAATTATATATTTATTATATTTATCACTATTTCGATCCTCCTCTTTTTATAATATCCAATTGTAGATCCCAATTTATATTAAGTTTTGGAAAAAGAATTTCAAAAGTTCTAAATACTAATACTAGTTATTCAACTATAGATTATCTTTAAACTGATAAACAAATTAAGATCTATAATCAATATCTTCAAAAGAACTCTGATCTTTCGTTTCTTATTATCAAGATAATTGGTTTAGAACTTTTACCAATAATAGATTACATACAGTTATCTTATTTTATAATTCTCTTGATAGTATTTCTCCATTTAAAGTTGTATACGGCTATCCCTTACGAACCTTTTAGAATTGGAAGTTTCATAACATTGAAATCAAAAACAAGTTTAGTATAAACAAAGCCTGTATTATAGTTCAATAATATTATAACGTATGGAAACTCGTTACAAAACATTTTATAGATATTCAAGAAAAAGCTTAGCTTAAGATTAATATATATCAACAACTTATCGATTTCAAAGTAGGCGATTTTGTGTGGCTTGATATGCGATATTATTGAACCGAGTGTTTTTCAAAAAGCTAAATTTTCTAATAAACAGTAAGTTCCTTATTATCGAAAAGATAGAACATTCCTTCAAACTAGCACTATTAGATATAATGAAAATTTTCGATATATTTTTAGCTGAAAAGCTACGAAAAGCTATGAATAATTCTCTTTCTAATCAAGTAAACAATCCTGACTTTTTAATTAATATTATTGGTAAAGAAGAATAGGAAATCAAATAAATCATAATTTCGAAGAGTACTTGTAATAATATTTACTATCAAATACAATAATATAATTACAATATTGATCTTACCTGATATGTTACTAATAACTTCAAATATTTTCTTTACAAACTCAAAGAATATCACCTAACCAATCAAGACCTTCCCAGCTTGCTTAAAGTATTATCTCAATAACTGAAATACTATAAAGATAATAATAATGAATATAATAATATTATTGAAAATAAGAAAATAGATAAATACTCAAAGACAAGCTTTTTTCAGATGGGGAGGTAATATAACGATTCAGTTCTTTTCAGGTTTCTTTTTTAGTTATTTAGCTTTTAGGATCTTAGCTTAGCATATGATTTATTAGTATATATAATCCGGAGCCCTTACAGTTCTCTTCTTATTCTTTTCTTTCTTCTTTAGTTTTAGATTCTAAGGTAGAATTGAATCCTTTTATGACAGTCCTTCACATCTTAATATCTCCTTCTGAGTCCTTCTGTTGAGATTATTTATAAGCATCAAGATCAACAAGATACTTTGTATTGTTATTCAAATCGTATTTTCTCATAAGATCGACAATCATAATAAGCTCAGATAGATCCTTGATAAACTAGTCTTCTTCATTAGTAAGGATCAACTGGTAAAGAGTTTTTCTATCTTCCGAGAATTCTCCAAAACTGATCGAAGTAATCAGAATAGTTTTGGAATCAGATGGTTTGATGTCCTTCCAGATACCTTTCGATATACAAAGATATTATAGATTCAGGAATCATTTTAACCAGTATCCACAGATAACAAGTCTGGTGACTTCTGAGGAATTGGATTTAGATATAACGAGTTTGTAAAGATAAATAGGAGAGAGTATATATAAATCAAAGTAATCAAAAGATATATATGAATAATAAGAGCATAGTATGAATACCAACCGAGCTCATAACTATTATGGAGGTAATAGCTATATCTAATGGTCACTTTGATCAGGAGATAGATATATAGAGTGATAATAAACTAGATTGACTTGAGGTGTGATTATAAGGATTATACCTACTTTATATACCCTGATTTATTATATCTCTTGAGAAAGCTACAAAGCAAATTTACGAACTTAGCTCGAAAACGCTATTCAATTCGATTTAGCAAAAACAGAGTTAATGCACTTCTCAGCTTCCAAGCTAACTAAGGATCACTTAATCAAACTATCTAATTCTGATGTCATTATATTCCAATCCCTGATCAGATGGCTAGGTATATGGTTTGATCCAAATCTCAAATTCAATCAACACATTAATATTCGAATCATACAAGTAAAAGGAGCCTTTTATCGAATGATTCGACTAGTTAATACGGAAAAAGGTCTAAGCCCGAAAGCTCTTCGATAGCTATATATAGTTTGTGTAATTAGTATAGCAAATTACGGATCAGTGATTTGGTGGAGAGAACAAGCTTACTTCAGGGATAAAATGCAAGCTCTTCAAAACCTAGCTTTTCGAAAGATATTAGGAATCTTCAAAACCATTCCAATTCTCCCAATGGAAATCGAAACGGGATTAAAACCAGCAAACATTCAATTAGATTCAAATATCAAGCAGTATGCTTTTTGATTAATAAAACTTTCATTCAAATATCCAATCAATATCGAAAAAGCTATTCTAGTATATCAATATACTAATCGAGAACCAATTAATACTTCTCAAAGAAAGCTATATAAATCAATCCAACTTGATAGAATAAGAGAATCAATTAATAAAAATTCGATTTGTTCTTTTTCGAAAAGATTACTCATTTCTACTTTTCATTATGGAAAAAGGAAATCCTTTTCAAAATCAATATTAGTAAGGCTTCAAAAGAAAATGCAGCAATATTTCATAATATTATTTTCAATATAGAGATCAAGATATTATCTATATCTATATAGATGCCTCTTTTATAGAAAAAGGAATAGGTATTGGTGTAGGGATAGTAATAATATAATTGAATGATCAAGTTTTATATCAAGAATAAGTGAATATTGGAAGTAATCAATTGGTTTATAATGGAGAGCTATATGGAGTTATTCGAGCTATTGAATATGCTAACTCAATTGCTAGTAGTGGAAAGAAATTCAAGATTTATTCAGACAATCAAGCAGACCTACTACAACTAAAAATACCCTCGGATTATTCTGGTCAAGCTTATCAAATTCGAGCAATCAAAGCAGCCAAAGCTATTATAACTAAAGGAACAGAAATATCCTTGAATTGGGTATCAGGACATACTTCAGTAAAGGGAAACGAGCTAGTAGATAAGCTAGCAAAGAAAGCAACTACAATACGATCTACTTCGAATAAAACTAGTTTCGGATTATTAGGAATGATAATCAAAGAATCCTCCTTTGATCAATGGAGCTCGACTCTCAATCAATATAAACTCAGATCAAACCAAACAGCATTAACCTATTCGAAACTATTTTTATAGAAAATTGGATCGAAAATCAAGCTACCAACTGAAACAAGGCGAAATACAGCTAGCGCTTTCTTTCAATTGAAACTAGGTCATGGTTACATTAAATCATACTTATATCGTTTTAATCATTCCAATAATAGATGTATATATAGTAATATTGAGGTACCTCAATACCTTTTGATCAGTTGCTCAGTATATAAAGCGGAAAGAAAAGAGATATTCCAGAATATACTACTTTCTAAAATCACTCTACAATTCCTACTTTATACGAAAATAAGAATCGAATTAATTATCAAATTTATCAATACAACTAAAATTACTACAAGAGCCTGGCATTTATCAAGAGCTCAAATAGAAAAGAAAGAGAAAAAGAGAGAGAGATTAAAAAAAGAGAAAGAGAGAAAGAATACTTTACAGAATAGATTTCCTTATTGTTTTACTATATGTTATATATATAGTAAGTGGGCTTAGATCCCCAATATTCGTTTGTACTTCCCCAAATTGTTTATTCCTATTATTGTAAAATAAAAAGTTATCTACTAGGCCCTTAAGGCCTAATCGTCCTATATAGTCTTAGACTGAAGGTGAACGTAAATTCAATCAATCAATCAATCAATCAATCTATATACCCTGATTAGGCGATGGAGTCGCCTAATTAGGTATATAGAGTATACAAATGAACTGAGTAAAATAGTTTTAGTAATTATGGGAATGAGTACTCCGGAGGAGTACTAGGATTAATACCGTAGGGTTACACTATACGGTGAATTCCGTGATAATTATTAATATATAACCATATCTATCTCTAATAAGAGTAATCAATAATACTCAGGAGATGTTTTAGCCCCCGCCATACGCCGATTGCTTTAATATTAAAGATATATGACTATTTGTATACTCGGTTATAGCCACTATTAATCTATTGCTTATTATAATATATTATAAAACTATATCCTATATAATAACCATTTTTGTTATATTATTCAAATCTATTTGAGAATATAGAATAATTGTCTTAAGGAATTAAATCCTATTATTCCTTGAATATTCTTATAGTATTCTCTTTGTTTATATTATTTATTGAATCAATATAGTATTTAGAAGAATAGTATAATCATAAAAATCTAGGGTACTCGGTGATAAGAATTGCTCATTCTATTCTTTACAGTTTCGTATCAAGGCCTTTCAGAGTGCTTATGCTTTATCCTTTCTTCCTAATACCCAATTTTAGTTGATTTATAAGTAAATATTATATATTCATTATCTGTAGCCGAAATGCGAATCTTAATTTAGCTTATTCTAATATAACAATTCTTATTAAGAGATTAGTTTTTACAAGGAGAGTGATTGTTGAGGTTATCTTATAGGCGGATAGAGCTTTTTGTATTATATTGTGAATTATCTTGCTAACTAAATCAATATATTTTCTAATCTTGATATTAATCGGAATATAGCCTGTATTTATATGTTATTTATATAATCTATTAAATTATATCTCGAAGTTATAGAGAGCGATGGGGAGTATATAGATAATAATTGCTTTTTATAGGCAGGCTATAGAGAGTCTATGAATTGTATAGGCTATTAATTGAATATAAGATACAACACGTATAGCTTTTACAATATATATCTTGACATACTATAGAAATATTAGATACCAATTGAAAAAGACACCAAACTAGTATAATACTGATTATACTCCACTAATAAGTTCTAAAGAGATTAATATAATAATTAGATCCTAACTTATCCTTATAGTTAGATTTACAATTTCATACTTCCTCGATATATAAAATAACTCAAACTTTTCTGGAACAAAAAAGATCTTATTCTGGTTTCTCTATCTTAGAATATATTGTACAGTTCAACGAAGCATATATATATTTATAGATAGATCTCTAGATATATAATATATAGCTATATTATCAGTATAGCCGAAACACTATGCTCTATTTTGATTAAGGAGCTCCGCGAGGTAAAGAGTGTATAGGATCGGGAAGAGCAGCGATTCCTGAAGAGTACTATATACAACTAGAAAGTCCTTTGTTATAATCCCCTCAAGCCTTACACATATACATCTTTTAATCAGAAATAAATCGATAAATCGTAGGAGTACTATAGGCTAGCCCTGTTTCTTTATATATTATAGAAGCCATCTTTTAAGAAATACATTATAAGCACCTTGTATATTCATTATTAGGCCTATGGACCAGGCAATCGACAAGCTACCAACAATCAGTGGGGTCCGAACGATCGTTTGTCAGAAGCGCCTACACACAGAATCTACCTGATGGGAAGAGATGAACTCCTTTCTCTCCGCTGATTATAAGAAGTAGTCTCCTAGATATAGTATAAAGGAGTTAAAGAAACTAATTCTATTAAGAGTAGTCTTATATCAATTAATAGCTATAAAAACAGGCCATAATAATTACACCACTTACCATTAGCAATTTAATTATCAAAATAATAAGCTGGATTGCTTATACAATAATACTAAGGAATTATATTACTTCTTTAAATATATTATAAACAATCTAAAGCATTCAGATTGGTCTTTTGTTTTTATAGAAATGTAATCTAACAAGCAGATAATTATATATATCAAGAAACTCTTATATATACTTAGCAAGCTTACTCAGCTAATCACCGATTCAGAGTTCTATACTCAGATCTATCCTAACTATTAAAGGATCCTTAAAAAGCAATAATCTTTTTAACAAAGCTTACTACCCATTTTTTATAAATTCATTACTTAATTGATCATTCGAATATATTATACTCTAAAAACCGCAAACCCAATATATAATATAAGAGCCCTACTGTTTGGCTAAACAAATAGCAACCCATTCTTGCTTTTTCTCCTTTACCATAGGGATTAAAGTTTACAACAAGCCTATTCATCTAGAAATCAAGCTCTGTCTTAATAACAATCTGGATCAAATATTCCCTTTTGAAAACAAAAGCGGATTATACTCGCAGAGAAGCAATAGCCTTTGACATTGAAGTTAAATTGCTAAATTCGGTTGCGACAATTACACTATTCAAATAGTTCCTTATCTTAATATATCTAAATACCCTTAGGGAGGTTCAAAACAGATGTTAATTAATATAAAAAAAAAAAAAAAAAAAATATTCATTATTAGGGCATCTTCTTCGATCGCCGGCTCTCGTTCTTACAATACGTCAAAACACGTACAGCGAAAGCTATGAAAGTAGCCTCGCATATCAGATCGATCGCCCGCACTATACATAGGCCGCCAGCTTCCTCTTTAAGAAAAGCAGTGATCACCTGCGTTCTCCCAATAGTACTATTCGGCACGGAAGTATGGTATGCTAGTAAATATAAGCCTAGCCTAGGTCAAAGCAATCCAAGTATAAGTGTAGGCATAAAAGGTCATCTCCGTTGCATTAATAGAGTAATCAATATTATTGTAAAAGGAGCAATCCCAATATACAAGACTACACCGATCGCAGCTCTTATCAAAAAAACAGGCCTGTTATTAGAGATAATCATACTAGAATATATCAAACTGTAATTCGCATTCTAATTAAAAACGATTGATAATCAATACTTACTAGTAAATCGTTTAAAGCTAATAATATGAAAACGTGGACAAAAAATAAATATAACAAAAGGGCTTCTTATAAAAATCCAGTGGCTTAGCTGTCTTATTCTAGAGATACAATACTTAAAGCTACTTTATTCGCATTTCTCGAATGACTGTAGAATAGATTTAACAGAAAGATTAATTAAAAAAAAAGCAGCTTAAACCTTCAAAGAGTAGTAACAACAACTTCTACTCAAAGACTATACGATTTTTTCTGACAGATCAGAATAAACCATTGACTATAAACATTATATTTATTTATTTTATTTATTTATAGTGATTAACATCTAATATCTAACCTCCCAAGGGGTATTCTAGATGTACTAAGGAGTGGGCTTATAGGCCGCTAGCGTTCTAGCTGCTTATAGTAGTATAATGTTAGTTAATCAAAGGCTTGTTGCTTTTGGTATTTCTTTGCTCAATATTGTTTATAGTAATCCTGTAGTTATTTTGTTTAAAGGTTTGTGGTTCTGTTTTAGAGAGTCTTGTTTTATATATTATTCGGGTGTTGGTGGATAATCAGATCGATTGTTATCAATCGGGAAAGCACTTGGAACGCTTATAGCTATTCAATATAGGTTTTAGATTGATTAAGATAGAGAGCTTATTCTCGGGGTATTGGAGCAGGTTGGAATTTGTATAGTTTCATATAGTTTGAGTATATTCTAATATAGAATCTGAATCTAATAAGAAAGTCAATAAAGCTATATTGTATTTGCAGAATATAGTTGATATATACTATTGTATTCTATTCAGATCGAAATCGATTTAATATAAGTGGCTAGTTGCTGTGTATTTGATTATTGATTGAATATTGAAAGAAATATAATAGGCTTTTCTCAATTCTATATATATAGATATTCGTGCTATTTTCGTGATTGAATTTAATGTGATAGGCTGTAAAGTTATTATATCCAGTTCGTATTGTTATGAGTTTGTATAATATTTTGTAAGAGAGCTTGAAGCTTTCCGGCTTCGAGATATTATATACCGGTTTTCATGTATTGTATGTTTTGGAGATCAGGCCCCTTTTTTCCTTCCATTATCTGCTCTCAGAGTGTTGATATTTGGCATGTAGGATAGAGCAGGAGCTGCTAACTGTGGGGAGGCAGGATGGGCCAGGGTTAAACAGTCCAATTGTACTCTAATCAATAAGACAATCAGCTGCCTCATTACTCTCAATCTCAGTATATCTAGGGGATCACTTGATTACAATATCATAGTGTTACATCGCTTAATGACACTTGTAGTATACCCATTGAGAGGAGGCAGTAGCGCTTTCTCGCATTCCTCAGATTACTGAGGTGCTATCAATACATAACCATATTCGTTCCTAATAGAAGCAATCAATAATACTCAGAAGGCATTCTAGTTCTCGCTACACGCTGATCGTCTCAGTATCAAAAACATATGACTATTTGTATATATAGCTATAGCCACTATCAATCTGTTACTTGTTATAATAGATTGTAAAGCTATACCCTATGCAGTGATCGTATTCATTATATTATTTAGACTCATCTAAAAATATAAAGTAGTTTTCTTAAGGGATTAAGTCTTATTATTTTTTAAATACTTTTGCAATATTCTTTTTATCTATATTATTTGTTAAATCGATACGGCACTCGGGAAAGAAATGAAATTATAAGAGTCTAAGATATTCGGTAATAAAGATTACCCATCCCATTCTTTGCAATTTTATATTAGAATCTTTTAGAATACCTATACCTTATTCTCTCTTTCTAATATATAATTTCAATTGGTTTACAAATAAGTATTATACATCCACTATCTAAAGCCGAAATGCGAATTTCAGTTTAGCTTACTTTAATACAATAATTTCAGCTAGGAAACTAGTTTTTATAAGAAATATAATTATTGGGATTGTTTTATAAATAAATAAAGCTCCCCATACCGTATTGTAAATCGTCTTGCTAATTAGATTAATGTATTTCTTAATCCTAATGCTGACCAGAATATAGCTTGTATTTGGGTGTTGTTTATATAGTCTATCGAATTATACTTCGAAGCCGAAAAGGGCGATAGAGAGTATACAGGTAATAATCGCTTTTCGCAAGCAGGCTATAGATAATTCATAAGTTGTATGAGCTATTAATTAGATATAGAATATAACACGCATAGCTTTTGTAATATACGTTTTGATATACTATAGAAATATTAGATATCAATCAAAAAAGATACTAAATTAGTGTAAGATTGATTATACTCTATTAATAAGCTCTAAAGGGGTTAGCATAATAATTAGATTCCGATTTATTCTTATAGTCGGATTTGCAATTTCATATTTCCTTGATATATAAAATAACTCAAACTTTTTTAAAGCGAAAAAGACTTTATTCTGATCTCCTTATTATAGAATATATTAAACGGTTTAATAGAGTATATATGTATTTATGAATAGATCCTTAAATGTGTAATATATAGTTATATCATTAATATATTCGAAGCACTATACTCTATCTTGATTGAAAAGCTTAGTAAGATAAAGGATATACAGAATAAAGAAAAGTAATGATCTTTAGGGAATATTGTATATAACCAGGAAATTCTATATTGTGATCTTTTCAAACCTTATATGCATATATTTCCCAATCAGAAATAAATTAATAAGTTATAAGAATACTATAAATCAATTCTATTTCTTCATATATTATAGAAGCTGTCTTTTAAGAAATGTATTATAAATGTCTTATACATCTATTATTACTAATATAACTACTTTGCCAGTTGCTAAAGCAAGCTTAGTATTATAAATAAAGGCAGCTATAAAATCAATATCAGCTTTTTTCGATAATACTCTGTAATGCTGAGGGCTAATAATATTATATCTTATAGCTGTTTATACAATTTGATTAGTGATATATCTTTCTAGTCCTTTTCCAATATATAATATCAATATAATCAGTCTTTACAATCTTGGGGATATTCTGTTCTTCTTATCAATCTTAAGTAGTATAACTATTTCAATAAGTTTCCATTTGTTAGAATAATAACTAAGCTTGAAGTAGGCTACGAAAATCTTATATATTATACTCTTTATATTAAACCAGTATACCTTAAGGAAACGAATAGTGTTTGATCAATTCCGGGTAATATACTCCTGACTTTTATTATATATTTTTTCACTTCTTTTACAATAATTATTCTTTTCTATAATAAGGTTATCTGACAGCCCTATTTCTGTAAAGGATTGTATTGTAAATCGTTTGATGTTTTAAAGCGATCGAATATTATTATAAAGAATGCTTTAGCTTTTTTTTTGATATCAATAATCTCCTGGCCTTTGATTATTAGAGGAGGGGCCTTAAAGCCTACTTTTGGAATTAGCTTATGCCAATTTATAACTTTGTATAGTTTCTGATTATTTTGTATATCATTTAAGTGCTTAGTTTAATAGACTTATTTCAATACTCATACAACCCTTTATAGATTTTATTAAACAATTACTATTCCATTAGCAATTCCAATTCTCCTGGCTTGTATGTATATTCGGTATGTCTTCTTATACTTGTCGGTCTACCACAAGGATGATCGATAGGGTTTACAGCCTTTCTGCCTTACAACTACTATAAAAATGCTCAATGCACTTATAAATCTAACGATCAGTCTATCAATATTATAAATAGATCGAAAATCCGGATTCTAGAGATTCGCTAAGCAGTTGACCATTATACCTATCAGGCAAAATAAATTTAAATCGCGTATCTGGATATACACTTGCTTATATTCAAAGATTCCTCTATTCAAAATAATAGTAATTTGAATAATATAGTCGGAGCCGCTATATAGATTGTTATCGATTACTATTATAGCAATAATCAGATTGGAAAAGGTTAGATCCAGAATGTGTCCCCTTATATATATAGAGACATTAGGAGTCCCAATATACTTTATTCCCTATTCAACAGTTTATTATACAAGTATATCATCTTGGTTAACAATTACTACTTCAGATTCCCATAGATTATACTTAGTATTGAAATCACCTCCAATAATTGTACTAATCCTTAGGGCAATCTTTAGTCCAAGTATATATTCTATTATTAGCAGATCAAACAAAGTATAATAAGCATTGAGAATCGAATACCTGTTAATATTGATTTAAAATAGATTCCTGTTTTCGATTTGCTTTATTTATCTAATCTTTAAGTTATTTCTTTTTTGTATATAGATAATCACTCGTAGCTCATACTCAAAACTATTAGCCATTCCTCAGATATCGATTGACTGATATCAATTATATATAATATGATTTTGAATTACTGAGTTATTATACAGTTAGGATTCTTGAATATAAATAATATCCATATCAGCCTTTTTAGTAACCTATAAGAGATAATATAATTGAAATATCTATACTCTATATTCACCTATATAATTGTAAGCCCCTTTCCTCTTGTTGAGTTTGTACTGATTATATAACTTATATAGGAGTGGTAATAGCTTTGTCGATATTTGACTTACTCCTCTTATTCATTTCAGAGTCAGAAAATAAAAAGGCTTTTTCAGCTATAACTACTATATTATAATTTACTCTTTTATTAGTATAGCACGAAAGATTACAACTCGAAATATAAATCAAACTATTGGAAAGGCCCTTCTCTAATTAGGTCTATTTGAATAATCGATCTATTAATTACCATTTATTCTTATAGGCAATAATGCGAGTTTTTGGTATAAGGGGTTTGGGAATAACTATTTAAAGCTATTTGGTTAATATTAAAATAAATACCTTTTCTTTATATACTTCCTAAATCTCCCTTCAATTAGTAGTTCTGACTTTTCTTATTTATTAATAGATGAGCCTAATCAGTTTTCTATTAATTGATTATAGTGCTACAGAATAATTGCTATATACGAATTAGAAGGGTTCTAGGTATTCTATACATTAAGTATCGTTTTAGCATTACTTATAAGTCTTTCCATTGATATGTTTAACAATCAGTTTGCTGTACCTAAAATAACAAACCAAATGATAATATACATATAGGTTATAATATAGCTAATACCCATTGGAATGCTGTTGTGATTGAGGGTATTGCAATCTATTAAGGAGCTTCAAGTATTCATTAACATTAAATAGCCAGAATGGTTTTACTATCTTCTTAAAACTAACAATCCAGTTGGCTCTCCCTGTAAAAGAGTTTACCCCATACTTAGAGACTCTGTATTACATTGGTTCCTCTCCTGCCTGCGCCTTGGGGCGATCTCTAGTCCGAGTATGTATTCTATTGTCAGCGGATCAAGTGGGGCGCAGTAGGCATTGAGGATCGAGTACCTGTTAACATTGATCCAAAATAAGTCCCTGCTTTCAGTCTGCCTTATTTATCTGATCTTCAAGTTGTTTTCTTTTTATATATAGATAATCACTCATAGCCCATACTCAGAATCATCAGCCGCTCCCCAGATATCGATTAACTGATATCGGTTATATGCAGTATGATTTTGGGTTACCGAGTTATCATATAGTTGGGGTTCTTGGATATAGATAATATCCATATCAGCCTCTCCAGTGATCTATAAAAGAGTAATATGATTGGAATATTTATACCCCATATTTACCTATACGATTATAAGCCTCCTTTCCCCTATTGAATTCACACTGATTATACAATTCATATAGAAATAATAGCAGCTTTATCGGTGTTTGATTTACTCCCCTTGCTCATTTCAGAATTGGGAAATGAAAAGGCTTTTTCAGCTATAGCTATTACATTATAGTTTACCCCTTTGTTAATACAATATAAAGAATTACAGCTCGAAGTATGAATCGGATTATTGGAAAAGCCCTCCCCTGATTAGACCCGTTTAGATAATCGATTCACCAGTTGCTATTCGTTTTTATAGACAATAATACAAGCCCCTAGTACAAAAGATCTGGGGATAACCACTTGAGACTGTTTGACTGATATTAGAATAAATACCTTTTCCTTATATACTTCCTGAGTCTCCCTTCAACCAGTAATCCTGACTTCTCTTACTTGTTGATAGATAAGTTTAATTAGTTTTCCATTAACTAATCGTAATACTACAAAACAATTACTATATACAAATCGGAAGGATTCTAAATATCCTACATATTAAATATTGTTTTGATATTACTCATAAATCTTTCTATTAATATATTTAGTAGTCAGTTCGCTATATCTAAAACAGCAAACTAGACAATAATATATATACAGGTTATAGTATAGCTGGCACTCATTGGAGTATTATTGTAATTAAAAATATTGCAATCTATCAAGAGGCTTCGAGTATTTATTAATATTAAATAGCCAGAATAGTTTTACTGTCTTCTTGAAACTAATAATCCAGTTAGCTTTTTCTGTAAAAGGGTTTACCTTATACTTAGAGACTCTATATTGTATTGGTTCCTTTTCTGCCTGTGTTTTGATCTTTTCTCAAATAATTGTATCTAAGAATGTTGTAAGTGTACTTAGTGTATTGTAAGGGATCTGAAGTACAATATAATTGTATCAGGTCTTTGTAGCTTGAATATCATTTATATTAAATGTAATGATTAACTGTATACAATTTTCGTCTTACAAAAAGTTCTTATATTCTTTTGATATCTTATATCCCAAGATCCACCTTGTCCTATTGTAATAGAGTAAAGAAATCAATTCGAGCCTTAATTCAAGAATTACTTCTATAATCTTTAATTACAATTCAAAAGATTATTAATAATCATCTGTTATCCACTTCCTATCTTTATAAGGATTATGCAGCTGTTTCGCTCCCATCGTTTGTATTCCTATATTGTCTCTATTGTTTTAGGCATACTCGTTTTAATATTTTTCGATACCTGAAACACCCCCCCAGTCTTGAGTACATCAATATAGGATTTAATAGTTCCTTTTGGGATTACTTTTGTAATTGATATAAGGGTTTTCTATATAGGCTCAACTTGTCTTATAATCTTGATCATATTATCAATATATATAGACCTTAGCGTATTGATATAGCTCAGTTTTGTTTTGCTTAGAGTTTTAATGTATATATCGATTACATTTGCAATCTTTAAAGTTACTCATTGCTTTCTATTCTTCTTATAGAATTGATTGGTTATTATTTTATAAATAAATCATATATCATCATCTCTATTTATTTCAATTATTAATATAATCGTCGTCATCATTGTTAAAGCAATTAGATTGTAATCCGATACACTCGATAATACAATAGGTCGTTCATAATCATACATTAATAATATCATGGTATTATAAGATTCCTTTAATATGATTTGTTATAATATAGCTAGTATTCGTTGTTGTAAAGCGTAGTATATATTAATGGAATATACTTCTCAAATAGAATAATACCTAGGACAAATGTATAAACATTATATTGACTATAGATATACAATATATTATAATGGCACTCAAATAGTCTTTGGATTTAAATAAATCCGAAGCGACTTACATATATTTGATATAGAAGCAATAGGAGTATAGTATGAATTGAAATATCTAATCACTATGCTTGAAGATCCCTTGAATAGCCGGATCTGGATATATATTAATAGTATATCGGTTATTTAGAATATATACAGAAATACACTACCCACAATACAATAAGCCTTCCATAAGTATTATAAAGTAATAAAACAATTCGATATTAGAATAAAATAATTATTTGAATATATAAAGATTGAAGATAATGAGAAAGCAGATCGCTTAGCAAATACAGGCACAATTAGATTTATAGATTAGGTAATCGATAAGCTATCAATAATCAATGGGGTCCAAACAATTGTTCGTTAAAAGTGTCTACATGCAGAATCTATCTGATAGGAAAAAATGAACTTCTTTCTCTCCGCTGGCTATAAAAAGTAGTCTTCTAGATATAGTACAAAGAAGCTAAAGGAATTAATTTTATCAAGAATAGTCTTATATCAATTAATAATTATAAAAATAGGTTACGATAATTACACTATTTATTATTAGCAATTTGATTATTAAAATAATAAACTAGACTGCTTATGTGATAATGTTAAGAAATTATATTACTTTTTTAAATATATTATAAATAATCTAAAGCGTTCAGACTGGCCCCTTATTCTTATAAAAATGCAATCTAACAAGCAGGCGATTATATATATCAAGAAACTCTTATATATACCTAACAAGCTCATTCAGCTAATCACCGACTCAGAGTTTTACACTCAGATTTGTTTTAATTATTAAAGGATCTTTAGAAAGTAATAATCTTTTTAATAAAGCTTACTATTTATTCCTTATAAATTCATTATTTAACTAATTACTTGAATATATTATATCCTAAAAACCGCAAATCTAATATATAATACAAGAGTTTTATTATTCAACTAAACAAATAGTAATTCATTTTTGCTTCTTTTTCTTTATTATAAGAATCGAAGCCTATAACAAGTCTATCCATTTGGGAATTAAGCTCTGCCTTAATAATAATCTGGATCAGATATTCCCTTTTGAAAACAGAAGTGGATTATACTTGTAGAGAAGCAAATAGCCTTTGGTATTGAAGTTAAATTGCTAAATTCGGTTGCAACGATTATGTTATTCAAATAGTTCCTTATCTTAGTATGTCTAAATACTCTTAGGGAGATTCAAAATAGACATTAATTAATATAAATAAATAAATAAATAAAATATATTCATTATTACTAGTATGACTATTTTGCCTATTACTAGCATAAACTTAGCATTATAAATGAAAATAGTCATAAGATTAATACCGACTCTTTTCAATAATACTCTATAATACTAAGAGCTAATAATATTATATTTCATAGCTGTTTATACAATTTGATTAGCAATATACCTTTCTAATTCTTTTCCAATATATAATATCAATATAATCAGTCTTCACAATCTCGAGAATAATCTATCTTTTTTATCAACCTTAGGCAGTATAATTATTTCAACGAGTTTTCATTTATTAGGATAATAGCTGAGCTTAATTATTATTATTATTATTAGTAATTTTCAACCGGGCCGTATAGGCGAGCCTCCCAGGGGGCATTACGGTTGGGCTAACTGCGGGATGATCTTCTAGTTTATATGATCCCCCTTTCCTAGAGATGGGGTCTCAATACCCTCAGTAGCCTCCTAAGCGATGGCTAGCGTATTTGTGCTTTTGTCTCCGATCCTCTGAGCGCTTCCGTGTGCGCTTTCCGATCTTCTATATAATATTTGTTTGAAAGCTGCTTTATTCTGTAAGGGTAGTTTTTGTATATATTCTATTGCAATATGGTATACTGTATATTTCAATTTTCTTTTACATAGCTTTTCTAGATCTATCCCCTCCTATTCCCTGCTTATATTCGTCTGGATCAATCGATCCCTTTCCTTCTCTCTTTTTATTTTTCTGATAGTGTTTTAGGGTATATGCTTTTATAGAAATCTATTATAGCAATGAATTTAGTGAATTTGGCTGGTATATATATTAGTTGTTTTAGTAGTTGTTTTTAAACTGCTTAATTACAGGATGAGTATTTAGACTTGATATCTGGGGGCCAGGTTTTATAGATCGCAAGGACTTTGCGACAATGCACAATATGCTTGAGGGATTTGAATGCTCCGTATGAGTAGTGGATTGTTGTTTCCTTGTGTTTAAATCGTTGGTGGTAGTTTTCGAAGTCGCTATATGCTAAGCGAATCGCTAATATGCGGTGGAGAGTTGCTCGTGAGAATTCTAGTTCCTTAGGGTATTTGTTTGTGCTCTTTGGGTCCCATTTCTGGTACTGTTTGGAGAGCATTGGTATCTATTTGATCCACTATACCTGTGCTGCCGATTCTATAGCAGTTTTTGCTATAGAGTGGATATCGTTTACTGTAGGTTGATTTGTATACCTTGAGGCTGATTTTCTTGTTTCTTTGTTAGCAAGTGTATCCACACGCTCATTCCTTTCAATCCTTATATGGCCTGGCGATCATTTGATCTGGATCGAGTGTGTTTATATCAGTTTGTAGCATTTGAGGAAAGCCTATTGCAATGTGATAAAGGCTATGCCTTTTATTCCCTATATCACCGATATATTATCGATATATATACAGATTTCCATTTATTTTATACCAATAATATTTCTGATTACTGCTTGAAGGCCTTGGTATACCTTGATTGTTTTTGTATTGAATATATGAGAGTTGTAATATAATCTATTATTTCCTTTGTATATTATTATCTATCCTCTATATGCAACATATCCATATCCTACTCATCTACCATCCTTATCGGTTTGTTCTAATCCATTAGAGAATATAGTGATCTGATTGTATATACGCTTATTCCACCATTCCTGAAACTGTTTTGCCACTACCTTTTTCGTAAGATTTCTAATGGGATTCGTTTGATACTCTAATGTATAGTGGGACTCTGCTAAAGTCGTCTCCTTGATTCGGGGAAGGCACTGGCTGATCACCTGGACCTTTGTTCTGGCTGGCTGCAATTGGCCTTTCCTGCTGCCGGAGGAGTAGGTGGCTTAGCTGAGCTTAAGGCAAACTGCAAAGATCTTATATATTATACTTTTGATATTAGACCAGTATACTTTAAGGAGATGAACAATTGCTTGATTGACTTCAGATAATATACTTCTGACTCCTATTATATATTTTTTCCATTTCCTTTATAATAATCGTTCTTTTTTATAATAATCGTTCTTTTTTATAATAAGGTTATTTAATAGCCCTTTTTTTATAATAGGTTATACTATAGATTATCCGATACTTTAAAACAATTGAATACCATTATAAAGAGTGTTTCAATCTTCTTTTTAGTATTAGTAATCTCCTGACCCTCGATTACCAAAAAGAGAGCCTTAAGGTTTGCTTCTGGGATCAGCTTGTGCTAGTTTATAACTTTGTATAGTTCCTGATCGTCCTGTATACTATCCAAACACTTAATCCAATAGGCTTATTTCGATACTTATATAACCCTTTGTAGATCTTATTGAGCAATTGTCACACCATTAGTCATAACAGTTTCCCTAGCTTGTATATATATGCAATATACCTCCTTACATTCATCAATCCACCATAGAAATAACTGGTAGGGTTTGCGGCCTTTCTATTCTATAGTTTCTATAAAAGCACTTAGTGCATTTGTAAGTCTAATAATCAGTTTATCAATATTATGAATAGACTGAAGATCAGGATTCTGAAGATTCACTAAGTAATTAGCTATTATACCTACTAGACAAAATAAATCTGAATCGCGTATCCAGATATACACCTACTCATACTCAGAGATTCCTTTATCCAGAATAATAATAACTTGAATAACGTAATCGAAACCGCTATACAGATTATCGTCAATCATTGTCGTAATGATAACCAGATTGAAAAAGGTCAGATCCAGGATATATCCTTTTGTATATATAGAAGCACTAGAAGTCTTGATGTATTCCATTCCCTATTCGGTAGTCCAATATACAAGTATATCGCCTTGGTTGGCAGTTGCTATTTTGGGTTTCTATAGATTATGCTTGGTATTAAAATTACCCTCAATGATTATACCAGTTCCTAGAATAATCTCTAATCCAAGTATATAGTCTATTATTATCAGATCAAGTAGGGTATAATAAATATTGAGAATCGAATACCCATTAACATTGACTTATAATAGATCTCTATTTTCAATCTGCCTCATTTATCTGACCTTCAAATCGCCTCCTTTATATATATAAATGATTACTCGAGGCCTATATTCAAAACTATCGGTTGCTCTCCAGATGTCGATCAGCTGGTATTGGTTATATACAATATGATTTTGGATTGCTGAGTTGTTATATAAATAGAGCTCTTGAACACAAATGATATCCATCTCAGCCTCTCCTGCAATCTGCAGAAAAGTAATATGATTGGAATATCCACACCTCATGTTTACCCATATAATCGTGAGCCCCCTCCCCCCTGTTGAGTTCGCATCAGTTGTACAACTTATACAAAGGTAGTGACAGCTTTGTCAGCGTTTGACTCACTTCCCTCGCTTATTTCAGAATCGGGAGATGAGAAGGCCTTTTCAGCTATCAGAAATGAATTATATTATAACTACTTTCTAGAATATATTATAATACAAAATAGGTTCGCTATACCTACAAACGCTTCCCTAGTTTACTTGTGATAAAGCTACTAGTACTAAACTTCTATAGAATCTTCTGATTATATTAAATCATTTATTATATAATTACCTTCAGAAGTTCTAATCAGAACCAAAACCATTTCTTTATACCTCTATTTCTATTTACTTCTTAAATCTATCTGATATCTTTATTATACTCTTTGTCCTATAGTATCTGATTATAGATCAATATACATATTCGTTTTCTTAAGTCATATAGATAATATCACTATCGCTATCATTATATACTATACCTTATAGCTAATAACCGTTTCACATTACCTTGCCAGATCTCTCCTATACAATAAGACCAACTATATCTCGCAGACTTGTTATTTCAGACTTTTAGTCAAACAGCTTTTCTATAGTATTTCCAATTTACTAATTAAAGCTCTACTTATAAAATCCATTTCTCCAATATATAGTTTGTAGTCGAAAGTAGAGCGCTAGAAGCACATTGCATATATATATTATAGAATTAACCTCTATCTGAGATCCTTTGCTATTATAATATCAATCGAGTATTACTGAATGTGGTTTGCTAAAAGCGTTCTTTTTATATCGAAGCTTCTTTGTTGCTATATCGTTCCCATATATTCGGAAATAAGGTGTTAAAAACATCCCTTCTTCTACTTCATATATATTCCTGCCAGCCCTAATAGACATTGTCCTAGCCTTTGTATACTTCCTATTATTCCCCTTATCATTTGTAAATATCCAATCCAGTATATCCACAGATTGTATATATTATTGGATTATGAAAACTCTATATACTAGCACTTCAAAAGTATTTTATCGATTTTTATTTATCAAATTAAGAATATCGGCCCTGTTTCTAATATAGACTTCAATCAGATTTAGCTATATTATAGAAGCTTTATTATCCACTATTTCAAGGATTAGTTTTGCTTTGCAAATACTCTACCATAATATATTCTAGCTTTGCTCCCCATACAGATTTGTAAAAACAAAGTTTCGTATCAATTCCATTTTCATTTCCCTTTTATTATTGAATAATTTTTATCTCCGTTTTACTAGTAATTCTTTATTCCAAGCATCTTTACAATCACCCTTTGATAATCAATTACATATACCTTCGCTTCCAATACAGTCTCCGATTAGTATACAATCACCACCCAGTTCCAGCTAACTCTACTTAGCTCTCCGATCATACGATCGAAGATTTGTAGAATACACTACATACAGGTAAGAGTCATTGTATCCCTAAGAATATTAAATATCAATCAAAAAAGATATTAAACTAATATAAAGTCGGTTATATTCTATTAATAAATTCTAAAGAAATCAATATAATAATTAGATTCTGATTTATCCTTATAATCGAATTTATAGTTTTATATTTCCTTAATATATAAAATAACTCAAACTTTTCCGAAGCAAAAAAGACCTTATTCTAATCTTTTTATTGTAGGATATATTAAACGATTTGATAAAGTATATATATATTTATAGATAGATCCTTAGATATATAATATATAGCTATATTATTAGTATATCCAAAGCACTATACTTTATTTTGATTGAAAAGTTTAGTAAGATAAAGGGTATACAGAATTAAAGAGAATAATAATTCCTAAAGAATATTATATATTATTTATTTATTTATTTATTTATTTATAGTGATTAACGTCTAATATCTGACCTCCTAAGGGGTATTCTAGACGTACTAAGGAGCGGGCCTACGGGCGAATATTATATATAATCGGAAAATTCTATATTATAATTCTTTTAAGCCTTATATGTATATATCTTTTAGTTAGGAATAAATCAATAAGTTATAAGAGTATTATAAACCAACCCTACTTCTTTATATATTATAAAAATATCACGGGGCAGGCGGGCGGGATAGGGTTCTAATAACTTTGCCCTAATCTGGCAAAGTTATATTGATTCAGGTAATAGATTCAGATTGAGAATTAAAACATAGCTCAAAGAGCTATAATACAGAATCTTTTAAGTTAAAGATATATAGAATTTTGCTAAGCGAGCTAGTCTAATTGGGCTTTAGCTTACTTGCACTCTAATATAAGTACTCAATTCGGTTCTTTCTGAGGGGATTAATATGTTATATAATATTATATTATAATATTATTCTTCTTTTAAGAGCTAAATTCCGTTGAAGTAAAGATATTATAATTTGATTGTCTGAAGGTAAATAGTATTCGATTAAGCAGGTTCTGATTTATTAGGGTATTTTTGATAAAAATTGCAAATCAATTCTTATGTATTCTTTAGGTAGCTTGTAGGTTTTTCGGTTAATATCTTGTAGTTAATCTAGTGGACGGTATACTTTAGGTAAGGTTTTCTACAATCTTTTCTTTTTCAATAGGAGTTCAGAATCTTGGTGGCTTTGAATTGTTTTAAGCTATCAATTTTGATAGATAGTGGCAGTGGGTTGTATTATCCAGGGATAGGATTATTATATATAGAGTATAATAGGTTGATATGAAAAACAGGGTGAATCTTTATTAAAATAAAAAGTTCTAATTTATAAATATATAAGCCTATCAGGTTTAGGATCTTAAAGAGCCTAAGGTTTTTTTAATCAAGTTTTTTCTATAAACGTAAGGTCTTGATGTTTTTGATATTCAGTTAGATTAGATTACTGAGCAGATATCTATAAGTAAGGAAATAACAGATATTAGTATTCTTTGAATATTAGACTTAATTAGCAATTAGTTCGATCTATAAATATAAGAAGATAGCTTTTATTTTAACAATGAATTCTTTGGCATTTTGTATAGCAAAATGATTATTTTAGAATAATACAGGCTCGAAGCTTAGATAAAGATAAAACCTGTAATTCAAAAAAAATAGGGTTATTCGGATACTTTCGGATTAGATATTGTTAATAAAGAATTCGGCGAATAGAAGCTATTCTATTTAGTTGTTTTGTAGATAGATTATATACAACCGGAAATATTGTTCCAATATTGTATTAGCCTTTTCGATTTGTTTATTATTTATTATTTATTTATAGTGATTAACATCTAATATCTGATCTTTCAAGGGGTATTCTAGATGTACTAAGGAGCGGGCCTACGGGCCGCTAGCGTTCCAGCCGCTCATAGTAGTATAATGTTAGCTAATCAGGAGCTTGTTGCCTCTGGTATTCTCCTATTCAATACCGCTCATAACAATCCTGCAACTATTCTATCTAAAGGTTTGTGATTCTGTTTCAGAAGGCCTTATTTCGTATATCATTTGAATATCAGTAGATGATTAGGTCGATCGTTGTCGATCGGGAAAGCATTTGGAGTACTTATAGCTAGTTGATACAAATCTTAGATTAATTGGGGTGAAAAGCTTATTCTTAAAATATTGAAACAGGTTGGAATTTGTATAGTTTTATATAATTTAAGTATATTCTAGTATAGAATCTGAATCTAGCAAAAAGATCAATAAAGCTATATTGTATTTGTAGGATACGATTGATATATACTATTACATTCTATTCGAATCGAAATCGATTTGATATAAGCGGCCAGTCGCCGCGCGTTTGATTATTGATTAAATATTGAAAAAAGTACAGTAAGCTTTTCTCAATCCTATATATACAGATATTTGTACTATTTTCATGATTGAATCTAATATAATAGACTGCAAAGTCATTATATCCGATTTGTATTGCTATAAATCTATATAATACTTTATAAAAGAATTTGAAGTTTTCTGGTTTTGAGATATTATATATTGATTTCTATATATTATATGTTTTGGAGATCAGACCTCTTTTTTCCTTTTACTATCTGCTTTTGGAGCATTGATATTTAGTATATAGAACAGAACGAAAGCTACTGACTATAGAAAGGCAGGATAGGTTAAAATCAAGTGGCCCAGCCATACTCTAATCAGCAAGATAATCGACTGCCTCGTTGCTTTCAATCTCAATATACCTAAGGGATTACTTGATTACAATATTATAGTATTATATTGCTTGATAGCATTTATAATATACTTATTAAAAGAAAATAATAGTACTTCCTTATATTCCTTAGATTATTGAGATGCTATTAATGTATAATCATATTTGTTCCTGATAGGAGCAATCAATAATGCTCAGAAGGTATTCTAATTCCTGCTATATATTAATCGCCTCAATATCAAAAATATACAACTGTTTATATACATAATTATAGTTGTTATCAATCTATTGCTTACTACAATAGATTACAAAGCTGTATCTCATACAGTAATTGTATTTGTCGTATTATTCAAACCCATCTGAAAATACAAAGTAATTTTCTTAAGAAATTAAATCCTATTATTCCTTAAATACTTTTGCAGTATTTTCTTTGTCCATATCATTCATTAAATCAATGCGATATTTAGAAGAAAAGTGAGGCTATAAGAATCTAAGGCATTTGGTAATAAAGATTACTTATCTCATTCTTTGCAATTTTGTATTGGGACCTTTCAGAGTACCTATACCTTATCCTCTTTTTTTAATACACAATTTCAATCGGTTTACAAATAGATATTGTATATTTACTATTTGAAGCTGAAAACGCGAACCTCAATCTGGCTTATTCTAGTGCAACAATTCCAGCTAGGAGACCAGCTTCTACGAGGAGTGCGATTGTCGGGATCGTCTTGTAAACGGGTAAAGCTCCCCATACTGCATTGTGAATCGTCTTGCTGACTAGATCGACGTGTTTCTTGATCCCGGTGTCGACCGGAATATGGCCTGCATTTGGGCGTTGTTTATATAGCTCATCGAACCATACTCGATTTGTTTATCAATTTCAGAATAATAAATAATTAAAAGCTTGATGATTATATTTAAATGCTTATAAATATATTTTCAGAATTTAGAAATGAATTGAGCTTTATAATTAGATATAATAATTAAAAGTAAGTTGTAGAGCTTCTAGATATTCTTTTGAAATAGGTAGGCGATCTTTTCGAAATTGTAAATATTATAATAGAGCAAGAAATGTTTTATTTTTGTTAATTGATTAATTATTATTATAATAGTATCAAAACCAGTATTTTCGGGTAGATGTATAATAAAATCTATTGAAATATCTTATCAAGCTCTTTACAGAATTAGAAGTAAATGAAGAACTTTCTTTTAGCCTTTGCAATTTGAAGTAGTATAATGGCAATTATAATAGTTATAGATCTATTATATAATATAATCATAATATCCAGGTTAATGGTAATTTCGGAATAGTAATTTAAAGGTTCGGGTATAGTACAGATAACTAGCAGTAAGCGATTTGTGATATAGGCAGAGTAGATAGATTTTCAAAGGATTGTAATTGGAAATATATAGTTTCTCTTGATAATATAATAGATTGTTGTTTTCGATATATTCGGCAAAAGTGATTTTCGAGTATTTCAGGGATTCTTTTTATAGGGATTTCAGAATAGATTTGGGCATAGAATTGATTTGATAATTTTTATAGAATAGAATAAATAAGTTGGCAGGAAGATCTAAAAGGGTTTCTGAATCCTCTAGTTGTATTACAGGGTTGGGTATAGATATAGTATATGAGATTGCAGACTCTATAACTTTACTATTTTCTAGTAAAGTTATAGTATTATTGAAATCCAAGTGGTTGATAGTATTGATAGAATCAGGGTTTCTCTAATTACAGATAATTACAGCGAAGTGTATTTTCTTAATAATCTTGAGTTCGATTAGGGTAATCATAGTGAAAAACAGATTAAGATTTAGATTCTCTCGTTTCAGGATAATATAGCTTTAATACAGAAAACATTCATCTCTTTCTTTAAGAAGATCTTCTAATCTCCTAATCAGCGTATCGGATTTGATATCTAGCTTTTTGAAGCGATAAGTAATTCGGAAATTAAATCGAAATAGAAATTCGGATTAGCGGGCTTGATGATAATTCAATAATTTTGTTATAATAAAATATTCTGGATTTCTATAATTAATGATTATTTAAATTAATAATGTGGCGTTTTTCAACTCAAAGCACCATTCTTTAAAATAATAAATAATAGCTAGTAGTTCTTTATTATAAATCTTATAGTTACATTTAGCTATCAAATGTTTTTTAGAGAAGAATATAATAAATCTAAGTATTCCATTATTATTATATTAAAAAAGTACTCTAGCGGATATATAATTGGAGATATTGATTTCTATAATTACTTCCTTTTTCTAATTAAAGAAAGCTAAAATAGGTGTTTCGGTAAATTTATTTATTTTATTTATATTAATTAACGTCTGTTTTGGACCTCCCTAAGGGTATTTAGACGTGCTAAGATAAGGAACTATTTGAGCGGCATGATCGTCGCGACCGAATTTAGCAATTTAACTTCAATACCAGGGGCTATTCGCTCCTCTGTGGGTGCGATCCGCTTCTGTTTCCAGAAGGGAATGTCTGATCCGGGTTGTTGTTAAGGCAGAGCTTGGTTCCCGAGTGGATAGGCTTGTTGTGGGCTTCGATCCCTATGATAGAGGAGAAGAAGTGAGAGTGGGTTGCTATTTGTTTAGCCGAACAGTAGGGCTCTTGTGTTATATATTAGGTTTGCGGTTTTTAGAGTATAATATATTCGAGTGATTAGTTGAGTGATGAGTTTATAAGGGATAAGCAGCAAGCTTTGTTGAAAAGATTGTTGCTTTTTAAGGGTCCTTTAGTAGTTAGAACAGATCTGAGTGTAGAATTTTGAGTTGGTGATCAGCTGAGTAAGCTTGTTAGGTGTGTGTAAGAGTTTCTTGATATATGTGATCGCCTGCTTGTTAGATTGCATTTCTATAGGGGCAAGGGGTCAGTCTGAACGCTTTAGGTTGTTTATAGTGCATTTAAAGAAGTGATATGGTTCCTTAGCGCTGTCGCATGAGCAGTCCAGCTTGTTGTTTTGATGACCAAATCGGTGTTTCGGTAAATGCTTACTTCAATTAATTGAATATTTCTTAATAAACAAAGCTTTACAGAAATAAAATATTCTTTTTAATCAGATTTACCATCAAATTAATAATCTTTGAAAAATCTCTAATAAATCATCAATAAAAATTCAAAAACCTAATAAATACTTGAACATCGATTATGCTAATAAGCGGTTTCCAATTCATAATTATTCGGATTTTCTCTAAATCCATTCGAATACTATTATTTTCTACAATAAGGCCTAGAAACTTAATTTCGGATTTTAGGAATTCGTACTTTTCGAATTTAATAAATAAGTTAGCTTTTCTTAGTGCTTATAGAATCTTTTAGATATAGCAAATATATTCTTCTCGAGTTCAGCTGTATATCAGAATATCATTTAGGTAAGTAGTGCAAAATATATTCAGATATTCTTATAGGGAATTATTAATAAACTTTTAAAAGGTTATAGGAGCTTCTATCAGCCTAAATGATATAATTAAGGATTCGAATAGTTCGAATCGAGTATAGAATATAGTCAGATATTTCTGCCCTTCTTTTATTCTTATATTATTAAAGGTAAAGATAATATCAATCTTATTGAAATACTTCATTTCTTTTAGATTATTTAAAGATTCTTTTGTTAATGGTAAGAGGTATTGATTCTAATTGATAAGTTGTTTAAAGTGTGATAATCTATATAAAACTAAAGATCTTATTAATCTTCTTAACAAATAAGATAGGGGAAGTAGTGGGGGAAAAGCTTAATCGGATAAATTCTTTTTTAAAATTCTTTTTAGTTATTCTTTTAAGGCTTTTAATTTGGGGTGGGATATAAAGTATAAGATATCGAAAAAAAGAATAGCTTTTTTTTTGAAATGGATCTTATAATTATATAATTAATGAAGAAATAACTTCTCTGCATTCTTTAGGGAGAAGATATCTTTCCAATTTCGGAATTCGGGTAATAAGTCTTTGGGATCGAATATCTTCTTTTTCTTATTTAAAATATCATTAATTTGTTTGATCAATATCTAAAACATTTTATATTTCCGGTGGGCATAAGCCAAAACAGGCTTTTAGGGAGATCGCGACTATATCCTTATTCTTTAATCCTTCAGGGCAGGCAGGTAGGTGTATAGATCGAGCTTTTGGAGGAATATTTGGTAGAGCTTTTATGTGGGATAGGCGGGATAGAATGTTACAAAATTCGTAACAAAACGGGCTATCGAATTGGAACGAGTTTGTTGTGAAGTCGATATGGGGGTTGTGTTTCTTAAGCCAAGCGGGCTAAATCATGGTGGACATCCGAATTGAAAGATCTTCGAAAAGAGCTAGAAAAAGCAAAGCAATCAATTGAATCAAATCGAGAAAACCCTAACTTTAAGAAAGAATATCGAATCGCCAAAAACAAATACTTTCAAGCTATTAAAATAACAAAAAAGAATCATTGAAATGAATTCCTAGAAAAAAGAATACACAGACAATTTTCAAAGCAATAGCCTATACTAAAGACTTCCAAGATTAAAGGATACTGGATATTACAACAGAAAGCTTTTTTGAAGGAAAATGCTCTGCTTTCAGATCGACTCTATTCCCACCCCCTCCTACTACTCTAAAACCATAATAAAAAGGATATAAACAATCCAGAAAATAGAAATAGTCTAACCTTTCTCAAATCGAACTAAGCAACACCTATTCAACAAAAATACAAGAAAAAACCCCTAGCCCAAATAGAATCACTCAAGAGATTATTACAAAGGCCTATAAAGCAATCCCACAAATCTTTTTTATTCTTTTTAATAAACTTATTAATCTAGAATATCATTCTCAATACTAGAAACAAGCCATTAAAGCCATTTTAAAGAAAATCTCAAAACTAGATTATTCAGCTCCAAAAGCATACAGAGTTATTACATTATTAAATTGCCTTAAAAAAATAAGTAAAAGGATTTTAGCTTAACGATTAGAATATTTAATGGAAACTACTTATTTTCTATATAAAAATCAAATAGAAAGCTGCTAAAAGAAATCAGCAATCGATACCGCACTTCTATTGATTATAGAAATCGAAAGAAACAAGTAGGCTAACAAAAAGACTTTAATATTATTTATGGATATAAAGAAAGCCTTCGATTATATCTCGAAAAATCGATTATTAAAGATTTATAAAAACTAAAACTGCCTACAAACCTTATAGCCTAGATAGCTTCATTTCTCCAACAAAGACAATTAAAACTATCTTTTAATAATTAAATCGAATCTTTCAAACCAATTTCAACCAGAATACTACAAGGCAGTCCAATTTCTTCAATCCTCTTCCTTATATACATTAGGGACCTCTTTCTATCCAATTCAATCAAATTTCTTTCCTATATTGATTTTTATTTTATTTATTTATTTATAGTAATTAACATCTAATATCTGACCTCCCAAGGGGTATTCAAGATATACTAAGGAGTGGGCCTATAGGCCGCTAGCGTTCCAGCCGCTTATAATAATGTAATATTAGCTAATCAGAGGCTTGTTGCCTCTGGTATTCCCCCACTCAGTATTGTTTATAGCAATCCTACAGCTATTCTGTCTAAGGGTTTGTAGTTCTGTTCTAGAGAACCTTGTTTTGTATATCGTTCGGATATTGGCGGATGATTGGATCAATCGTTATCAATCGGGAGAATGCTTGGGGCACTTATAGCTAGTCGGTGTGGGTTTTAGGTTGATTAGAATAGAGAACTTGTCCTCAGAATACTGGAGCAGATTGGTATCTGTATGATTATATATAATTTGAGCATATTCTAATATAGAATCTGGATCTGATGAGAAGATTAGTAAAGCTATATTGTAATTACAGAACGCGGTTGATATATATTATTGTGTTTTATTTGGATTATAATCGGTTTGGTGTAAGCGGCTAGTTATTATACATCTGATTATTGATTAGATATCGAAAGAAGTATAATAGGCTTTTTTCGATTCTATATATACAAATATTTATATTATTTTTGTAATTGAATTTGATATAATAAATTACAAAATCACTGTGTCCAATCTGTATTACTATAAATCTATATAGTATTCTGTAGGAAAGCTTAAAGCTTCCTAACTCCGAAATGTTATATGCCAGCTTCTATATATTGTATGTTTCGAAAATCAGATCTCTTTTTGTATTTCATTACTTACTCTCTAAATACTAATATTTGGCATATAGAACAAAGCGGGAATTGCTGATAATAGGGAGGTATGATAGGCCAGGATCAAGTGGTCCAGTCGTATCCTGATCGGCAAAGCGATCGACTGCCTTATTGCCCTTTATCTCGATATGCTCAGGGGACCACTTAACTGTAATATTGTAGTATCGCATTGCTTGATAGTATTTATGATAGGCCTATTAGGAGAAATTAGTAGCACTCCCTCACATTTCCTAAATCACTAAGATACTATCAATATATAGCTATATTCAATCTTGATAAGAGTGTTTAATAATATTCAGAAGGCGCTTCAATCCCCACTACACATCGATTGCCTTGATATTAAAGATATGCGACTGTTTGTATATACAACTATAATTGTTATCGACCTATTGCTTATCACAATAGATTGCAAAACCGTATTCTATACAATAACTATATTCATTATATTATTTAGATCCATCTGAGAATATAGAGTAATCTTCTTAGGGAATTAGGTTTTATCAATTTTTAAATACTTTTGTAGTATTTTCTTTGCTTATATCATTAATTGGATTAATATAATACTTAGAGGAAAAGTATAGCCATAAAAGTCTAAGGTATTTGATTACAAAAATTGCTTATCTTATTCTCTACAATCTGATGATAGAATCTTTCAGTATACCTATGCCTTATTCTCTTTTCTTGATATATAGCTTTAATCAATTTATAAATAGGTATTGTATATTTATTATCTGAAGTTGAAATACGAACTTCAACCTGGTTTGCTTTAGTACAACAATTTCAACCAGGAGATCAGCTTCTATAAGGAGTATGGTTATTAGGATTATCTTATAGATAAATAAAGCTTTTTGTGCTGTATTATGAATCGTCTTGCTAACTAGATTAATATATTTCTTGATCCCGGTATTAATTGGAATATAGCCTGTATTTGAATATTATTTGTATAATCTATCAAACTATATTTCGAAGCTAAAGAGGGCGATGGGGAATATACAAGTAATAATTACTTTTTGTAGACAGATTATAGATAGTCTATAGGCTATATAAGTTATTGATTGAATATAGGATATAACACATATAGTTTTTGTAATATACATTTTGATATATTATAAGAATGTTAGATGCCAATCGAAAAAAACGCCAAGCTAGTGTAAGGTTGGTTATATTTTGTTAGTGAGTTCTAGAGGGGTGGTATAATAACTAGATTCCGACTTATCCTTATAGTTGGGTTTACAGTTTTATATTTCCTTGATATATAAAGAAGCTCAAACTTTTCTGGAGTGAAAAAGATTTTATTCTAATCTTCTTATTATAGAATATATTGAATGATTTGGTGGAGTATATATGTATTTGTGGATAGGTTCTTAAATGTATAATATATAATTATATTGTTAATATATCCGAAGCATTGTGCTCTATCTTAATTAAAAAGCTCAGCAAGATAGAGGGTGTACAGAATCGGGGAGAATAGCAATCCCTAGGGAATGCCGCATACAACCAGAAAATCCTATATTATAATCCCCTCAAGCCTTATACCACACACATCTTTCAGTTAGGAATAAATCAATAAGTCATAAGAGTGTTATAGGCTAACCCTGCTTCTTTATATATTATAAAAGCTATCTTTTAAGAAATATATTATAGGCGCCTTATACATCCATTGTTATTAATATAATTATTTTACTAGTTATCAAAACAAGCTTGGTATTATAAATAAAGACAGCTATGAGATTAATACCGGCTTTTTTCGATAGTATCCTATAATACCGAGAACTGATAACGTTATATCTCATAGTTGTCTATGCAATTTGACTGGTGATATACCTTTCTAGTTCTTTTCCGATATACAATATCAATACAATCGGCCTTTATAATCTTGGGGACATCCTATCCTTTTTATTAATCTTGAACAGTATAACTACTTTAGCGAGTTTCCATTTGTTGGGGTAATAGCTGAGCTTAAGGCAGGCTGCAAAAATCTCATATATTACACTCTTCGTGCTAGACTAGTACACTTTAAGGAAATAAACAATTGCCTGATCGATTTCGGGTAATGTGCTCCTGACTCCTATTATATGTTTTTCCACTTTTTTTATGGTAATTATTCTTTTCTATAATAAGGTTGTCTGGCTACCCTGTTCCTGTAGAGGGTCGTGCTGTAGATCGTCCGATGCTTTAACAGAAATGAATTATATTATAACTACTTTCTAGAATATATTATAATACAAAGTAGGTTCACTACACCTACAAATGCTTTCCCAATTTACTTGTAATAAAGCCACTAATACTAAGCTTCTATAAAATCTTTTGACTATGTTAAACCACCTATTGTATAATTACTTTCAAAAGTTCCGGTCAGGATTAAAACCATTTCTTCATGCCTTTATTCCTGTTTACTCCTTAAGCCTATCTAATACCTTTATTATATCCTTTGCCCTATAATATCCGATTATAAACCAATATATATATCTATCCTCTCAAGCTATATAGATAGTATCACTATTGCTATTATTATATACTACACCTTACAACTAATAGCCGTTTTGCATTATCTTATCGAATCTCTTCTATACAACAAGGCCAATTATATCTCACAGGCTTGCTATTTCAGATTCCTAGTTAGGTAGCCTTTTTATAATGTTTTCAACCTATTAACTAAAGCTTTACTTGTAAAATCCACTTTTCTAATATATAGTTTGTAATTGAAAATAGAGCACTAGAAGCGCATTGCATATATATATTATAGGATTGGTTTTTATCTGAGATTCTCTGCTGCTATAATATTGATCAAGTATTGTTAAGTATAGCTTACTAAAAGCATCCTTTCTATACCGGAACTCCTTTATCACTATACTACTCCCACACATTCGAAAATAAGGTACTAAAAACATCTTTCCTTCTACTCCATATATACTCCTACCAATCTAATAAACATTATTCTAGTTTTTATATACTTCTTATTACTCCCCTTATCATTTATAAATATTTAATTCAGTATACTTACAGATTATATGTATTGTTGGATTATGAAAACTCTACACATTAATACTCTAAAAGTGTTCTATCGATTTTTATTCATCAAGTTAAAAATATCAGCCCTACTCCCAACACAGGCTTCAATCAGATTCAACTATATTATAAAAGCTTTATTATCCACTATTTCAAAAGCTAATTCCGCTTTATAAACACTCTATCATAATATACTCTGGCTCTACTCCCTATACAGATTCGTAAAGATATAGTCCCACATCAATTCCACTCTCATCTCCCTTCCACCATTGAATAGTTTTCATTTTTGTTTTATTGGTAATCCTTTATTCCAAATATCTTCGCAATCACCCTTTGGTGATTAGCTATGTGTATCTTTGCTTTTAGTACAGCCTCCAATTAATATACAACCACCATCCAGTTCCAGCTAACTCTATTTAGCTCTTCGATCACACGATCGAAGGTTTGTAGGATACACTACGTACAGGTGAGAGTCATCGTATCCCTTTCCTATATTGATAATATTACCCTAACTACCAACTCATCTACATGGAAAAAGAATATCAAATCGCTAGAAAGAGCTACAAAACAAATCTACAAACTTAGCTCAAGAAATGCTATTCAATTCGACCTAGCAAAAACAGAACTAATACACTTTTCATTATTCAGATTAATGAAAAACTATTCAATCATACTATCTAATTCGGAAATAATTATATCTCAATTTCTAATTAGATGGTTGAGAATATGGTTCGATTTGAGCCTCAAATTCAATCAATATGTTAATATTCGGATCATACAAGCGAAAGGAGCCTTCTACCGAATGGCTTGATTAGCTAATATCGAAAAGGGCCTTAGTCCTAAAGCTCTCAGATAGCTATATATAACATATATAACCAGTATAGCTGATTACAGATTAGTGATTTGGTGAAGAGATCAAACCCATTTTAAGAATATAATACAATCACTTCAAAACCTAACCTTCAAAAAATATTAGAAATATTCAAAACTGCTCCAATCCTTCCAATAGAAGTAGAAGCAGGTATAAAGCCCGCAAAAATTCGATTAGATTCAAATATTAGATAATATGTATTTCGTTTAGCCAAATTAGCACCAAATTATTTAATCAATATCGAAAAAGGTATACTAGCTTAACATCAAACTAATTTGGAAGCGATCTTCACTCCTCTAAGAAAACAATATAAGTCTATTCAATTAAATAGAATCAGAGAATCGATAAATAAAGATTTCAACCCCTCCTTACTCGAAAAGATCATTCATTTTAATTTTCCCCTATGGAAAAGAGAAATTCCTTTTAGAGTTAACATCAGCAATTCGTCAAAAGAAGATGTTGTTACTCTTCACAATATTGTTTTCAATTATAGGGATAAGGATATCACTTATATTTACACTGATACCTCCTCCATCGAAAAGGGAGTAGGTATTGGGATAGGTATAATAGCTATACAGTCAAATATCACTCAAACATCCAATCAACATCGAAAAAGCTACTCTAGCATACCAATACGTTAATCGGGAAGCGATCAACACTCCTCAAAGAAAGCTATACAAGCCAATTCAACTCGATAGAATTAGGGAATCAATTGATAAAAAATTTGATTCATTCTCTCTCGAAAAGATTATCCATTTTCACTTCCCTCCATAGAAAAGGAAATCCCTTTCAAAGTTAATATTAGCCAGGCTTCAAAAGAAAATGCAGCAATACTCCATAATATTACTCTTAAACACAGAGATCAAAATACTATTTACATTTATACAGATACCTTTTCCACTAAAAAGGGAATAGATATTAGTATAGGGATAATATCAATACAATCGAATGATTAAATTTCATATCAAGAACAAATCAATATTGAAAGCAATCAACTAGTCTATAATGAAGAGCTATATAGAGTTACTCAAGCTATTAAATATACTAGCTCAATCGTTAATAATGAAAAGAAGTTCAAGATTTATTCAGATAATCAAGCAGGTCTTTTTCGATTGAAAACACTTTCAGATCATTCAGGATAAGCATATCAAATTCGAGTAATCAAGACAGCCGAAGTTATTATAGTTAAAGGATCTGAAATATCCTTGAATTGGGTATCAGAGCACACATCAGTTAAAGGGAACGAGCTAGCAGATAAGCTAGCAAAAGAGGCTACTATAATATAATTCATCTTGAATGAAAACCAGTTTCGGATTGTTAGGAATGATAATCAAAGAATTCTTTTTCGATTAATGGAGTTTAACTCTCAATTAATATAAACTCAAATTCAATTAATTAGTATTAATCTATTCAAAGCTATTTCTATAGAAAATCGGATCGAAAATAAGCTACCAATTGAAACCAGTCGAAATACTGCTAGTACATTTTTCTAATTGAAATTAGATTACGGATATATCAAATCATATTATATTAATTCAATTATTCCAATAATAAATGTATATACAGTAATATTGAAATATTACAAACACCTTCTAATTAACTATCCTATATACAAAACAGAAAGAAAAGAGATATTCTAGAATATATTATTATTGAAAATCACTATACAATTCCTATTATATATCAAAACTAGATATCGAATTAGCTATCAAATTTATTAATATTATTAAAATCGCTATAAGAGCATAGCATTTAGTAAGAATTCTTGAATAAGAAGTAATAGAGAAAGGAGTAATAATAAAAAAGGAGAGAGAAAAAGATAATGAAAAAGAAATAATTAAGGAAATAAAAGAGGGGCTTGATCTCCTCACAATTTTTTAATTATTAGAATTTTCTTATTATATACAATACATATAATAAGCAAGCACTATTTTCCTAGTATTTGTTTTTATCTTTCTAATAAGATTATAACTAATATTGTAAATCAAAAAGTTACCTGTTGGGCCTATTGGGCCTAGCCGTCCTATATAGTCTTAGACTGAAGGTGGATGTAAATTCAATCAATCAATCAATCAATCAATCTATACAGTCAAATAATCGAATTTTATATCAAAAGCGAAGTAATATTGATATTAATTAATTAGTATACAATGGAAAGCTTTGTAGAGTTATAAGAGCTATCGAATATACTAGCTTAATTGCTTATACTAATCAAAAATTCAAAATCTATTCGGATAATCAAGTAGGTTTATATCATTTAAAGATACCTTCAGATTACCCAGAATAAGTATATCAAATAAAAGCAATCAAAGTAGTGGAAGTTATCAAAACTAAAGGAACTGAAATATCTTTAAACTGGGTTTCAGGATATATTTTAGTTGAAGGAAATGAATTAGCAGATAAACTAGCAAAAAAAAACAACTACAATACAACCTATTTTGAATAAAACAAGCTTTGGACTACTAGATATAATTATTAAAGAATATACTTCAGATTAATAGCTTAATACTCTTAACCAATACAAACTCAGATCAAACCAATCCCTATCAACTTACTTGAAGCTATTTTTATAGAAATTGGCTTGAAAATCAAGCTATTAAACGGAATTACTCGAAATACTGCTAGTATATTCTTTTAACTCAAATTAGATTATGGATATATCAAATCCTATTTACATCACTTCAAAACTTACCAATAACAAATACAGATATGAGAATATCGAGACATCTCAATATCTCCTTATTAGCTGTTTGATATATAAAATAAAAAGAAAAGAGATCTTTAAGAAGATATTATTATTCAAAAACATTATACAATTCTTATTGTATATAAAAATAGGTATCGAATTAGTTATCAAATTTATCAATATTATTAAAATCGCTATAAGAGTATAGTATTTAATAAGGATTTTTGAATAAAAAGTAATAGAGAAAGGAGTAATAGTGAAAGAGGAGAGAGAAGAAGAAAATAAAGAAAAAATAGTTGAGAAAATAAGAGAGGGATTTGACTTCCTCATAATTTCTTGATTTTCAAAATTTTCTTATTATATATTTATTTATTTATTTTTTTATTTATAGTGATTAACGTCCTAATATCTGACCTCTCAAGGGGTATTCTAGACGTACTAAGGAGCGGGCCTATAGGCCGCTAGTGTTCCAGCCGCTCATAGTAGTGTAATGTTAGCTAATCAGGGGCTTGTTGCCTCTGGTATTCCCCTGCTCAGTATTGCTTATAGCAATCCTGTAACTGTTCTATCTAAGAATTTGTAGTTCTATTTCAGAAAGCCTTGTTTTGTATACTATTCAGATGTCGGCGGATGATCAGGTCGATCGCTATCGATTGGGAGAGCGCTTGGAGCGCTTATGGCTAATCGATGCAGGTTTTAGATTGATTAAAGTGGAAAGCTCATCCTCAAGATATTGGAGTAAATTGGAATTTGTATAGTTTCACATAGTTTGGGCATATCCTAGTATAGAATCTGGATCTAGCGAGAAGATCAGTAAAACTATATTGTATTCGCAGAACGCGTTTAACATATGCTATCGCGTCCCATTCGGATTGAAGTCGATTTGGTATAAATGGCCAGTCGCCGCGCATCTGATTATTGATTGAACATTAAAAAAAATACAATAGGCTTTTCTCATCCTATATATACAGATCTTCATGCTATTTTCGTGATTGAATTTAATATAATAAACTACAAAGTCATCATATCCGATCTACATCACTATAAGTTTGTATAATACCTTACAAGAGAACTTGAGGCTTCCCGGCTCCAAGGGTATTATATGCCGGTTTTCATATATTATATATTTCAGAGATCAGACCTCTTTTTTCCTTCCACCATCTATTCTCGGAATACCGATATTTGGTATATAAAACAGAGCAGAAGCTATTAACTATAGAGAAGCAGAATAAACCAAAGTTAAGCAGCCCAATCGTACCCTGATCAATAAGGTGATCGGCTGTTTATTGCTTTCAATCTCAGTATGTCTAGGGGATTACTTGATTATAATATTGTAATGTTGTATCGCTTGATGGCACTTGTAATATGCTTATTGAGAGGAGGCAGTGGCATTTCCTTGTATTCCCCAGATTACTGATATGTTATTAATATATAATCATATTCGTCCCTGATAGAAACAATTAATAATACTTAGAAGGCGTTTTAATCCCCATTATACACCGATCGCCTTAGCATCAAAAACATGCGACTGTTCGCATATATAGTTGTAGTTTACTATCGATCTATTACTTATCACAATAGATTGCAAAGCTATATCCTATACAATAACCATATTCGTTATATTATTCAGACCTATCTGAAAATACAAAATAATCTTCTTAAAGAATTAAATCCCATCATTCCTTAAATACTTTTACAATATCCTCTTTGTTCATATTATTTGTTAAATCAATACAACACTCGGGAAAGAAGTAAGGCTATAAAAATCTAGGGTACTCGATAACAGGAATTGCTTGTCCTATTCTTTGCAGTTTTGTATTAGAATCTTTTAGAGTATTTATATCTTATTCTCTCTTCCTAATACATAACTTCAATCGATTTATAAATAGATATTGTATATTCACTATCTAAAACCAAAATACAAACCTCAATCTGGCTTATTTTAGTACAACAATTCCAGCTAGGAAATCAGTTTCTACAAGGAATGCAATCGTCGGGGTTGTTTTGTAAACAGATAAAGCTTTTTATAACCACATTGTGGATTGTCTTGCTGATTAGATCGATATATTTCTTAATCCCAATGCCAATCGGAATATGGCCTGCATTTAGGCATTGTTTGTATAGTCTAATCGAACTATATTTTGAAGCCGAAAAGGGCAACGGGGAATACACAGATAATAATCGCTTTTTGTAGGTAAACTGTAGATAGTCCTGTAAGTTTGTATAGACTATTGGATCGGATATGGAATACAATACATATAGCTTTCGCGATATACATTTTAATATACTATAGAAATATTAAATGTTAATCAAAAAGACACTAAGCAAGTGTAAAATCGATTGTATTCCGTGTGGTAAGCCCTAAAGAATGTTGTGTGATAATTAGGTTCTGATTTATCCTTATAGTTGGATTTGCAAGTTTATGTTTCCTCGATATATAAAGTAGCTCAAACTTTTTCGAAGCGAAAAAGACCTTATTCTGATTTTTCCATTATAGAATATATCGAATAGTTCAGTGGAGTAATATATATTCGTGAATAGATCCTTAAATATATAATATATAGCTATATCATTAGCATATCCAAAACGTTATGCTTTATCTTAATTAAAAAGCTCAGCAGATAAAGAGTATATAGGATAGGGGAAAGTAGCAATCTCTAGGGGATATTGTATATAATTAGGAAATCCTATATTGTAATCTCCTTAAGCTTTATACACACATATCTTTCAGTCAGGAATGAATCAACAAATCACAAGAGCGCTATAAATCAACCCTGCTTCTTTATACATTATAGAAGCCATCTTTTAAGGAATATATTATAAGCACCTTGTATATTTATTGTTATTAGTATAATCACTTTGCCAACTACTAAAGCAAGCTTGGTATTATAAGTAAAGACAACTGTAAGATTAATACCGGCTCTTTTCGACAATACTCCGCAATGCTGAGGGCTGATAATGTTGTATCTTATAACTGTCTATACAATTTGACTAGTAATATACCTTTCTAGTCCTTTTCCAATATATAATATCAATACAATCAGTCTCTATAATCTCAAGAATATTCTATCCTTTTTATTAACCTTAAGTAATATAATTATTTTAGCAAATTTCTACTTGTTAGAATAATAGTTAACCTAAGGTAGGCTACAAAAATCTTATATATTATACTCTTTGTACTAACCAGTACATCTTAAGGAAACAAACAATTACCCGATTGATTCTGGGTGATATACTTCTGATTCCTATTATATATTTTTCCATTTCCTTCGTAGTGATTGTTTTTTTCTATAGTAAGGTTGTTTGACAACCCTATTCCTATAAAAAGTTATACTATAAATTGTCCAATACTTTGAAACAATCAAATATTATTATAAAGAGTACTTCGGCTTTTTCCCTAATATTAATAATCTCCTAGCCTTCGATTACCAAAAGAGAAGTTTTTAAAGCCTGCTTCTGGGGTCAGCTTATGCTAGTTTATAACTTTATATAATTTCTAATTATTCTATATATCATTTAAGTGCTTAATCTAATAAACTTGTTTCGATATTTGTACAACTTTTTATAGATCCTGTTGGGTAGTTGCCATTCTGTTAGTAGTTCTAGTTCTCCTAATTTGTATATATGTTCGGTATGCCTCCTTACACTTGTCGATTCACCACAGGAATGATCGGTAGGGTTTGCAGTCTTTTTACTCTATAGTTATTACAAAGATACTTAATATACTTATAAGTTTAACAATTAATCTATCGATATTGTAGATAAATTGAAGATCCAGATTCTGAAAATTCATTAAACAATTAGCTATTATATCTGTTAGGTAAAATAAATCTGAATTGTATATCTAGATATGTATTTGTTCGTATTCAGAAGTTCCTTTATTCAAAATAGTAATGACTTAAATAGTATAATCGAAACTGTTATATAGATTGTCATCAATCATTGTCATAGTGATAGTCAGATTGGAAAAGGTCAGGTCCAGAATGTATCCCTTTGTATGTATAGGGGCACCAGGAATTCCAATATACTCCATTCCCTGTTCAACAATTTATTATACAAGTATATCACCTTGATTAATAGTTATTACTCCGAGTTTCCATAGATTATACTTAGTATTGAAATCACCTTTAATAACTATATCAATCCCTAAAATAATTTCTAATTCAAGTATATATTTTATTATCAATAGATCAAATAAGATATAATAAACATTAAAAATCGAATACCCGTTAACATTAATCCAAAGTAGATCTCTGCTTCCGATTTGCCTTATTTATCTAACCTTCAAATTGTCTTCTTTTTGTATATAGATAATCACTTATAATCTATGCTCAAGGTTATCAGCCGCTCCCCAAGTATCGATTGGTTAATATCGGTTATATGTGGCATGATTTTGGATTGTTGAGTTATTATATAATCGGGGTTCTTAGATATAGATAATATCTATATCAGTTTCTCCAGTAATCTATAAAAGGATAATATAATTAAAGTGTTTGTGTTCTATATTCGTTTATATGATTATAAACCCCCTTTCTCCTGTTGAGTTTGTACTAATTGTGCAATTTATATAGGGGTAATAACGATTTTATCGGCATTTGACTCATTCCCCTTACTTATTTCAAAGTCGAGAGATGAAAAGGCTTTTTCAGTTATAACTGCTATATTATAGTTTACCCCTTTATTAGTATAGTACAAAGGGTTACAGCCCAAAATGTGAATCGGATTGTTAAAAGGGCCTTCCCCTGATCAGACCCGTTTGGGTAATCGATTCACCAGTTGCCATTCGTTCTTGTAGGTAGTAATACAGGCCCCCGATATAAAGGGTCTAGGAATAACTATTTGAGGCTGTTTGGCTGGTATTGGAGCAGGTGCCTTTCCCTTGTGTGTTTTCTGAGTTTCCTTTTGGCTAACAGTCCTAACTTCTTTTACTTGTTGATAAGTAAGCCTGATTAGTTTTCTATTAACTGATTATAATACTGCTGAGTAGTTATTGTGTGTGAATCGGAAGAATTCTAGGTATTCTACACATTAAATATTGTTTTAACATTATTTATAAATCTTTTTGTTGGTGTGTTTAATAGTCAGTTTGCTGTATCTAGAGCAGTAAGCCGAATAATAATATATATATGGGTTACAGTATAGCTAACACCTATTAAAATGCTATTGTGGTTGAAGGTGTTGCAATCTATTAAAAGGCTTTAAGTATTCATTGATATTAAATAGCCGAAATGGTTTTATTATCTTCTTGAAATTAATAATCCAATTAGCCCTCCCTATAAAAAGATTCATCCTGTATTTAAAGACTCTATATTGTATTGATTCCTCTCCTATCTATACCTTGATTTCTTTTCGGATAATTGTATCTGGAAATGTTATGAGTGTGTCTAGCATATTGTAAAAGACCTAAGATATAATATAGTTGTACCAAATCTCCACAGTTTGAATATTATCTGTATTAAATGTAGTGATTAATTGTATACGATTTTTGTTTTGTAAAAAGTTTTTGTATTCCTTTAGCATTTTGTATCCCAAAATTTATCTTATTCTGTTGCAATAAAGCGAAGGGATTAATTCGAATCTTAATCTAAAAACTGTTTCTATAATCTTCAGTCACAATTCGAAAAGATTATTAACAATCATCTATTACCTACTTCCTATTTTTATAAAAATCATATAATTGTTTTGCTTTTTGTCGTTCGTATTTTTGTATTATCTCCATTGTTTTGGGCGTACTCGCCTTAATGCCCTTCGGTACCTAAGACGCCCCCTCAATCTTAAGCATATCAGTATAGGATTTAGCAATTCCCTCTGGGATTGCTCTTATAATTAGTATAGGAATTCTCTATATAAGCTTAGTTTATTTTATAGTCTTGATCATATCATTAATGTATACAAACCTCAATATATCGGTATAACTCAATTCCATTTTGTTTAGAGTTTTAATATACATATCGATCGCACTTGCAATCTTTAAGATTACTTGTTGCTTTTCATCCTCCTTATAGAATTGATTGATTATTGCTTTGTAAATAAATTGTGTGTTGCTATTTCCACTTGCTTCAGTTATCGATATGATCGTCGTCATTATCGTTAGAGCGATTGGGTTGCGATCCGACGTGCTTGGCGGCGCGACAGGTTGTTTACGATCGTATATTAACGATATCATGGTATTGTAAGATTCCTTCAATATGATTTGTTATAATCGTTCCTTGTTTGATTTTATAGTAAAAGCAATAACAATAATAGAAATGTGAGGATTTTCTGGTTTTGTATTGGAATATATATGTTTCTTATTATATACAATATATATAATAAGCAAATATTGTTTTCTCTAGTATTTATTTTCACTTCCCTAATTAGATTATATCCAATATTGTAAATTAAAAAGTTACCCGTTAGGCCCTTAGGGCCTAGCTATTCTATATAGTCTTGGATTGAAGATGGATGTTAATAAAATCAATCAATCAATCAATTAATCAATCAATCTTAAGCCAAGCTATTCCCAGTACAATAGGATAGTGGACTAGCTCGGTTATATACAAGACGATCTTTTTCTTGATATAATTATTGATTCTGAATTTTATTTAGATATAGAAAGTAATTCGATTATCGGGCACAATGTTTCCATTAAATCCTATAACTTCGAATACTATAGATAATTGATATACTAATATTTTCTAGGAAGATACCCAGCTTTGATTTATAAAGATAATTCCCTTATATCCGCTATTGAATATAGTATATATCGAAAAAGTGTCTTTTTCTAAGAGTAGGGTAATGAATAGGATTATTAGATCTATATAATTGTTTAATTTATTTTTTAAAGGAAGGCTATGAATAGTAGTAGCAGATAAGTAAAAGGTATACAAAGAATCGTTTTGATTGCAATTTAGATCAAATATATCCTGTTTTTCTGAATTAATCAAGCTGATTAGTAAACAAAAAAAGAGCGAGATAGGAAATGGATAGGGACTCAGCCCCTTGAAGAACTGTTCGGTATAGGACTAGTTCTCATAGGGCTAGTTGTAGTAATAATAACTTGGAGTTAAATAGAACGGGTATTAGGGTATGGGTAATCTTATATTAAGTGATTAATAGAGCCACAACAATAGCATTCGCTGCGATCTTGCTATAAACCTAGATTTTTAATAATATTGTTGGAAATCACATGTGTAGCACGTGTGTGGCACGTGCACACCACTATAAAACTCCTTCTTTGGACTTCCCGGATATATAGAACTGATATATATATTTCAATATATTACTTCTTATATATAACTTGCTATCTATTTCTAACAGATTATGAGCGCCGCATTATTATAAGCTTCATTTTATACCTCTGTATCCCCTAAATCTCGAATTCTTATTCCTTTTACAGCTATTCCTATTCTTGATATTATAGGCAAACAAGACTATTATCGATACAGTCCAAACAAAATGGGGAACATTAATCATTTTCAATGGTTATAACTGATAGACTTTTATAAAGCTATTCGAATTGCTATGATAGTAGTATTTGTGTTATTCTTGTATATAGAGAGAAGTGTAAGATTAGTAAGTGATCGAGCTGATATCACTGAATAGAATAGAAAAGCAGGAATTGTATTCTCTATTATCAATTCCTGTATTATTCCTATATATCATTTTCAATTTATATATATAATCGATACAGAAGATATTATAGGAATCTAAGCGAAACTCTTAATGTTCAATAATAATGCAAACCTTCAATACACTCAGAATCTCTGACAACAATTTATCCGCAAGCAATTCGATTCTAAAATAGAAACGATTCAATTCTTCTTTAATCGACTTCTCGATTATCAATATAAATTATCTATAATAATATAATCTCTATTCGAAATAAAGATCTATTCTTATCTTTTGAGTATACTATCAGATATAGAAATTTGGCAAATATGTTTAAAGGAATGACCTGTCCTAGGTGTATGATGGGAAGCATAATAGTGGAAAAGGTTATCTTCATATTGGTTGTATACTAGCTACGACTATATAGAGTGGAATATGCCTTGCTAAGCTATTCCCAATGAGGTTAGATAGGGTGAACGGAGTCACCTGACTTCTATATATTCTAATACTCCCCTTAAGGCAATATGGAGTGAATCTGCTAGGTCTAGAAAAATATGAAAAATCAGAACTAGCTTCAACTGTAATCTCAATACAGTTATATATTGTGATGCTAGCTAATCAGTACTCCCCTTGAATATATATGTCGTATGTGTATATATTTGGGTCTAAATTTGAAATATAAAACCTAAAAGAAAATCAAAGCATACTAGCAATATACTCCTTCAATATGGCTAGAAGTTTTCTGAATCAGAGATAGCGTGGGAGTCCTCTGCCTCTCTTTCTCAGTCGCATCCAGTATTTTCAGAGTATAAGTAGTGATCTCACTTCTCACTATACCACTAGTTCTTCAACTAGATAGTTTAGCTTTAAGTAAGTGATCTTTACCTTTAGGATCACTTTTACTATACCATTAGTTCTCCAACTAGATGGTCCAGTTCGAAGTCCTCCGGCTCTCCTACTACTCAGGTGGTCAGTCCTATAGGCTTCCTTCTTATACCCCCCTATTCCCCCTCACAGCAGCCGAATATGGATTGGTATATAATACCAATACAGTAAAACAAACAGCAGATTGTTGAACTAAAAAAAATTGGATGTGAAAAACAGGTGAATTGTCTTGAAGAAATAAAATATAATCAAAAATTGACTAATATCCATATTCTAATATAGAACACAATAATGAAATCATAAAAAAAACTATAAGCTATCTTCCCAAGTAGATAATAGCTTCCCAAAAAAAACTCTTTTGATCGAATAAAAGTCTTTTAAGTTCAGATATCTATAAAACTAAAAATCCCCTAGCTTTCGAAAGTTAAGTAATGAATGTGCTGTGAAAAAAAATCAATAATAAGGATCTCCTTCATATATATTCTAATAAGAAACAATGATATTGTGTGCAGCGATGCAACTCAAACGAATACTAATTAGCCCCCCTATGCTAATAGTTCTTTACTCCCCTGGATTGAGTATTTGCTAGATGATGTATTGAAAGCAATAAGAAAAGAAATGAAGTGCAATGTGTGGCACTCCCCTTTTTTTTTTTTTTTTATATGGTGTCCGGCCATCAATGATATCGGAAAAAAAAAAAGGAATTCTGAATCAAGGAACAAGGTCTAAAGTGATAAAAAAAGCACCTTAGATATTTATATGCCTTGAGATTTCGAAATAGAATAACAAAGATGGCATAGAGATTGATCCCGGTGATCAAAAACTAATCGGATCGATACTTAGGCTTTAGCCCTGTGTATAAGATAAATAAAATATTTGAATAGAATAATAAGAATGATGAAATCCTATTAAATGAGATAGCTTGTAAAGTAAAGTACAGTGAATTGTGTATAGAATTCAGATATAAATACTACTGGGATCTGTAGATTGATAATCCCTGTGACTCAGATCTCATAGATCTTTCTAGTCATTTTTTATATATCCTTTATATAAAATATCTGCTTGGTATTACAAGGTTTAAGAAAAGATTTGGATATCGAGAATACAAAAATATTGAAAAAGTGAACTTTATTGAGCAAAATAATAGAAACGAAACTAAACTCTTGATTCCCTTATAGACTTATTTTATTTTAAGCCCATTTATAATATAATAAAACTATTTTTAAAACAAAAATGATATCGATATATAACTTTGCGATTTCTTGGCAAAGTTCTTAATACTTGAATTGAGATCATAATCCTTCCCTTAAGCTCTTCATTATATGATATCGAAAATCTGAGGATAAGGTATATCGAAATGCTTTGTATAAGGTAAGGTAGTTTGTAGGTTATCATTAACTAGAAAAGGGAAGCAGTTTTGTAGGTCACTGTTAACTATAAAAAAGAATGTGAAAAATATCAAGATATCGATAATGTGATTGTATTGATAAGGGTTCTCTTTTTAGAAGGGTTGTATATATATAGGTATCGTACTGAAGTGTAGAGAATGCGACTCAGTGTATTGATGTGTGCAATCATCGTGAGCTTGATGAGGAGATAGAGAAGAAGTGAAAGTATTATAAAGAAGTGGCTTTTTGCCAGGCACCTTTCTTTAAACTCTAGTAAAAAGGATACTGCTATGTCGTATCGACGATGTGTTGCTTAATTTATATAGCAGAATACAACTCCTTTACTTTTATTGCTAGTTTCTCGAATCAACAATGTACACTAAGATCTTTCAGTATACTGTGTGATTTATATAGCAAAGTATCAGTACTCTCTACTCTATCGCCTCTGCAAATGAATTCGTTGAAGGCATCCCCTTAACATTATATTTTCCAGGAGCCTCAGCTATTATTCCGATTCTATTAAATGGACTACGTATTTTGATAGCTATGGTAGAGCCGGAACACTTACTCTTTACTATAATGTGAACCCGGGCTCATAACCTGTTTAAAGGAATGATCTGTTCTAGGTATATAATGGGAAGCATAATAGTGGAAAAGGTTATCTTCATATTGGTTGTATACTAGCTACGACTATATAGAGTGGAATGTGCCTTGCTAAGCTATTCCCAATGAGGCTAGACAGGGTGAACGGAGTCACCTGACTTCCATATATTCTAACAAAATATAGTGAAACTTTATTATATTATTAAATATGAATATATGAGATACATTATATACTTTACAATAAGCTGAGAGAATTTCTTGAGATATAATAAGTTATTCAGTAATAGCTAATATTGTATAAGGAAATATAAGAGGAAGAGATAATAAGAGAGCTCGAAAAAGGGGTGGAAAAGGATGTAGAGAATATTATAAGAATAGAAGAAAATATATACCTAAGAAAGGCAATAATATTTTATTAAGTTTTAGTAAAACTATCAAGGCTGGATTTTATACTTGCAAATTCTATAAGAAGAAAGGATATTGGCAAGATATTTGTTGGGAGTATAATAAAGTCAAAGAAGTCTAGTATTCAAATAAAAATACTGAGAATAATGGTTTTATGCAAATAACTATAATAAACGAATATACTAATTCCCTATATTCTAATATTGCAATGTATGCCAAAATCCAAAATGATATATGAATTCTTAATTCGAAAGCCTCTCATTATTTTACTGATTCTATTGAAAATCTCTTTAATATTATATAATGGAATACTCCACGAAGAGTCAAAATTACAAACAATATATATTCTATAAATATTATATACGGAACAGCCATTATTGGAAACTCTATATTAAGAGATATCTAATATGTTAAGGACTTTCAGAATAATCAACTTATTTCAGTTAGAACACTTGCCGAAACAAATCGAAAAGTCATCTTCAAAGGGGGTTCAGTGTTATACTAGAAAAATGGTTAGCTAGAAATAGCTGTAAGATATATTAATAGTAATTATATCATTTAATAATTATTTATTCAATAAGTATATATAGTGAATACAGACTCAGAAACAAAAGAGATTGATATAAATAATAATAAAGCTGAGATTATATATCAATACTTAGATTATCTCAACTATAACTAAATAAATAAGCTAAAAAAAACTTTAAATGAATTATATTATATTAAAAAAAAGAAAAGTGCTAATCGAAAAGCTTACGAGCCTTACCTTGCAGAAAGAATGAATAAGCATTTCAATAAAACACACAGTTATCCGTATATCTATAAAACTACAATGCTTATATATAAATCTATCAGGGATTCAAGAACCTTCTGAAAATAGAAACAGATACTTTATTATAGTTATTGATAATATAATAAGAGGAACTTGGCTTAGATTCACAAAAGATAAATCTGCAGAGACTGTTGTACTCATATTGATAGATTTTATTAATCAGATTGAGAAAGAGTTTAATTGTAAGGTTGTTATTATTAGAGTAGATAACGGGAAAGATGAATTTGGGATATCCTTTCAAATAGAGATTGGAAAGAGAGGATTGATATTCGAACTCTTATTCTCTGGAAAGCACTCTATGAATAAAATAGTCAAAAAGAAGATTCAAGATATTAATATTATAGCGAGATCGCTATTGAGCAAATTAGATATCAAATCTAATATATAAAAACTCATTATTAAATATACTATGTATTTGAAAAACAGATTATTTATCAAAATATTACCTTTTGAAAAAATAGGAATGCTCTCTATATCAATAATACTATATAAGGCTATATACAGTAAATAGTCTGACTTTAAAAAAATTCAGGATATTCGGTTGTAAAGCGTAGGCTAGGAACTCCTAGTAATTAGGCTTGATAACTAAGAAATTCGAGTCTAGAATATTCAAAGAAAAGTATATTATAATTGGAATAAATAGAAATAATATCTATTACCTCCTCAATCTTTATATCAAAATTATCACTAGAATAATAAATATTGATTTCAATAAATACAGATACTTATTTAAAGAATTTAAAGAAAAAAATATTCTAAAATCATTTGAGATAAAGAGGAAAAGGAAACCTTATTTATATAATAAGCAAAAGGCTATAAAAAGAAGAATGTAATTGATAATATAAAAAGATATACAAGAAAATGTATATATTAATAAACAAAAGAAAGCTTAGATTCAAAATGAATAAGAGGAAGCTCGAATTTATTCTTTACAAATACTATAATAATAACAACTATAGGAAACTAAATATCCAGTACAAAATGTATAAGTACCTTTATCTTTAAAACAAAAAGTATAAGTAGTTATAAAGATTCTAAGAGCTAGGCTTATTCCGATAACTGCTTTAGTTCAAAATGCTCTAAATAAAAGTTACAAGAAACGGCTGAGAAAGATTTTTAGTAATCAGATTGTTCAGTATATAGTTGTACTGTATATTGCCTCTATATACTCTGAAGATCTTTTAATTAATAATTATAATTCAATATTTAAGAAATCAATAGAACTTGAAAACACTATACAAGGGAATGTTCAAATATAAATGAAAGTAATCAGAAATGAATTGTAGAGTTTTAAGAATAATAATATCTTCGAAATTATGAATAGAGTTATATCTGTAGATCGAAAGCTATTAAATAGTAGATATATTCTGAGAAATAAATTAAATCGTTTTGATAAGTTGGTTAGAAGAAAAGCAAAATTAATAATTAAGGAATATCTTTAAGAATATAGAATAAACTATTAAAAGACTTTTATTAATATAATAAGGTACTTGATATTGTATATTTTATTAATAAAAGTTATAGTAAAAGATTTAGAGATCGATAATATAGATATTGATATTGCTTTTTTAAATAATAAGCTAATAAATACAGAAATCCTTATAAAAGTATTAGAATTTTTTGAAGAAATTTTTTCTGAAATCAAACTCAAAAGCAAACTATATTTTAAATTGAAAAAGTTATTTTATGGCCTAAAACAAGTATTAAGAGTTTGGTGGATTATAATTCGAAATTCTTTAAAGAGATTGGACTTGAAGAATCGATAGTAAATCCAAATTTCTTTATAGGAAAGAGAATATGTATTCTATTATATATAGATAATTTATTGATAATAGGAAATTATATTAATATAAATTCGATAAAAAAGATAATCGGAAGTTGATGGAAATATAAAGACTTAGGCGAAATCAATATGTTTCTAGGTATTCAAATAGAATAATATTGATAAAATTGATTATTTAAGATATATTAATCAAATTATACAAAAAAGATCTTATAAAGATTTAGAATTGATTTTATCAATATAAAAGATTTACCTTTATCTTCTAATACAATTATACACGAGTGTAAGGAGGCACACCGAACATACACACAAGCCAGGAGAACTGGAACTGCTGACGGAATGGCAACTGCCCAGCAGGACCTACAGAGGGTCGTGCGAGTATCGAAACGAGCTTATTGGACTAAGTGCTTGGACGATGTACAGGACGATCAGGAACTATACAAGTTATGAACTGGTACAAGCTGACCCCAGAAGCAAGCCTCAAGACCCCTCCTCTGGTGATCGAAGGCCAGGAGATCACTGATACCAGGGAAAAAGCTGAAGCACTCTTTACAACGGTACTCGATTACTTCAAAGTATCGGACGATCTACAGTACGACTCTCTACAGGAATAGGGCTGTCAGACGACTTTATTATGGAAAAGAACGATTACCGTGAAGGAAGTGGAAAAATATGTAATAGGAGTTAGGAGCATGTCATCCGGAATCGATTGGGCAATTGTTCGTCTTTTCAAGGTGTGCTGGCTTAGTACGAAGAGTGTAATATATGAGATTTTCGCGGCTTATCTCAGGCTCAGCTATTACCCTAACAAATGGAAACTCGCTAAAGTAGTCATGCTGCCCAAGGTTGGTAAGAAGGACAGAATATCCCCGAGATTGTGAAGGCTGATTGTATTGATATCGTGTATTGGAAAAGGACTAGAAAGGTATATCGCTAGTCAAATTGCATGAACGGCCATAAGATACAATATTATCAGCCCTTAGCATTGCGGAGTGCTATTGAAAAGAGCTGGTATTGATCTCACAGCTGCTTTCATTCATAATGTCGAGCTTGCTTTAGCAACTAGCAAAATGGTTACATTAGTAATAATGGATGTACAAGGCGCTTATGATGCATTCCTTAAAAGACGGCTTCTACAACGTATGAAGAAGCAGGGTTGGTCTATAGCGTTTTTGTGATTTGTTGATTCATTCCTGACTGAGAGATGTGTGCGTGTAAGGCTTGAGGGGATCACAATACAGGATTTCCCGGTCGCATGCAGTACCCCTTAGGGATCACCACTTTCCTCTATCCTGTATACCCTCTACCTTGCTGAGTTTCTCAATCAAGATAGAGTACAATGCTTCGGATATGCTGACAATATAGCTATATATTACACATCTAAGAACCTATCCACAAATACACATATACTCCGCCAAACCGTTTGATGCATTCTACAATAAGGAGATCAGAATAAGGTCTTTTTCGCTTCGGAAAAGTTTGAGCTACTTTATATATCGAGGAAACATAAAATTGCAAACCCGGCTATAAGGATAAGTCGGGATCTAGTCATCACGCCAACCCTTTTAGGATTTATCAACAAAGCACAACCGACCTTACGCTGGCTTGACGTCTTTTTTGATCAACGCCTAACGTTCCTATAGCATATCAAAACGCACACCACGAAAGCTATACGTGTTGTATCTCACATCCAATCAATAGCCTATACAGCTTACAGACTATCTGCAGCCTGCCTGCGAAAAGCGATCATTACCTGTATACTCCCCGTTACTCTCTTCAGCTCCGAAGTATGATTCGATAGGCTATACAAACAACATCTAAATGCAGACTATGTTCCGATCGGCACCGGAATCAAAAAACATATTAACCTAGTCAGCAAGATGATTCACAATGCAGCATAAAGAGCTTTACCCGTTTATAAGATAACCCCGATGACTGTACTCCTTGTAGAAGCTGATCTCCCAATTGGAATTGTTATACTAGAACAAGCCAAACTGAGATTCGCATTTCAACTTCAAACAGTAGATATACAACACCTACTTATAAACCGATTGAAGTTATATATCAGAAAGAGAGGATGAGATACAGATACTCTGAAAGGTTCCAATATAAAACTGCAAAAAATGGGATAAACGATCCCTACCATCGAGCGCCCCAAACTCTTACAGCCTTACTTCTCTCCCAAGTATTGCACCGATCCAATGAATAGTATAAACAAAGAGAACACTGCAAAAGTATTCAAGAAATAATAGGATTTAATCCCTTAAGAAGATTATTTTGTGTTTTCAGATAGATCTGAATAATATAATGAACACAATTACTGTATAGAGTACGGCTTTGCAATCTATTATGATAAGTAATAGATCAATAGTGACTATAACTATATACACAAATAATCATATGTTTTTGATGCTGAGACGATTGGCATATAGTAGGGACTAGAATGCCTTCTAAGCATTATTGATCGCCCCTACCAGGGACGAATATGGTTATATATTAATAGCATATCAGTAATCTGGGGAATACAAGGAAGCGCTGTTATCTTCTCTCAATAGGTATATTACAAGTACTATCAAACAATACAATACTATAATATTGTAATCAAGTGGTCCTCTGAGCATACTAAGATTGAGGGCAACGAGACAGCCGATTGCCTTGCTGATCAGGGTACAGCTGGGCTGCTTGACCCTAGCCCATCCTGCCTTTTTACAATTAATAGCTTTCGCTCTATCCTATATACCAAATATTGGCGCTCCAAAAGCAGATAGTAAAAAGAAAAAAGAGGCCTAATCTTCGAAATATATAATACATAAAAACCGGCATATAATACCTCAGAGCCGAAAAGCCTCAAGCTCCCTCACGGGATACTACACAGACTTATAGCGATGCGGACCGGATATAATGACTTTGCAGCCTATTATATCAGATTCAATCACGAAAATAGCACGAAGATTTGTATATGCGGGATTGAGAAAAGCCCACTACACTTCTTTCAATGTTCAATCAATAATCAAACGCGTGGCGACTGGCCACTTGTATCAAATCGACTTCGATCCGAATGGGATGCGATAGTATATATCAATTGTATCCTGCGAATACAATATAGCTTTACTGACCTTTTCGCTAAATCCAAATTCTATACTAGGATATGCTCAAACTATGTGAAATTATACGAATTCCAATCTACTCCAATACTTTGAGGATGAGCTCTCCACCCCAATCAACCTAAGACCTGCACCAATCAGCTATAAGCGCTCCGAACGCTCTCCCGATCGATAGCAATTGACCTGATCATCCACCGATACTTGGATGGCATACAAAACAAGGCTCTCTAAAACAGGACCACAAACCCTTAGACAGAACAGCCGCAGGATCGCCATGAACAATACTAAACAGGGGAATACCAAAGGCAACAAGCCCCTGATTAGCTAACATTACACTACTATAAGCAGCTGGAACGCTAGCGGCCTGTAGGCCCGCTCCTTAGTACGTCTAGAATACCCCTTGGGAGGTCAGATATTAGACGTTAATCACTATAAATAAAATAAATAAATAAATAATACAATTATACAAAATACAAACAAAAATAAACTCTTTTATCAAGATAATACAATATTATATCTTCAGATTATTGATAACACTATCTATCTCTCGAATTACATTCGATTTGATATAGTATACACCATTAGCCAGTTTATTTATATTATATATACACCAAGGGAAAGTCATCTAGTATTTACGAAATACTTGCTTCAATATCTTATTAGTATATACTCAGTAGGCATAATCTATTCAAATCGATTAAATATACTTATATACAAATATCAAGCTTATATAGATTCGATTTGGGGATTTGTAGCTGATAGAAAATTTGTTCAAGAAATAGCTTTCATTAGATATAAAGGAGCTATAATATAGTCTTTAATAAAACAGAAATCGATATCTCTTTATACAATGAAAGCTAAGATTATAATAATAAATAAGGATACAAAAGAATTAGTTTAAATAAAAAAGCTAATGAAAGATTTAGAAGAATACTTTGAGGAAGAGCCCTTTATCCCAACTTTATACTGCAACAATGCTAGTGGAATTGATTGGATATAAGAGAATAAGTTCCATAGTAAAACAAAGCATATCGATATTCAATAGTACTACATTCGAAAAGATATAGTTGATATCAAAAGACTACATATCGTATGAATTTCAGGAACTAAACAGATAGCCGATATCCTTACAAAATAGTTCACATACTCTGGCTTTATAACTCATAAAAAAGGTTTAGAATTGGATCTGGAATACTGAACACGAATACATCAAAGAGAATCAATAGTTACATTTGGTCAAATCAGTCACCTTGATCGATTTGATTGATTTAAACCAAATTGACCAAATTAACCAAATTAACCAAATTGACCAAATTAATAAAAATCACTAAATACACCTATTTCAACAATTTCATCAGATTCATCAGATTCACTATATTCACTAGATCTATTGAATTTATCAAAAATTATCCAAATTGGTCGAATTGGTCAATTTATTATGAATTGACCAAATTAACCAAATTAACCATTTTAAGAAAACTATATAGGATAACAGATAAGCTGAAGGTCTATTCATATGAGATTGGATTTGGATCGTTTACCATACTAAAAAGGTGACCCTACGATCCAAAAATAACGAATCCGAAGTAATCCATTGATATACATATGAAAAGGATTTTACAAAAGCAGATTAATATTCGAATTACTAGATAAATTGGATCCGATCTGATATAGATAGGGAAAACAGGATTTAGATAAAGAATACTCTTGTACTACGATACGATATTAAATCGTAAGGCTGTCGAACTCCATTAGAAATATAGACACCACAGGCAACTCTGGAATGTTAGTATTGTTATAGGAGTTAATAAGACTCTTCATAAATATATATATATAAAGAGTTTATGTGATTTAAATAGTAGATTCCTATTATAAAGGGGATGTTGGAAATCATATGTATAGTATGTGTGTAGTACATGCACATCATTATAAAACTCCTTCTTCGGACTTCCCGGATATATAGAACTGATATATATATTTCAATATATCACTCCTTATGCATAACTTGCTGTCTATTTCTGACAAATATATTCCTTTTTCCCTAAGCTCAGATTCATTAGATCTCTAGAAGTGATCTTCGGGCTAACAGATTATAAAAGCAAAGCGGCGATTATTCTCCAAGATAAAGTTTTAGAAACAATAGGATAAATATAATAGACTTATTATTGATATTAATAGAATCGATTATCAAGTTATTGTAAATAATTAATATATTAATAAAATTTATAAATCAAAACAGAATTATACAATAGTATATCTTATAGTTTGCAAGAGATTTCTTAAAATAGAAATAGAGTTAGAGTATTATTGGATATCTTCCCTTTCAGGGTGAGTCTTTGGAATTCTATAAAGAAAGTGTTAAAATCAATATATTTTTGTTTTAATATATATAATTTATTTTATACGTTTTGTATTTAATCAGAATCTTTAAAGATATTTTCGAGATATTCAAGAAATACAATATAATCAATAAACTAAAAAATTCTATAGGAAATCTTAAATAGTATAAGTTTGTATACCTTTCCAATAAGTTTTCCAACAGTATAAGTCAATCGGGTAAAAATCATCGGGAATCTATTATAATTTACACTCAATTTTTTATATATCTATTGAACAAATCTATACAGATTAAAACAAATACTATTAAACTTTTTCGAATTAGGGATTGTTAATATCACCATGGGGATGGTGAAGATAATATAGTATTATGGTTCATACTATTATAATATTGCTTGAGGTTCTAAAAGCTAAAGGCTACGAAATGTATGATATAGTGCGGGGGCGCTAGCGCATGTGCTAGTGCGGTCATATAATCCCTATCCTAATACTGGCGACTCTCTAAAGTCATCGTATTGTGTCTTTTCTAGTTAATATCCCTTTCTCAATGTAACTATCTATACCACTAATCTCTTTCAATCTATTTTGTAATCTTAATCTTTATGGTGTTATTGTCGATTAAGTCCTTTAAAACTTGATACAACTTAAATTTAATTATCACATTTACTAAATTAGATTCTTTATTAATTCACTTAATCTCCACAATCTCTTATTTCTTATATGCCTTTCGAATCGCTATTATGTTGATTATTAATCTCTTTTCAATAATTATACCAAGCTTTGTAAAACAGTTATATAATAATCTCGAGTCGATACATATGATTAATAGTATCTTGCGATTTAAAAAGATTTATCAAACATGTCTTTAATTGCCGCGTTAATATCAAAGTCCAAAATTATACCATAAAGCTTTGATGTTAATACACTCCTAGTAACTCTTTTATATTTGATTGATGATTAATAAATGATATTAGCTCTATCGAATTTATCCATTAAAATAACAATATATCCAATCTGGGAGGACAAATCTTTATTATTAGTAAAGGATGTATTTGTAAATATAATTAATTTAAGAGAATTTATATTAAGTAAAACAAATTGTAGTTTTCTTTTTGAGTTGTTGATTTGCTATTGGATGTGTTTATTGAGAGTATTAGCATTTTCTTCTTTTGGATTGATTGTTTGTACCACATATGACAAGTCAAAAGCTGCTTTTGGTTGATATATAGTTACCACATATACTCCTCGAGCACATTATACAATATACTGATCTTTTGCTATCACCAACTTTCTGAACTTGTTACACGTGCCTTGCATATCAAATAATTCTAATTTGATTAGATAAAGATTTTCGTATTACTTTTTTTGATTGAGGTAAATCGTATTATTATTCCACTAAATAATCAAACCACCATTGAACTTAAATAGTATATCTGATATGAATATTTCATACTCTTTTGCCATGAAATTTATATTCTTGAGCTCAGTTTGCTTATGAACTGTGAAGATTTTATTAGTTATAATGAATATATTATTTGTTTATAATCTGATAATGTCGAATGTTGTATTGTCTTTAGTTGTATACAATAAATATGGATTATAGATTGATTGTATTATCTTAAAAGTATTGATGTGATACTTGTAATAAATGCTAAATCAATAATTGCCTGCTTCCGGAATACTATACAATAGTCGTATAACTTACAGAATAAAACCTTCTGGAATATCCATTTCCGGTGGTGATCGAGTATAAAACTTCCGAACTAAATTCAATATCGATTGTGTATATGTTTATATAATATTGCGAATACTTATGGTTATCTTATTCTTGGATAGCATTGCTATTACTGTTAGTATAATACATTAGCTGATGTATTGTATTGTTAGCGATTATATTAAAACAGCACTTTTTCCTTAATCTTTTCATACTTGTATAACCAATCGGGACTTGGGAAATACTTTATCAATTTTTTATTTTTAATTTCATTGATAAAGCGAGAATTAAAGATCCTTATATTTATAGGGATATCCGTAATCTTTATAAACTAGAAAACACCGTTTTCTATAAGTCCATCAACCTCCTTTTGTTTTGATTTTACAAAAATTGTTGATAATATAGTATCAGTAGTTACTATATAGCATTTAACATATTGTATATCATTAGGCTTGTTTTTATCTGATATAAAGATTAATAAATCCGATAAATGTTCTATGGATTCAATATCTTCTCCTTTCACGAAAAATGTTGATTATATCGGAATTACTATTTAAGGGATCCATTGCTATTGAGATCGGGGATCCTTGAATATATCCAAAAGAATCTCCTCTAGATTCCTACTCCTAATAATAACTGGTAAGAGGGTAGATATAATTTTACTAGATTTTGGCAAAGTTATTCTATTTATACTAGATACAGCAAATTACCCTTACTACATCAATCTAACTTATATAGATAATATTTATACTGATTCAACAAATAGTTGAGATTGATTCTAAGGCCAATCCTATACATTCTTTACATAAGGTTTAATCTGAATAGTGTAGAATTCTATTAGTCTACTTAGCAATCGTATTATATATATTTCATTTTTTTATACTTAATAAATGATATAGTCCTATCCATCCCTTATATTCTCTTTATATCCAAATCTTCAAATTGATAAATAAATCATATAAAACCATTGTAAACAATCCATTTCACTGATTTAAAGTATTAGATATTTATCGTATAGCTCATAGCTTATAAATCTCATTTATTGCCTTCTTGATTACTGACTGTTGCTATAGAATTATAGGTGCGGGTGGGTCAGATTCAGATATCTGCGGATATACTCCAAAGACTAGAAGTATTGGAATTAATTCATCTAATCCTGCAATATCGTTTATTGCTTTTACAGTTATTTATAGTATTATTTCTTTTGTAATAGAACTACCAAGCTCGTTGGAGATGATAGTGTATGTTCTCTTGATAACTACATGATAACATTCAACTATGCTAATTGATCAGTGTACTTCAATTGATACATTCTTTATTCTTATCGATATAATTACAGCATATTAAATGAATTCTTTGTTTACAAAGTTCTTCCTAGTATTATATATAATAAAATCTGGTGGATCGGTGTAAATATTTATTTAGCATTTTCGAAGTGTATCGAAAATGTGTTTTGCAATAACATTGTTCAGTTATTATACAGTTTAGAATTGTGTACCTTCATTAATAATATGTAGAATGGGGTAAGTATTAATATATATAATATCAATTATTATTGAGTGATTGAAGTCAATATCATTTTGTAGATTGAATTTAAATCGATCTGGTGATTTTCTATACTTTTGACAATATTAACAAAACTTATTGAGTTTATCAATCTCGATTTTTGAGATATCATTATGGCCAGCTCGCTATAATATTCATAAAAGTCTATATACTAATGAATAACCAAAGCGATAGTATAAGTGTTGTAGTTTTGTATTGGTAAGATAACACTCACTATTTTCGATAGTTTATTATATAAACTACTATATATTTATTTGCTATAATAGAACTGTATACTTGTTGTGTTGAATGTAAGGGTAACTTTCTTCTGTTCTTGTAATGATAGTGTTGATAATGTTATTGTAGTATATGCCGAAATGATTCATATTATTAAGTGATAGTAGGAATAGTGTTTCTGTATTCATAACATGAAATTCGACAGTTCCTAGGGATAGGTGGAGTTTGATTAATCCGAAAGATTCAGCTCTTCCGATCCCGAATATCACATTTGCGACTCCTGCTCTGCTTTTGTTTAAAATAACATCCTTGATAATTGTCTTGTATGCTATATATTGATTGAATTCTACTATAAATCATTCCGCTACAGCTATATTAACAATAATACCCTTGAACTTTTTGGAATTGTATTCGTTTATGAATATAGTTTTCTCTCAAGTTTGATGCGTTAGAGCATAAATGAGTATTTTATTAGTCAATCTCATTATAATCTTTTTATCATTAATAAATCCATTTTGAATAACAAAGCTTGAATGTAGTTTTTGTTTTAATAAATTTTGAAATTTATATTGAGTAAAGTAAGCTTTGATCTTCTTATTAGTATCAATATTAGATTCCTTAATATCATTTTAATTAGGATCTTCATATTCAATAAGAAACTACTTAAAATCTTTATTAAAGTTATTACTAGTATTCTTAAATTGCTTCTTATATTTATATTATAACTCGTTGCACTCTTCCTTACTGTATCTAATTAACCAACAATTATTCTTTTTGTAAACAAAATATTTCTTTTTAGTTTATAATTTGAATAATTATTGATTATTTTATTCAAATCCTCTATTCTGATTATATCCTCCTCTATATTAATACTTCCGGTTAATATAGAATATTATATTTTCGTTTAGATAAGCTAGTTTTCACATCATAATAGCTGAATGAAGTTCTTTAAGGAGACTTAATATATTGTTAGCTAAGCGAAAACAAGCTAGAGAGTATACTAATACTAGTGTATATATGTTAACGATCTTTTAATAAAGTAAATTCTCTATCCTAATTACATTACTGAATCCTTTATATAAGTAATATAATCTTGTTACTATCTGTTATAGATAATAAATAATTGATTTCCTATTATTTTTTAGTTATACTATTATATTTTTTAGTATAACAGCTTTCTATTATTGTATAATATTTCTCTTATACTTAGGGCCTTTAAATATATCCACAAACAACTTGTGAATCTCCCATATCAATATCGACATAATCTCTAAATTCATATGATAAAAATCAAGTGTTATATTGATAAGCATAGCAGGAAATACTCTTGGAAATAGATTATCAAGTAGATTAATATATTAGTAATTGTTAAGAAATATATTGAATTTGTATATGAAATTATTATCTTGTTTACTATATTTGTTATTTTTGTTATAAAGTTTTGTAAGATTTCCGAGAAGTTGATTGATATTTATAACTCTTAATGGTGGATTTGGGAAGTTCTCCTGAATACTGTGATTATATCCTGGATCATCTCTGTTTTCTCCTCCTATATCACCTTGTTCGTTATCGTTTCCATTCCCACCATTTCTATTCCCACTATATCCGCCACCATTTCCATTCCCACTATATTTACCTTATGAGAAACCATTTCCTCTGTCTTTATTACCTTCTTTACCCTTACTTAACCCATCATCACTACTAAACGGATTATTAAATAATTAACCATCTCTTTTTATTGATAATAATATTGATTATGATAATAATGGGTTGGATTGCCGAAAAGGTTCTTCCAATCGAAAAAGTCCAAAAGTATCCTGAACTATTCTCAATAATAGTGGTTTATTCCGATTATAATATTAATATACAATTGATTCATTGGATTTATTGCTTTCTTATTAAGATAGATCCAGGTATATACTCTCTAATACTGATAATGCTTTTTGTTTAATATCAATACTCTTTCCCTTGATATATAAAAACTTGAATTCTAAAACAATCTCGATTTGCAATAAAGCAATCGGTATCTGCAGTAGTCGATACTAATTAAAACCAGACAATTTGGGCTGATTGCTTACTTAAGATATTTCGGATTCTTTTAATAATTTATATATTCGTATATCTTTTTTATTTATTCTTTTTTATATGCTTTTCAATTGAAATGTAAATCCTTTATTCGCAAAAACATTCTCAATCTTTTTATCAGACTATTTCCTATACAGTAATCGGATTGTATTAACTAAAATATTATAAACAGATCATATTATACATATTTTGTATTTCGCAATAAATACACCATACAAACATAATTCGTATCTGAGCTTGTATAAAAGATTTATACTGATTACTTGAAAAACTTCCAAATTAAAATATTCAAATATACGAAAATAATCCGACCATAGCTTACTATTATAGTAACTCGATTATTGATATTCATAAAGTTTATACTTGCAAAAATCTCTAACCTCTTTTACACCTACTTTCTTTATAAAATCAATTGGGTTTTCTTGCTATTTTTTAATTATTGTATTAAAATCATTATTCATAATAACTAATAATATAATCGACTTTGTTATGCTCCTAGTATTATTATCAAACTTAGGCTTGTACTCCGTAGAATCGTTTTTGTATAATCCTACTATATTGATAGATAGTAGATAGGTAATAAGATAAGGTGTATAAATATAATTTTGTTAAAATCTGATAAAGTTATATTTAGTTATAAAAGGTAATACTTAGTTCGAATTAATAGCTACTAGTTTATACTCTTCAACACATATTGCTTTGAAGAATAAAATATAAACTAAGATTAAGTATAAAGGTTGTCGTCATATTACCAACTAAATTTGGTTTTTGTTAGTATTAAACTATATTGGATTAATACTAAACACAAAAACTACCGCCACATTGCCAACAGTCCTTATTCACATAAAAACAGGTATTAAACCACATTGCTTTGATACAAAAGCTTATATCTCTTCAGAAAAATACTAACCTTAATCACAAACCCACATTGCATTTGAAATTAAAATACCAGACTCCTGATCTATAATATTACTAATCAATATTGATATCACCATAGGAATAGTAAAGACAATATAGTACTATAGTTCACACTGTTGTAATATTGCTTGAGGTTCTAAAAGCTAAAGGCTACAAAACGTACGATATAGTGCGGGGGCGCTAGCGCGGTCATATGATCCCTGTCCCAACAGGGATGCATTTACTCAATCGAATAATTAGAATAGATACAATAAATTCAGAAATAGAATTAACAAGAGTTTCGAGGAATACGGTTTCCAAATAAATAGATATAATAAATATAGATTTAGTATTTATTTATTTATTTATTTATTTATTTATTTATTTATTTATTTATTTTAATTTACATCCAGAGGGCAAGCCGCAGGGGCTCGCCACAACCTCCCAGGGGGTACTAGGGATGGACTATGCTAGTGGGGGTGCCGGTATAGCTATGCGTTCCGTTTTTCTACGGCTGTAATACAGGCTGGGGGAGAAGCGACCAGAAGTACTGTACACACTCCTGTTGCTTGTCTCCCGTTTGCAATATCGGTACTGTTCAATCCACTTTATATTAGATAGCTTAGGTTTGTAGTTAGCTAGAGAGCCCTATATTGTCAGTTTTTGTTTGATACAGTTTGTATATAGTAATAAAAAAAAGAAAACAACTCTAGAAAAAAGTACAGTCCTAATTAGTAATATAAAAATAAGAGATTAAAGGATCTCCGAAGAGACTAAGCATAATTATTCAAAATAATTAATAATTATTAGAAAGATTATGAAGTTTGTTAAAATCTTTAGAAAAAAAGAGAGATAATTGATTACACTCTTTGTATCTTACAGAATTGAACCAGGTTTATTCAGTTAGTTATCGAATTGGGTACAAGAGTATCAGCAAAACACCAAGTGCTTAGGCTCTTTACTATATCCACAAAAGCATTCTAAAGTAACATTATCGTATTGAAAGCATCAGTGGTAGAATGTAAAGTCCTTGTATCCAGTTCTAAACACCACCAATCGCTAAAGAATAGAACAAAGAAAAGCAAGTTCCTTAGGTTTCTTGACTTGATAACTGAAATGTCAGCAACAGTATCGGTCGGCGAGGGTAACCTCATTTCGCTTCCACTATTTCTGTTTAGCTTTTAGTCTAAGGGTTCTGGTTATTAAGCTTATTCCATTGATAGTAGAGAGCGATGAGTTATTGTTTTCGATATAACCACTACAAGCACCTAGATTGGTGAACCAATCGGCCTTCTCGTTTCCAAGGATTCCAGTATATCCAGACAATTATCGGATCGCTATTTGCCTGTTCTTTATAATCTCATGATAGTGTAAAAACGTTTATTGGGATAAGTCAAAAACATTGCCCCTGATATACTAAATAACTGAAATACTATCGATGCACATAATGATCTACTCAGCCAGCTCCAGTCGAACAGCACACTCCAAACCTTTTAGAACACTCACTACCTCGGCGTCGAAGATGTGCGAAAGCAGGTTAATTACCCTATAACCGGATGTCACTGGAAATTATTCCCAGTAGATCGCATAGCCATAGCCGATTATCTTTTGTCCTTGATGGTACTGTTCAGTGTTATTCAAGAAGATTGTGATATGGCTATCAGGCAGATAGTTTCATTATTATATAAATTCAAATGCAGCTGCTTCTTTCTTTATACCTTTTGTAGGGTTGTTGTGGCTCCCTATAGAGAAGTATGGCAGGGAGAGTATTAGTCTTAGTACTTTCAGGATCAATCCAGTTAGTCTATAGAGGTTGGTATTGTTCATCTTGTATTAAGGTGCCTGTACTAAATGAATCACTAGTAAGTGATTTTCGTCCATCTTGCGGAATTGGAGTGCAAATCTTATTCGTATCTGTTCGAATGCTAGCTCGCTAAGCAGTAGTTCAGAATCTCTCAGGATTGTAATAATCAAAGTCGTGCACTAAGCAGGTAAAACTCCTCTTATTATTAGAACAATCGCTTAATCGATTTTGGTAATATAATCACCCAGCCTTGTGCTTATCATTATACTATGGGCGGCTCCCTTTACTTGGTTTGGCTTTGTTCGGCTTGTATATTATATCTCGGATCTATAAAGAGTAGAGGGGAGGATGCAGGTGATTATCCCTTTGCACAATATCGCAGCTGGCGGGCTGTGGTGTATCTGTGCAAGCCCTTTAATATGTTTCGCAATCTTACGGGCTTTTGCTTCTCGTTTTGTTATATATCTTTTGAAGGAAAGTTTCCGATCAAACCAGACTTCCAGTCAGTATAGGGCTGATTAAACAGTTTCATTACCTATCTCACTGATTGAATAGATCATTATTTTATTGTTTACCTTTAGGTATAAGATATACATCTCTCTCCTTTAGAAGAAATATATCATCTCTAGCTTTTCCGATATAAATACTATGTGGTTTTGTTCATTCTACTGGAAAATCTGGCGGAGATCGTGTTTAAGGAAATTAATATTCTTATAAATGTTCTTGGATACATAATAGATATAGATATTGTTAATATACCCGAAATGCAGTTTAGTATTTTGATTCAAAAGCTTAGTAAGATATAAAATGTATAGTACAGATAAGAGTGGGGAGCTTTACAGGATGTCGTACTTGATATAGCTGTATTCTATAATTGTGTTTTCCAATCGAACTTTTATTAAACAATTGCTCAAAAAGGTTTGAACTAGTTGTAGAAGGGAATAAGACCATTCTTGTTGATATATACATTCCAATAGCCTATTTGGTAGGAGTGTGTCGAATGCGTTTTATATATTTAATATAATCATTATGATTTCTTATTTACAGACAAAGGCTTTTTCGATATTGTATATAAACAAAATGATTAGATTTATTATTATTTGCTTAGGGAGCGCTTTATTATATTGAGGGCTGAATATACCTATTATTATTGTGGTCTATGAGATATATCGAGTGATTATGTGTTCTAAACCCTTCGAGATGTATAAGAGTAGAACTATTGGTCGCTAGGATTGTATTAACGATTTGTTTTTCTTTTTAATTTTAGGGATTATTATTATCTCTACCTGTTTTTATCTATCTGGGAAATAATTAAGTTATAGATATTTATTGAAGATCCCAGTGATCATTAGTCCAATAAAGTCCTAGTAAACTTTTAGAAGGCAAATAATAATCTGATTAGACTCTAATAAAATACTTGAAACTCCTATAACACTCTTTTCCATTTCTTTAAAGGATATTTCTATACTTTATAGGAATTTGTTGAGTATATGATCTGACTGGAATAGGTCCGTTATAAGATTATTATTGCTATTAAAGTATTTGAGGATTTCCTTTTATAGAACCCGGGCTTTTTCCGCAATATTTTTGATCGCTATACTATTGATAACCAGGGGCGGTGTTCTAAGATTGATAGCGAGCTTATACTAGTCGATTATTTTATATAGGTTTTTGTTATAGCTTATCCTGTCAATAATCTTGTATTAGTATTAGCGTTTCGCTTTTCTGATTATAATTATCAATCCCCGCCGCCATTATTCCATCTGGTCGGCGTCCTTAGTTCTAGTTGTTCTATAGTTTTGATATGCCATTCTACATTCACTTGTTCATTAGGGGGTAGAGTGTTTGGAGGTATCTTTCTCCTTTCTTGCTAAGCGAATTGCTGATTCAAACAAAGAATTCAGTATTCCTATTAATTCATTGATCTACCTAGCAGATATATTCGCTGAGCTTGGAAAGTGAGGAACTCCGTTCTTTATAATCTCTTGAAAAACTAAAAAGCCTTTCTCATTAATTATACAACCAAAGGGCTTGGTAATAGATGAGGTAAGGTTTGGGATCGTAATTACCTGTATTTCGTGATCGGAGCTGCTTTTCAGATTAGTATCAATAATAGTATTAGCGAAAGGAATATTAGAGAAGATTAGATCAATCATATAACCTGCTTTATGAGTAGGGACTCCTGGGGTCCTGATAAAGTCCATCCCACTCGAAATGAACCATTCTGCAAGGAAAGCTTCTTGGCCAGCCGAAGCTATACCAGGTTCGAATAGATTATGCTTGGCATTGAAGTCGCTGTCTACTACTATGCGATCAAGGAATATTATAAAGACTACTAGATTCATTATCTCTCTAATATTTGGCTATCGGTATATATTAATAATCTATATGTTATTCACTTTTATTTAGAGAAAATTTCGATATAATTAAATACATTTTTATTGAATATATAATTATTTGCTTTTGTATATATATATTATTATTCTTAATCTTTCTTTTTCTTTTTCAAGGCCATCCAGATTATCCCAACTATTCATTAGTGCAAAAAGATTGTATCCCGGATGGTTCTGGGTTTGAGTTTCAGGGTATATGGAGAGTTCCTATATATATAGAATCTCCAAGTCTTATTCGTATATCATTTGCAATATTATGATATATACTCCTGTCTTTTTCTATACATTTGCTTAATTAATCTATATAGATTGGACTGTAGCTATCTGGCAGTTAATGCCGTGGTATTGAGAGAAATAGCTATTTATTCAGATTAATATTGATATCCATATTGGTATACTATAATAACACAATATTGAAGAGCATCTTTTCATTCAGGCTGCCCTTATTTAAGTGCTTTCTTTTAGAGCAATAGGGGTCCTCAAGCGAGCTGCTAGTTGAGGAGGTGTTCTGAGGGATATATTGGGAGCTACTCAGATTTTCATACGTAGTAATACATTCCCTACAAATCGGAAAGGGGATTTCTATTGTAACATTCTGAAGGGCTATTGCAGTCAAGGCAGGTGTTTTGTTGGCTAGTGCTTTAGCGGTTAGACGAGTTTTTCGGTTGTATTTCTTAATCTTGTGGACTTCGGATTTCGTGAGGTATACGACTTTCCTATTGATTCGGCACAGTATTACAGAACAGCTATTATACTCAGCCTGGAACAGTTCTACACAATTTACACATTCAATCTTAGCCTTATACTCAGGCCCAAACGGGTCGTTGTAATTTGTTTGTAGAATACTACAGTTGTTATATCTTAGGGTACTCTTATATATTATTAAGTTATAGAAACCCTGGCATTCTGGATTATGATAAGTAATATATTGCTTTGGCTTAATATACCAAGCTCGTTTGAAGCTATCAAAGAGCCTGAAGGAAAAGACTTCTCTCAGTAGACTGATAATCCAGATCTGCTTATAGGAGTTGGCTATTCGAATAGTAATTCGATAGTCGATCGGGGGAGTACCTATTTGTATTGATACTTTCTTGGCTACTATTTCCTTAATAATAAGTATTCTATCTCCATTTAGATTATCAAGAGAAGTTGGGATTCCCTCTAGTATATAGCGGTACTAGGTTATAGATCGTTCTAGGTTATTACAATTCAGAATCTTTTTGATCTTTTTTGCATTCTCGGCTTCAAGAAGTTTATTGTATATAGCACTGTTGGCAGTGTATATTGCCCAATTAGTAGCTGTGGGGGTAATAGCTGCTATATCAATTACTTTCAGATTAGGAATAGCTTTATCAATCGCCTTTCTTAATATGTAGATGTTTAGACAGCTTATTGTCGATATAGCAATTCCTATTGCTAATAGATAAATATCCATTCTGGTTTTCGGGGTTTAACCAATCTTCACTTGTTGGCCTGCTTTTATATATATGTATTCGTATTTATAAATACGCTCAAGTTTTTCGAGATCTTTGTAATATCTGTATAGGTACAGTTTGAATTATTATTATTCCTGTTTCTAACTATAAATTGTATTGTATTTTGTAATAATCTAACTTTGATATTGTTTATTGCTATATTGTATATTTCTTTACTAAAGATCACTTTCTCTGGTATACTATCAACTTCGAATTGATAAAGTATTATTTCGAATATTTTGTAGACCTCGCATTTGAATTGTGCTTGCTTGTTGAGAGCATTAAATTGTACCACAATAGAGAATCCTCTTATTGTCTGTGGGCTTGATGCAGTGGCTTTTGCAGCTTTTATGCTATAGGTGCTTGTGCTGCTGTAGTTGAATGGTAAGGGTGAGGGTGGTGATCGATCGCGAGTGAACCGGGGATCGATCGCGATCGGCGTCCTCGTAGGGGTAGTCGCTATGGCGCTCACGCCGTTGGCGACGACTATAGCTGTATCTGATACTAGAGCTTACATAGTCGGAAGGTGCGGCTTAGTACGATCTAAGCTCGCTGATGTGTTGGATTTGACGATATTCTTATGATATAGATTTAGTAAGGTAATTGAATAGATAAATGTTTTGAATAGTAATCTATTTGTATAAAATAATTTAAATACATTCGTGAATTAGGGATTCGGAAATTTCGTATTTGAATAATCTATTAATCTCCTTTAGCTTAGTATAATATGTAAATATTAATTGAAGATATTAATATTAAACCTGGAGATTCTTTAATACAAAAAACACTAAATTCTGAAAAGTCTCCAAACCAACTAAATAAATACAAAATAATTATTATAAAAATAATATTTTAATAAATAAAAGTTATATAATATTATAGAGTAGGCAAATAGAATAGAATTCTAATAACTTTGCTCTAATCTAGCAAAATTATATTGATTTAGATAATAAATTTAAATTAAGAATTAAGATATAGCTTAAAAAACTATAATATAGAATCTTTTAAATTAAAGATATACAGAATTTTACTAAGCGAATTAGCCCAATCAAGCCCTAACTCATTTACACTCCAGTGTGAGCGTTTAATTCGGTTCTCTCTGAGGGGATCAATATGTTACGTGATATCACACCATGACAAAAAACTGTCTTTTGAGGAATACATTATAAACATCTTGTATATCTATTATTACTAGTATAACTATTTTATTAATTATTAAAGTAAACTTGATATTATAGATAAAGGCAACTATAAGATCAATACTAGCTCTTTTCGACAATGCCTTGTAATATTGAGGGCTGATAATATTATATCTTATAGCTATTTATACAATTTGATTAATGATATATCTTTCTAGTTCCTTTTCAATATACAATATCAATACAATCAGCCTCTACAATCTCAAGGATATTCTATTCTTTTTACTAATCTTAAACAGTATAATTATTTTAGTGAGTTTCTATTTGTTAGAATAATAGCTAAATCTAAAGCAGATTGCGAAAATCCTATATATTATATTCTTCGTGCTAGACCAATATACTTTAAGAAAATGAATAATTACTCAATTAATTCTGGATAATATGCTCCTAACTTTTATTACATATTTTTTCACTTCCTTTATAGTGATTATTCTTTTTTATGATAAGATTATCTAGCTACTTTATTTTTATAAAGGATTATGCTATAGATTATTCAATACTTTGAAGTAATTGAATATTACTAAACAAAAAGATCATTGTTCTCCGTAAGGAGTGGCTGGCTCAGTGGTAAAGTGATTGGTGCCCACTTCTGCTTAGAGCTATATCCCAATCGATATCTGTTTTTTCGAAGCTTAGTCATCTACAAAACTACAGCTCATTATCCATATATAATCAAAGAAGGGTATTGTGCTTTTTTTCCGATTCTCTAGCCCCAATATGGAGGAGCTTTCGCTCCACCACTATCCCACTTCCCCACTAGAAAAAGTGGTTTTACCTGTACTCGAGTGATTACAATATACTTTCTTTTCTTGATAATAATAATCGTTTGCTTATAGCAGCCTATGATTGCCTTAATCTTCAACAATCTGATTACTCTGGTCTTTACCAGTTTATAATTACCCCAGCCCTTATCAACTAACAATCCCTGCCTTTTTATAAAGACTTGAATAACCCCTGAACTCCTCAGTATAAAGTGAGTTGGATAATCTGAACTTGCAAGTTGGAGTGGAGTGGCAAAAGCATTTGTAGTGTGGTCGCTCTGCTTGCCACTAGTATCACAGCCGTAGAAGAACAAAATGCTTGACTATGCCAGCAATTGTATATACATAGAATTGTTAGTTTAGTCTATCTCTAATACCCCCTGGGAGATTGTGGCGAGCCCCTGTGGCTTGCCCCCCGGATGTAAAATAATAAATAAATAAATAAATAAATAAATAAATAAATAATAAATAAATAAATAAATAAATAAATAATAAATAAATAAATAAATAAATAATAAATAAATAAATAAATAAATAAATAAATAAATAAATAAATAATAAATAAATAATAAATAAATAAATAAATAAATAAATAAATAAATAAATAAATAAATAAATAAATAAATAAATACATAAATAAATAAATAAATAAATAACTAATAAATAAATAAATAAATAAATAAATAAATAAATAAATAAATAAATAAATACATAAATAAATAAATAAATAAATAAATAAATAAATAAAATAATAAATAAATAAATAAATAAAAATAAATAAATAAATAAATACAAATAAATAAATTGAATATTACTATAAAAAGTGCTTCGGCTTTTTCCCTAGTATCAATAATCTCTTAGTCTTTAATCATTAAAGGAAAAGCCTTAAGAGCTATTTCTTGAATTAATTTGTATCAGTTATGACTTTATATAGTTCTTGATTATTTTATATATTATTTAGATATTTAATCTAATAGACTTATTTCAATACTTGTACAATTCTTTATAAATCCTGTTAAATAATTATTATTCTATTAGTAGTTCTAGTTTTCCTGATTTATATATATATTCGGTATACCTCCTTATATTTATTAATCCATTATAGGGATGATCAATAGGGTTTGCAGCCTTTTTATTCTATAGTTTTTATAAAAGCATTCAATGTGTTTATGAGTCTAGTAATAAGTCTATCGATATTATAGGTAGATTGGAGATCTGGGTTCTGGAGGTTCGCTAAGTAATTAGTTATTATACTTGTCAAATAGGGTAAATCTGAATTGTATATTTGAATATATACTTGTTTGTATTTAAAGATTCCTTTATTCGAAATGGTAGTAATTTGGATAGTGTGATCGGAGCTGTTGTATAGATTGTTATTAATTGATTGATTGATTGATTGATTTAATTTAACGTCCCGCTTCAGTTCATGACTATATAAGACGGCTAGATTATAAGGGCACTAGCGGATAACTTTTGAAGTATATAATAGGAATGAAATAATAGGGAAAGTGAAAACAAATACTAAGGCATAGTGTTCATTATTATATATAATCTATATAATAGATTTTGAAAGGGATTTTATCCTTTTCTCTTTTCTCTTTTATTTTTCTTCTTTTTTTTCTTTTATATCTTTTCTTTTAGCTTTTTAATTACTTTTTCTCCTTTACTTATTGAATCTTTCTCTTCAACTATTTCATTTTGAGTTTCGGCTTTAGTTAGATACTAGGTCCTTATAGCAATTTTAGTAGTATTAATAAATTTGGTTACTAATTCGATATCTATTTTTGTGTATAGTAGGAATTGTAGGTTGATTTGGAATATTGGTAGGTTTTTGAAGATTTCTTTCCTTTTTCTTCTGTATATCGGATATCCAATCAGAAGATGAGCGGCAGTTTCGATATTGTTGCAGATATACTTATTGTTGGAAAGCTTGAATCGCTGCAAATAGGATTTGATATATCTATGGCCTAACTTGAGTTGAAAGAAGGCACTAGCAGTATTTCGTTTTGTGCCTTCTGGAAGCTTGATTTTTGAGCCAATTTTCTATGAAAAGAGTTTCGAATAGATTGTATCGGATTGATTTGATCTGGATTTGTATTGATTGAGAGTATCAAATCATTGATTAGTATTATATTCCTTTATTATCATATTGAATAATCCAAAGCTGGTTTCGTTTGAGATAGAGCGTATTGCTGTAGCTTCTTTCGCTAGTTTGTCTGCTAGCTCATTTCCCTATACAAATATATACCCTAGAACCCAATTTAGAGAAACTTCAGTTTCTATAGTCTTGATTGTTTCAGTAGCTTTTATAGCTTATATTTAATATGCTTGCCCTAAGTGATCTGAGGGGGTTTTTAATCGATAAAGCCCAGCCTGATTGATTGATTGATTGATTTTATTAACGTCCTTTTTCAGTCCATGACTATTTAGGACGGCTAGGCTATAGGGGCCTAGCAAATACTATTGGATATCTATAGTAGATATATTCAATTTGGGGGAGTAAAAACGAATGCTGGGGAACTAAGCCCGATCTCTATTCGGAGTGTAAATAGAGATAATTGTTTTCATTTTCTGAGATACTTCCTTCCTGACTCTTTCCTTTCTTTAATCCAATTAAAGTATTCTAATATCCAATTTCTCTTTTTTTAAAATCCTAAATCCAATTTGCTATTCCTCTTTTTTTATAAAAGGCAAGAATTATTCTCTTTCGAGTTGCTTTTAATATAGCAAAGGGTCCTTTTGCTAATAAGATAGTAATAGAAGGTATCACTTTTCTTTATCTTTATTTCTTTTAAACTAATCCTTTATATATTTTTATAAGCTTGATATTCTCCAGCTTTTATTAGATATGTATAGTTAAAATTGTTGATAATAATAAGACAGAGCTGAGTCTTAAGTCTATATACAAATCAATTCGGAAAATTCGAAAATTCGAAAATTAAAAGGAAAAATATTATATTATATTGATGCTTAGAGTATAATATTAATTTGAAGGCGATAGTATTTTTTATATTGTGTTGTTGTAGTATTCGAATGGCTGAAAGTCAAAGGATATAAAAAAAGGGATTGTAGTATGAGTAAAGCAATAGTAAGCTTTATATCGAAAAGATTTTTTTAAAGAGAAGAGATTTATTGTATATCTTATTTCTATAAAGTAATAATCGATAGTAGATATTGAATCTGATTAGAGCTTCTGTAATCTTTATATTTATATTTAAAGCTGATATTCAATTCTTTATAACTATTGTTATTATAAAATTGTAATATAATCCTTCGCTATATCTCTAATATCTCTCTTCTTCCAATTCTTCTAATTCCATTTGCAACTCAATTTTAGTTCTACAGACTCTCAAGAGAGAGCTGGAGGTTCGTAGGATGCACCGCGTACAGGTGTTGAGTCTTCGCATCCCATGTCTTAGACTGAAGGTGGACGTAAATTCAATCAATCAATCAATCAATCAATCAATAGTCAAACTTGACTTGAGCTGAAGTCTAAAGGCAAGTCTTTCGTGAGATAACAAAGCCTATCTCTACGAGCATTAAGACGCAGGATTGAAGGAGGATTCTTGATGGGTGGGATTGCCGATCCCAACGATTCTCGCCACAGCGATATGGGGACATGGTTCTTCCATTTTAAGCCTTTAATGTCCTTGGTACTCACAGCAATACCATTCATTGCCATATAAATAATATTTCTATTGTTCAAGATCTCAAGTCAGTGGTTTACCTGACAAGCAGCAAGAATACTATATTTCGTATTTACATGTGCCCATAGTCTGTAAGGATCTTGCCAAATTACATACACTCTATATGTTTTCCCGTCGTAAGAACCTCCGTAACTACACTCCCTCGTTGGAGCACCATGAAGACTGCTTACCAATCTGTTCTTATAATCGCTAAGTGTCAGCCCATGCCTCCAATGTACCAAACTCTCTCCCTCTCCCTCGGTCAAGGGTTTTTACAACAGTCAGAACACAGGGATTAACTTTTGCAATAGCCTGGGCTTTATCACTCATCTCGCACATCCTGGCTAAGCAAGCGTGAGCTCGATGTTCCGGCGCTGGGGTGCCCTGGTGCAATTTTTTTTAAGAGCTTGGAAAGAAGCACTTCGTTCGGGCAGAGACTGATGGATAGATAATCAATGCCACGACACGATACATATATGGATTTACACGGTCAGGACTAAGTTGAAGAACGACAGATGGATCAAACTCGAACTTATCTCGTCTCCTTCAATCATAAACCTATTGATTATGGATTCGAAAGCTCACACGTACACAACTTGATTTCTTATTAATACAGCTGATGGAAATGTGTCGTGAAGTACAAACTCATGATATTGAATGTTAAAATCGCCGGATCGTGAGCTTAAAGGATCAGAAAAGATAACTCAGCTGTATTTTCCGACACATGGCTCTAATTTCAAATTTCGATACGACAACAAATCTCTTCATCATCATCCGACGATCAAGAATTGGTATACATCAAGTTCATTCCTAGCCGACCAGTAAACCACGAACCGATTATGAGTTGAATGAATCGAGTCTAAACCAAACAACATTAGTTGATAGACTCCTCTCAAGCAGTTTTAAATGCGTTTCCATCGCGGGTGGGACATCTACAGTCGCACTTGCCCCTAAAAATACGCGAGAGGCGTTAGAAAGCCAAAAATCTCAAGCCTTACATCATACATGAACCACAGCATTATCTTGGCGACATATAGAGTCCATTACGCAGGAAAGTTTGTTAGAAACCAAACAATAATAAGAACAAATGAAAGCTTTAGTTGCTTGCTGCTATATATGAATTGTTCTTATGGCCATGTCATAGTTCCGGGACAACTATTGTCCAACCAGCTCATGTGCTTTGGCATCATCGATATCGCTAAGTTGACATCAGCATACTGTCATGAAAAGTCAAGCCTTGACCATAACCGATTTTTATCATCAGCGATAAAAGATAACTGTGGAGGATTAGAGTGTCTCCAAGTGTGAGCATGGGTAGAGGAGGTGTACATCCGTATTTGATGTCACCCTTAGTGAAACTCCAAGTAAGCATCATCTCTGACTTATACACTGACAATCAACAAATAAAACAAGATCTATTGCCAAAATCACCAGATATCTTTCTTCATACCAGGGCTTTGCCCGTGAACAACATCCACACAAGTCTTGCTGGCTTAAGGAATCAACTAAATGAAGAGAAAGGAACGAGATTCTGTGACTTGCGTAAATGACTTAGTGTGTATGCACGATGAGTATTCAAGTCATATTGAACAGATCAGAAATCAATCCAGGCACTGACACATGTAATATCTAGATACCCGACTAGACCACTCAAAATGTGGGTTTTCCGAATTCTCAACATCTCCAGGATCGTCCAGATTTCTATGCATGAGACACCCCTTTCATGTGTAGCCCAGATGCTTCTACTGAAAGAATGCATCACCCACTTTTGATGATCTTGCTGCACCATATGTACAGCCATGTTCTTAAGAATGGCTCTTAGGTCAATCATACGATTTGTATGTGTTCACATAGATGCATTTCTCACCACTGACTGCCATAAATTTGCTTTCACCTTCTCATTAATCCTCGATCTCGTCACAACACCAGAAAGATTGGAAATGCAGATATTCGATTACACTCAACACACCATTGTCAAGGTGAGATTTGGCATCAATACTCTGATTGTTGTCCCTCACCCTTGGCCAGTGCTTGTTACTCCCGTCTGAACTTGGGAATATTAAAAATGGTTTCAAGTCCTCAAAGCGGCGATCCTCATTGGGGAATTGGTCCCCCTAGCGACAACTTACGCTTGAGCCATGCTCAAAGTGAAAGGCGGTACTACAGTTCAAATACTTATTCACCACCATCGCCTTCTTCTTCCACCATCAATCCTTTGTATCCAACAATACAACAAAACAACTTGCTCTTTTCAAATCCTCTTGCAACATCCATTGAATTTGCAGAAACTCCATTATTTTTCACCCACCTCGCTCATTTTCATCTTGTCTACTACCTCCTCCACCTGCCTTTGTTGATAAATCACCTTTTATTTATCAACAACAGATCATAGATCGACAACAGCAGATCCTTGTTTCAATCAACAAGTGGAACGCACCTTTCACTGAGACCATGGCATCCTTTAATTTGCCCACTGGTCAGCCAGCTCCGAACGCATTCCAATATAACAACAACCCACATGGCTTTCCATCATCTCTGGCAAATCTTCAAAATACAAGTCAGGATTCAGCAAATTCAAACGATTCCTTCCGAACACAGGTACCACTCCCATGGAACCTGCCATCCGATTATGAGGATAGTGGTGGAGTTGAGATGTGCGATCCAAGTCCTTTTGCTGAGCCTCCACCTTTTGTGGCACCTGATTTTGGCAATGGCCGCGCTCAGTTTCAACCATTTGCCAATCAAAATTCCATGGTGAACGGTGCTTCTGCTGGAGTTTACAATCATGAGAATGAATACCAGACGCAACAACAGCAAGCTTATCAACAAGAGAACTTTGCTATGGGGTTGAATGGTACGAACAGCATGCATGGCATGAATTCATTCAGTGGTGCTAACAATGCATATCAATCACCATCTTACAATGGCCAAATCGGAGGCCCCCCAAACCCTCCAATGGGCACCAGTCACACTGGGAATTTACAGCACCAGCATCAAAATCAATTCAGCTTCAATGGGCATGGTGGTCCTCCAACCCAACCTAACTTCCAACAGCAGAACATGGGCATGCGACCACAATTACCACAAATTGCTACTCAATTTCCTACAAATCCTTACAGTCCTCAATACAACCAGACCTACTCTGCTCCACCAATTGGAATGAATCCAGCACAGTTTTACAACAATGGTGGCGGTGGCAATTATCATGGTCCAAATTCTACACCAAGTTCAGCCTCGCGTATGGTATCCAACTTGAAATTTAATAACCTCAGCCTTGGCGGCATGAGTCCAAATGGTGTCGGCCCGAACGGCATTCAGAACAATGGTTACGGCCATGGCAGCGGCGTCGGTAATATCGGCAATACTGGTGGCATTGGCCACAATGGTTCAGAGCAGAATCGTTCGAATGGAAGTTTCTCGGCTGTAGCCAACAACAATAATATGGCTGCCAATGCTCGCAACGCACAGTATACCTCGCTTGCATCTGTCGGTACCATTCATCACCCGCTTCCCCCAAAGCCACAATTTCAAGCGCAAAACACCCAAGTTTCCAAAACCAATACTGGCAATCAGCCTTACACAGCGACTAGCAACAATCCTCGATCTGTTGTCCATACTCCTCAACAGCAAAAGCGAAGCCTTCAAAGTGAGGAAAGTGAGCCAAGTCAAGAGAGCAGCAACGGCATTCAATCACCTGTATCGTCCGACGGTCGCTCACTATCTGCTGCCATTCCTGCTTCCGAGCCGAGACCTAAATTCACACCCTTGCTTCGATCTAATCGCGGCACATCCATCACCGCATCTGTAGATCGTGCCCAGCACATTAACGATTGGGTACAAAATACACCGACTCGTGGAAGTGTTTCGCGCCAAAACTCTGTCACAAGTGAGAATTTTGCTGAAATTGACAATACTCCTACGATGTCGAACTATGACGCTGGTAGGGAGCATCGCCCAATCAATGGCTCTCACGACGCCATCCCAGGTGGTTTTACCCCACGCGCTCTTAGCGTTAATCCCTTCAATCCTGTCACCACACTTGCTCCTTTCAGCCCAAATTCTCGTTACGGAGATGCTGGTGGTATGAGTCCCTTGCTTCGCGAGTTGACCAGAAATGGTACCGTTACGCCAACTGCCGAAGAAGCTCTCGACATGCGATTCATGCCCTTCGAGGAGTACTGCCGCCAAGTTAAGCCTGTGCAATATGGTGTTATGCGAATCAAAAACGTAAGTCATTGTCGCTGATGTTCAGAATCAACTACTAATTCTTTCAAAGATTCCATATGGTGTGACAAGACAAGAGATTCTTGCATTTCTCGGCCGTAATGCAAAGATTGCCGCCTTGAATGACCACGAGCCTATCCATATTATAATGGAGCGTGTCACCAGCAAGACACTTGATGCCTATGTTGAGTTTGTCAACTTCTCTGAGGCTTCAAATGCGATTACGCGTTTCGATATGAATCGCATGGGCGGCAGAGGTGGTCGTCTTGGGCAGCGCCACGTTGAAGTCGAGTTGTCTTCCCAGGAAGAGTTGATGAAGCAGCTCTTTCCGAAAGCCAAGAATGTTGAGTGGCACGGAAACAAACCCACGATTATTGAACGTGATGAGAATGACAAGTATAACTCTGGTTTCCAAGGGTTCGTCAGCCGTGAAGAGTTGGTTATGCTGGTTAAGCATGTTGAGTCCCCACAACGTGTAAGTAATCATAAGTCTGCCTGAGTGATTCGGAATTATACTGATATCAAACAGTCCCCATTTTCTAAAGATTGTCCCCAACGACCATTTGAATGTCTTGTCAGCACCTTGATCAAGTTTCCTTGGGCAATGGTCAACTACGTTACCTGCCAAGATCGTGAGCTATTGTACAAAGCCACGATGCAATTGCTTGGGTTGCTTGTTGAACGTGTCAACGACAATGATGATCCAGTCAATCTCAATGCACAATTGTTGAAGCGAGTTTGGCGTACTGCTCTTAAGTGCGAAGGTTTCAGTCCCTGTATGAAAGACAACATTGTTTACAAGATGAAAATTGATCCTACAACCGCGTTTGAGTGTGGCGTTCCACCACAAGCTGATCTCTGGAGCAATGTCTGGACTATTGGACCAAGAAAGGATGTTGCGTATGATCTCGTTCAGGTAAGTCTCCCGAGAAATCTTGATGAATTGAGAGCACAGGCTAAGCAACCATAGTACTATGTCAAGCTTATTCATGATGCAACTACTGAGAAGAAGCAACTCACCTTGGCCGAGAAGGCTGCAGCCAGAGCTGAAGAGGTTCCTCGCCTTCCAAGCCTCTTTGGAAATCTTGATACGCTTGTTGATTACACTAATTGCCTTGATTCGACTCTCGCCGAACTTGCTGTGAAGGAGTGGGCTGCATTCGAAACAGCAATTCGACGAGCACTTACTCCAGCTTTGGAGGCCGGGCCATCTAACTGATAGAATCGTACCTACCAAGCAGTGATATGTCCTAATCTCTAATTTCAGATACCACTTCGCTTTTGTTTTCAATTCTCGGACATACTTTGTCGAACTTTTTAGGCATTTCACAAAATTCTCGTCAGGTAAGCCTGATATCTGGATAGTTTCGTTCTTCGAATCCTCCCGGAAATCATAACAGCTGGACTTGAATTTTCTTGAAATCCTCGATTGTTCATATTTTCTACTTTCCTCATATTAAATTTGTCTACCACCAACTTGATGAATCGTGAAGCTATTCTCGAAATCATCGAAGTATCGTCATATCATTGAAGGAACAGCATTGTTGATATCCTTCTATTCGCATCCTGAAGGGTCTTACTATTGAGCGAAGTCCGGCATATCTGGTCTCACCTGGAACGTCAGATTTTGCATGATCTGTTCTTGCATACTTTTCTCATGACGACAGCTATCGATGCTTTGGTGATTTGCGTAATCATTCGAAGTGATTCGAGTTTTTAAAATCATTTGATTGGGATACTCGATTTGAGATTATGATGATTTGGGTCAAGTTTCTTCTTTGGTTGCTTCGCTTCTTGAGGTCATTTTAATGACATCTTGATGTTTGCAGCTCTGTAGTTGTCTATTCAGATAGTACAAATCCAATACTATAAGTTTTCAATAATATGCAATTACCAATTATGAATTTCATATCTCTATGTGAGGAAGATGCAAGTGAAGAGATTTTTCGATAATTTTAGATGCAAGTAGGAAATAAATCTAGATATCTGATGGCTAGAAGACATTGGATGAGTATCATCATCTGCATGAGATGAGAGAAAGGGAAGAAAAAGGAACATGTGAAAGTTCATCGAAAAGTCTCGGAATATCTTCGGCCACTAACCATCCAAGCCCTTCGCTTCACCACCCAATGATTTCATGATTCATACATTCCCCCACCAAGTCTTCACCCCTCCATCACATGAGAGACACAAGAGAGTTAAAATGTCTCTACCTCAATCATTCATCAGCAAGAAGAAGCTAATATTAAGTAAGCTTGCTGTTCCTACAGATGAATATGACGACCTATCTCCCAAAGGGTCCGTGGATGAAGGCATCCGAGAATTAATAGATGAAATAAATTTTCTTGAAGGTTGTGTCACGACCAGTAGTTGTGCTGGGCGAGTGAGCGTATTTTTGGAAGGGAAGAAGAATTCTGAGGATGGAGTTAAATCTCAACTTCAAGACGAGACTGGTATGGATGGTATTCCGGATGTGAGAGCCGAGAAGACTGCCGGATTTGGTGGAAAGGGAGGGGGTGGGAAATGGTTATATGTTTCTCACGACGCAATTGAAGACGAGGCACTGAGCAGGCGAGAGAATGAAGGAACTCTTTGTGAACTGCTGGGAATGCGGGCGAATGATGGTGATTCTATGATCCCTCTCCCGAAAAGCAACGAAAGAGATCTACGGCATATTCATTTTAAATTTGAGCCCATGGTATGTTACTTAGACTACTCTGTTCTTGAGTTCTAAATGCTAACGTTTAAGTAGATCCTACATGTCCTTACCGCGTCTTTGGAGCAAGCGCAAAAAGTGTTATCAGCTGCATTACAAGCGGGTTTTCGAGAAAGTGGCGCATTGAACCTAATATCTACCACACCCGAGCCAGCAACTCCAATGGTAGGAATAAGATGCATGGGTCTGACGCTTGAATCATTGGTCGGTGTATATCACGAGGCTTTTGATCAAGGAGTTTGCCTTGTCGATAACGGGCAGTTAAGTACACTGATGAGAATTTCCAATGAGAGATTCAAAGAGAACACGAAAAGGATAGAGAGATTTAGAGTATTATTGAACGAGGCAATGAATCCGGTGGAGAAGAAAAAGGTAGGAGAAAATGGGGAGGATTGGGAGGATCCTCAGGCTAGAAAGGAGCGGAAGCGTGCGGAAGGGTTGAGGAGAGCCCAGGAACTGAAGGAAGCAAAAGCGAGAAGTGGGACATCTGAGAACCAGGACTCGGGAGAGCTTCCAGTAGACCCAGCACCTGTAGATTATAGCGAGGCTTGAATCTGTTGCATTAATACTTCACATAGTCTATGATAGTGTACCCAAACTTCCACGCCATGCATTATTTCTGTTACACATATTCTATACACGGTGGGCCCTTGAACACCTTCGTTGGTTTCTTTCCATCATTTCGTCCTTCATTCGACATTTGTTATCCGTCTTCCTTCCTACCTCCCCTCCAATAGTCATACTTTCCTTATCTAACAATACCCTCGACCCATTTACCCTCCAACCTCCTAACCTCTTGTCTGAACGTCTCTACCTCCTTGTAACAATCCAACGGCCTCCTGTCGTTATCCCTCAAACACTTTACCACCGCACTCTTTGCATTCTCAACCCCCTCATCTAATTCCTGTAACTTCTTCCTCTGTTCCAACTTCTTCCTCAAGCCCTCCACATCTTTTTGGACCGCATCTCTGCCCAATTTTCTTAAGCTATCACCTGCAGATTTCTCCTCAGATGGGGGCGAAGATTCCTCGGTGGAGAGTTTGGCGGTTAATTCTTCGAAGTCTTTGCTGGCGCGCTCTTGGAGTTTCTTGAGTTCGCTGGCGACGCGGGCTTGGATGTGGAGTTCGAGAGTTTTGGCACGAGTAGAATCGGACTTTCGAAGTGTGTTAGATTGGTATTCCCAAATCTATATATCTGGGAGAGAGTCTTACCTCAGAACTCGATTGCAAAGAATCTATGAGTTGTTCCGAGAACCTTACAGGTGTTTCACTACCGGATGCTATTAGAGCTTGCTTGACGGAAGATGTATACATTATTGGGAAGAATTACCTAGACCATACTTGTGCCTTGGGAGGTTCCTCAGGTTTCGAAGCTCCAGATCCCATATTGACTGGTGTAGGAAGAATCAATTGCTTGAAAGGTATAATTTACGATTGTGACCTCACGAGCTTGGAATTTCTCAAGGCTCGCTGAAAATCGGAAAGTTTTGAGCCTTATGGCCTCATCCATATCGGAGCTCTGTTTATCCATGACCCGAGCCACATTTGAGGCGTCAGTGGCTGAACTTACAAAATAAAAATGGCGCCCGGGGACTCTGGATGTTCACACGAGGATGATCAATTCCAATAAACTCAACGATCAACCGAATTAAGCTTCACCTACATGTGCATCATCGTTTCCTGATGAAAAATCCAGGTCTTTCTATTTGATATGATGATCTGATAAAGCATACTGTACTTTGTACTGATTTTCTACCAAAATCATGAGATTTCAATCCTCGAGTTTCGTACCCAGGACGCCTATTCATCTCTTCTAAGAAAGAAGTACCCAGATCTTGAAAGATTTCATGGGTTATCGATTCATTTATTTCCACTTGCTCCTTTGGGCGGTTTCGAAACTAACGGACGTTTCTGTTTGATAGGCTTGGCGCATCCCGGTGTCTACCTTGAGATGATACTTTGACATACTCGGATGCTCGGGTTTCGGTCGGCGGCTGCGGAATTGGTAAGTGGTGGTGGTTTGATAACATATTGCATGTTGAATGATTCAAGGGGGTTCTTTTACAGATCTTACTGTCGTTTGCCCGAGGGTTCGATCAAGCATCTTCTTGGGGGCACCCATCGAAAAGATTAAGGATCTTACTGCGATACTACTTTACCCTTACATGCGCCAACCTTCAATTGAAACGGAAGATCCAATAGAATAGATGTAGTCAAGGATTCTTGCCGTACTCCGTCGCCAGCAAGGAGTGATTCAATGCAGACTCGGTCACCTCACTGTTCTCGGAAGGCTTGATCTGATGTGACCTTTTTGACTATGATGATATGATGGTGCATGAACTAGTTTCCAGTTAATGACAGCCATGACGACCTGGATGCTATATGCAGAACGACATTTGATGAACACCCGAGCGAGTGTCAACTAGAGCATCGGGCGTATCCAAAACACCCTCGACTATGAGCCGAATTACGAACTTCATGGAAGCTTCGAACACTTTCACCAACGGCTGCTAATAACTTTTCACAGACGTGAGTACTCACAGACATAAAGACTTGTTGGTCCCATCCCATCCTATGGAAAAAGGGAGTTCAAGCATGCATCAATGATAACCAGCGGCTATCCTATCGGCGGTACACATCTACTTCAAGCTTTGACGTCTATCAATCTATTGCCCTGGAAGTGTTTCGTCTTGGCCTTTCATTTTATCTTTCGTCTCTTCTCTGACAACAGCGATATCTCCGTGGGCCCTCTCACAAGTCACTAGGGTTTGCAAAGATCTATCGTGATATATAGATGACATGAATGATACAAATCTGACCATCTCATCTCTATGCATCCTTTCTCCTTCTTTACCCCTGACAGAAACCCCTGAGTGGATCACGAACAACCTTGGAACGGTGCGTCTTGGTTTCAAAACATTGGAGCCAATTGGAATCAGTCGTGACTGGCTGTGCTGTCGGTTATGTTACCATTCTTTGCCTTAGTCACATCTTATCCTCGAGCCATCCCTTTCTAGCATCCAATGATTCTTGGTTTTTGTCATCAGCCACAATCAATTAGAGATCAAAGCATCCAAACGTTCTTCTTTTTCTCTTTTTTTCTCTTTCGTTCCCTTGCCAAACCTTGCACCTTTAACTTACTTTTTGGTCAGTTCCAACGTGCATATCCGAACAACTTTATCAATCTCCACTTAAACCCACGAGAGAGGTAATGCTTATATTCATAAAATGACAGGCCCAGATTCGGTCCCATTCCGAACTGCCCAAGACTATTTTCCACGCCATGATGGATTCGACTGGCATGATATGCTGCGGCTATCTCATTTTATATCCAAAATGCTGTGTGACGGCTGAAAGTGGTGACGGCTGATGGATGACGGTCCAGGGATTGGCTGTGAATGGACCACTCTTTTTCCATTCCTTTGGCAGTTTTGGCTTGTCAGGACTCAGGAACGAGATTAGTCGGTAGAATTTTTATACCGAGTAATAAGGAAGATTGATACAATAGTAGGAGAAGGCAGATCTTGGTATTAGTATTGGTATTGATATTGGCATTGACACTCGCATATTCGTATTGCCGTATCCGCATCCGCATGTGCATCCACCATCCATTTTTCTTTTTCATTCTAGGTTTCTCTTGACTCTTGACTCTTGACTCTTGAGTCTCTTCTCATCCCTTCCTCTCTCACACACAGACTCTTGTGTATTAATGAATTCTCTACTGATTGGTGACATGCTCCATTTTTATATTCGTATCGGTCGGATTTGATGACATTTCCCTGGAATCTATCTTCTCTTCACTCGTAGCCCATTCCTTACTTTACTCATCTACTCATACTCAGACATTCAGACATTCAGAATTCACTCCTCACCCCTCACTCCTCACCCCTCACTTAACCTTTGTTTCATCACCGCCCTTACCACTTCGTTGATGAAGAGGGTGAAGTTCCATCTCTTCCTTATCTCCTCATACCATACGACGACAGCAGGGCTTTTCGTTTCGAAATTCGAAGCTATTCACACCAATGTCCTGCTGAACCCTGCAGCGATTCTGACTTCGTTTTATTTACGAGGAGGCTTCGTTTCCTATTTGGATGGAATTTTATATTGATTGCAATTTATCTGATTCATTCTTCATAACTTTCGCGCTCAAGAGAAAGAAAGGATCCACTTTCCATCCACTTTCCATCCACCCTTCCACCATCAAAATTTCAACCATCGGTACCAACATCTCAAATTGGTCTTTCGTCTAGACTGGTTCGGGTCGATCCACCAAAACCTTCGAAAAAGGGATCCCCGCAGCGCATACCAAGACTCAAGCCAAAAATATACCCAGCACATACATAATAGTGCGCCAGGTACATCAACCCTTTGTCGCCGCAATCTTTCGTTTGTCTTGATCGTCTTGGTCTTATTACCTTCTCGAGATCTTCGTTCGTTTCTTGAACAAAGTCCTCTTTTTACTTTATTCACTCTTTCACTCTCGGATTTATTTTGAGATATTGCTTTCATAAGTCCTGGAGACTAATTCTTTGATTTACCAATCATTCTCCATTCACATTCATTATTACAATCAACTGAACAAATTCCGCCATTCATTCATTTCTCTTTTGGATCTTGAATCACTCTTTTTATATTCAGGAACAAAGCAACATTTCGTCCCTCACAGCATGTCCCTTATTGAAAATTACATTACCTTGTTCCCAGATCAAGAACAATAGATAAAGATTAGCGACACACAAGGACAATAAACCTCGATTTTTATCGTAAGTAAAGACCTCTCGCACCTCGATGGGACCTCCAAATATCGAATCTCGAATCCCATAGACCCAACGACCATATACCAACCCGATTTACTTACCAACCAACAGCTTCTACAGAGACTCACATAGAAGGACGTCCACGTTGTTTCAAACCAACAATAAAGACTTCTTCTACATTCGTTTCAAATACAGCAAAACGAAAAATAAAGTATATCGACATGGAGTCCCTCGATCTTCTGCGCAGGGCCGCAGCTGAAGCGACCACCGCAACCACCACAAGTTTACAACATGCAACCACGACAGAAGCAGCTGCAACACCAAGTAACACTATAGGAATGTACGCCACCGATTTGAATGGAGTAAACCAATCTATCAACGATCTGCTACGAGATGTTTTATGGTGGTGCTTAGGAATAATGGCTTTGATCATCCTTGTCTTCAGAATGATGCATCGAGCAAAGTCACATTTGCGACACATGACAGGGATGAATAGTAACGCGAATCAACAACGATATTTTCAGGAAAATAGATCGAGTTGGTGGAAGGTCAAGAAGCATTTATTGTATGCGCCGCTATGGAATAAACGTCACAACAGAGAATTCAAGTTGTCGTCAGCTGTCAACATGGGAACCCTCCCATCAAGATGGCATGCACTACTGTTGATCGTTTACCTTTCAATGAACGTTGCCTATACCCTTGTTCTTGATTACAGCAGAGAAAACAAATTTTCTATCGTAGCTGAGCTCCGAGGAAGATCTGGTGTTCTCGCTGTGTGTAACATGATCGCGCTCATTATTCTTGCCGGACGCAACAACCCCCTCATCGGATGGCTTCAAATCAGTTTTGATACCTACAACTTACTGCATCGATGGATGGGAAGGATCGTCGTCTTGGAGGCTCTTGTACATACGTCATGTTGGGCATATGTACAACATGCAGACACCGGTTTCTCTGGTGTTTGGGAAAAGCTTATGCACGATCCATTCTGTTCTTACGGAATGATGGGCACTGCTGCCTTTGTCCTCATTCTCCTCACATCCCCATCCCCAATTCGTCACGCCTTTTACGAAACCTTCCTCAATCTTCACATCATCTTCGCTGCCGTAGCCATCGCCGGTGTTTGGATTCATTGCGACATCCCAAGTCTTCCCCAGAAACCTTACATCCGCGCCGTCGCCTTCCTCTGGGTTGCTGATCGTGTATTCAGAATGGCTCGTCTTATCTGGTGCAACTACAGTACCAAAGGCTGGACCACTGCCTCCATCGAAGCCATGCCTGGAGATGCTTGCCGTGTCACTATGCACCTACCAAAGAAACTCGATGTCAAACCTGGATCTCACGCCTATCTTCGTTTCGCCAAACTCAACTTCTGGGAGTCGCATCCCTTCTCCATCGCTTGGGTGGCCCATCGTCCAAAGTTCTCCCCTGAACTCCCACTCAACGAAAAGAGAATGGTTTCCGAAGAACAAACAACCGATATCAGCTTTGTCATTCATGCGCAAACTGGTTTGACCCGTCGTCTCTTCGATGCAGCTAAAGTTGCCAGTCCACGTGTTCTCACACTCAAGGCTGCATTCGAAGGACCCTATGCTGGACACCACTCTCTTGATTCTTACGGCCACGCGGTCCTCTTTGCCGGATCCTCAGGAATCACGCATCAGATTCCCTACGTTCAACACCTTATCCAAGGCTACAACGATGGTACCATCGCCACTAAAAAGGTCCTACTCGTTTGGATCATCCGTGACGTCGAACATCTTGAATGGGTGCGACCTTGGATGGACGAAATCCTACGCATGCAAGGACGTCGCGACATTCTCACCATCAAGTTGTTTGTCACGAAACCTAAGAACCCAAAGGAGATCCATTCTCCGAGCGCGACAGTCCAAATGTTGCCCGGTAGACCTAATATCAACCTGTTGTTACAGACTGAAGTTAGGGAACAAGTAGGCGCCATGTGCGTTACCGTTTGTGGACCAGGAGCATTGCAAGACAGCATCAGAGAAGCAGTGAGAGAAGTCCAAGAACATGGGGTGGTGGATTTTATCGAGGAGAGTTTTACTTGGTAATGCGGAGAATGATTCTTAGAGACACATTCCCACATACGTTTTAAAGATGCCAAGAAGAGCAACCCAAGAAAGGATTACACAACCCAAGAGATGGCAAGTCGAGTGGTGCAGAATGAGTGGATGGTCAATAATATTTTCTTCTTCGATTTTCGGACATAATTAATACTTTTTATGGGAGAGAGCTTTGTATTATACTACCGGACCAGACCACGCCTGCGCTTTGTATATAGATCATATTATGATTGCACGAGAGAAAGAAGAGAGATGGTAGAAGGAAGACTGGATTCGCTTTTAGCGGGGAGTTTGTTACATTGGGATATCCAGAATTGGCATTAAGGGATTGGACTACTCGTTCATAGGATAAGAAAGGTAGTCGGCCAGAGATAGTTGTCTTTTTGATATAATTGAAATATTTAAACTATTCATGATATTGAGATTTGTGATTTAGTGATTGGTGATTCTGATTGTGATGTTGTGTTATATGATATTGTGATAGCAGATATCTAAGTAGTAGGTAGATATTTACATTTAGGGTGGTACTTACTGTGTGCTAACCTAGGATATTTTCATGATTGATTGGCGCTATGCATCCACGCCCTGCAAAAATGAAGTCATGTCATACATGCATCGAGCAAGTTCCCATACTAGGAATATTAGTCGGTTAATAAATGAAGCTCCGTTGATCTACCGGGTGCCATTGCTATGGAGGCTAACTATTTTGGAAATTTAAAGATGTATCTTTCAAACTTTGAATATCTCCGTTGATATATATATATTGTATGGGTAGCTACCTAGTAGGTAGTTGAGTAGAATTGTCGTTATTCATGGATCTATTACTGGTATAATATAAAATAATATAATATATCGAATCAAGAACCGAGACTTTCCGTGTAACACTGGGTGTGAAAGTAACAGAAAGTAACAAAGAGCAACGGCTAAATCTAGGTATAATTACGGACGTAGAATTGATTGGTTGAGTCACAGAATTTCCCCTCGCCCCGCGATCGGCTTAACAAAATTTATTCGAAATAGCGTCACTTTCGATTGGTTTGAGTGAGTCTTCGATAATTCCATGATTGGTGACTCAATTATTTACTTGGACAATTCTTATAAATTCCCATCTATCTCGTCTGATTTATTCTCTGTATCAAATCATCTCAATAACATTGCTTTTCTGATTATCTTTTCAAACCCGCAAGCTTAAACCAATTTTCAATCACAAAGCGGAAACTTCTTGAAAGTAAAAGTTAATCCATCAGATATAACCCCGCGATTTGGTCAAAATGCCCATGTAAGCTATTACTTCACACAAGTCACAGTGAACTCTTCAATGTCTCGAATATAATTCTAATTTCTGGTTTCTTCATAGGCTTAAAGATCCCTCAACGAAATACAAGAGATTTCCTCCTATTCAATTGGCGGACAGACAATGGCCTTCCAAAACCATCGATAAACCTCCAAGATGGCTCAGCACAGATTTGCGAGATGGCAACCAAAGTTTAGTCGACCCTATGGATGGTGAACAAAAATGGAAATTTTTTAAGATGTTGGTAGAGCTTGGTTACAAGGAAATTGAAGTCTCATTCCCATCTGCTTCGCAAACAGATTTCGATTTCACCAGGCGCCTTGTTGAAACTCCCGGTGTCGTACCAGATGATGTCTGGCTCCAAGTTCTCTCACCATGTCGTGAAGAATTCATGAAGCGAACCGTTGACTCCCTCAAGGGAGCCAAGAAGGCTATTCTACATATTTACCTTGCTACCAGCGAATGCTTCCAGAGAATTGTATTTGGCTTGAATGAGGAAGAAAGTTTGGCATTGGCAGTCAAGTGCGCAAAATATGCTCGATCTATTACAAAGGACGATCCCGAACACGCCGGTACTGAGTGGGCTTTCGAATTCAGTCCTGAAACTTTTTCGGATACTAATCCAGACTATGCGATCCGGGTGTGTGAGGCAGTCAAGGAGGCATGGGGTCCGACAGTAGAGAATCCAATCATCTTCAACCTCCCCGCAACAGTCGAAATGTCAACTCCAAATGTCTACGCAGATCAGATCGAATACTTCTGCAGAAATATAACAGAGAGAGAAAAGATTTGCGTCAGCTTACATCCACATAATGACCGAGGATGTGCTGTTGCAGCTGCAGAGTTGGCACAAATGGCTGGTGCTGACAGAGTTGAGGGTTGTTTATTCGGGAACGGAGAGAGAACAGGAAATGTGGATTTGGTCACTTTGGCTTTGAACCTCTACACTCAAGGCATCAACCCTGGTATTGATTTCTCGGATCTTGAGCGGGTCATTGATGTTGTGGAAATTAGCAATAAGATTCCAGTTCACCCAAGAGCTCCTTACGGTGGTTCCTTGGTTGTGTGTGCGTTCAGTGGCTCTCACCAAGACGCAATCAAGAAGGGTTTCCAACTCCGAAAGAAGGGAAATCACGGAGACGAGAACCGCTGGGAAGTACCGTATCTTCCACTCGATCCTCAGGATATTGGACGTACTTACGAAGCTGTGATCCGTGTCAATTCACAGAGTGGTAAGGGTGGAGCTGCTTGGATTATCTTGAGAAACCTTGAGCTTGATCTCCCAAGAGGATTACAAGTTGCTTTCAGCAAAGTAGTTCAAAAGCGTGCGGATGAACTTAGCCGCGAGCTTCTCTCACGGGAAATTCAAGACTTGTTTGAGCAAACTTACTACCTCAAGCACAATCCAAGATTCAGCCTTGTCGATTACTCTATCAGTACCGACAGAAGTGCCTCACCCGTGCCACCCGCTCCAGGCAAGACACAAGATACGACAAATTTGAAGCGTCGATTCGAAGGTGTCATTTCAATTGACGGACAGGAACACGAATTGAAAGGATTAGGAAATGGACCCATTTCTAGTTTGGCAAATGCTTTGAAGAGCTTAGGTATTGATCTCGAGGTAGTAGATTATAAGGAGCATGCAGTTGGTGCTGGTACAAATGTCAAGGCTGCGTCTTATATCGAATGTACAGCTACAGGCTCTAAGCAGAAAGTATGGGGTGTTGGAGTTCACGAGGATGTTGTTCAATCGTCTTTGATTGCTCTTTTGAGTGCAGCTTCAAACGTAAGTCACCTAGCATCATTACTTGATTCAAAAAATATCTAACACCATTACAGTTCATGGCAAGCAGACCTACAACACCATTACTCCTCAAGGGTAAGAATGGTGTGAGCACCAGCCGTGACTTTAAGGTCGACGACTCACAAAAAGAGAACGGCGGCCTTGCAATTCCTAAACCTACCACAGCAGCAAAGAGTGGACCGGATGCAGTGAGTGTCTTGGAGGCTAAGGTCAATGAAGCATAAATTGTTTATTACTTATTTTTTCGTTGTTCTTGGTCTCTCTTAAAGCTGCTTTCGTAGTTAAAATGAGGGGTAGCTTTTAGCGCGCCTTCTTTTGGGATGGGGTTCATGGAGGGGATATATCATCTGGAAAAGCGATCAAAAAGTGCATTTGAAATTTGAAATGAAAATGATGGGAAATTTGGAAACAAAATGATGATTATCAGAAGAGATACCTATCTCAATAAAAAAGAGTTCTTTCTATGATTTGCCTCTTTATAAGCAAGTAGGTATGTAGCGATCTTATACTCGAGGAATCAATAGAGCAAGTCATAAGTGGCTTTGTGTATCAATTTTATTTATATACCCATCTACCGGTATATTTATTGAATTGAATTGATGATTTCTTATCCACGCTCCCACGTCCGGAGATTTCCATGTGAGATTGACCAAATCACGTGAATTGCTGATCAAAGACCTAAACGAACCAATTATACAACTCATGGCGGGGACACCGCTCCATTAATGATCAAGTATGAAATTTGACTTTGTTGACTTTGGACATCAATTTCTAAACAATCCAGAGACCATTTAAAAAAATTCTCTCTATTGACAAGAACTATTGATTCTTTACATCATTACTCAATAATACAAACAAGACCAAAGAGAGGCTATTAAGCTCTTTACAATTTTATAATCTTTCTTCTTTAGACAGTTCCAGTGACTACAGTTCTGGTGTCTAGGTATCTAGCAAAGAATCGGCCTTGTCATTATTACACCCAAGTCAACATCGCTTTCTTCAACAACCGCAAATTCCTCCTGCGATCAACAACCCCCCCAGTTGAATTCCTCAAACCACCTTGTCGCACATCAAATAACCAGGCATATTGTAGAGAGAGAGAAACAACTCTTCTGCAATAATACGAACATCTACAAATACCCTTTAAAACTCGGGAATATCGCAAAGATGGACGTTGGTTCTGTCTTGCTCAATTCCTTGGCAGCAGGTCAGTACTTCCCCTCTATCCACCAACTTGTCTCAAAGGTGAACAGACCTTGCACTCCTATGGTACTAACTATCAATAGACAATGCTACTCGTATTGCTGCTGAACAACAGCTTACCCAAGCTGCTGAAGCCAACTTTGTGAGTTCCCCCACACAGCCTTGACCGCACTGTCGATGAGCTTCCATGGCATTCTTTTTACTGACTTTTCTTCCGTCAATGTAGTCAGGATATCTTGTCACACTCGTAGAGCAGTTGGCAAATGAAGAATCACAGGGTTCCATTCGAGCTGCTGCTGGTATCGCCCTTAAGAACGCCTTCACAGCCCGCGAATATGCTCTGCAACGAGAATTACAAGATAAATGGCTACAGGTCGACCCAGATACCAGGAAGCGTGTGAAGGATCTGACCCTTCAAGCTTTATCCTCAAACAACAACCAAGCCGGTCAAACAGCTGCGCAAGTCATATCCTCGATAGCAACCATCGAACTGCCTAGAGATCAATGGCCAGAGCTTATGCCCGCCTTGGTGCGAAATGTGGGTGAGGGTACCGATCATCTTAAGCAGGCTTCCTTGACTACTCTCGGATTCATTTGCGAAACTCAAGATGCGGAATTAAGACAGAGTCTCGTACAACATTCCAATGCTATCTTAACAGCAGTCGTCCAAGGTGCCCGAAAGGAAGAAGCAAATTTGGAAGTACGACTAGCAGCTATCGATGCTCTTGGCAACTCATTGGAGTTTGTGGATAGCAACTTCAAGAATGAAGGCGAGCGAAATTACATTATGCAGGTTATCTGCGAGGCCACACAAGCAACCGACTCTAGGATACAACAGGGAGCTTTTGGATGTCTGAACAGGATTATGTCATTGTATTATGACTTGATGCGCTTCTACATGGAGAAGGCTCTCTTCGGACTCACAATCATGGGAATGAAAAGCGAAGAGGAAGATGTGGCCAAGCTTGCTGTCGAATTCTGGAGCACAGTATGCGAAGAGGAAATCGCCATTGAAGATGACAATGCTCAGGTAAGATTTCAATACCAAAATCTAGTAAAGAATGTTGCTGACAAAACGAATAGGTCGAAGAGGTTTCTTTGATGCGTCCGTTCTACAATTTCAGCAAGGTTGCAACTAATGAGGTTGTCCCTGTTCTCTTGATGCTTTTGACAAAGCAAGACGAGGATGCTGCTGATGATGAATATAACATCTCCCGTGCCGCATACCAATGTTTACAACTTTACGCACAAGCTGTTGGTGGTTTGATCATTCAACCAGTTTTGAGCTTCGTTGAACAAAAGCTTCGTGGAGAGGATTGGCACGATCGTGATGCTGCTGTCTCCGCCTTTGGTGCCATCATGGAAGGGCCGGATGAAAAGACACTCGAGCCAATCGTCAAGCAAGCACTGCCAGTCATCATCAGCATGATGGAGGACAAATCTATTCACGTCAAGGACTCGGCAGCTTATGCTCTTGGTCGTATCACTGAAGCTTGCTCAGAGGCTATCGATCCAACCAACCATTTACCAAAATTGATTGCATCCTTGTTCGAAGGTCTTATCAGCAGTCCTAAGATGGCAGGTTCGTGCTGTTGGGCATTGATGAACCTTGCTGAGCGCTTCTCCGGGGATATTGGATGCCAGGAGAACCCTATCTCTCCTCACTTCAATGAGAGCATCTCCAGACTTCTTCAAGTTACTGAGAGAACCGACGCCGACAACGCTTTGAGAACCGCTGCATACGAAGTTCTCAATACCTTCGTCATGAATGCTGCAAATGATAGTCTTCCATCCGTTGGTCAACTCTCCGAGGTCATCATCAAGAGATTGGAAAACACTCTTCCTCTTCAATCTCAAGTAGTCAGTGTTGAAGACAGAATCACTCTCGAGGAGATGCAAGTCAGCTTGTGCACTGTCTTGTTGGCCATCATTCAACGTCTCGAGAAGGAGGTCACTCCTCAAGCTGACAGAATCATGACTGTCTTGCTTCAAATCCTCACCGCAGCCACACCTAAATCGATTGTGCCTGATGCGGTTTTCGCCACTGTCAGCAGTTTTGGCCCAATGCACTCGAAGAAGGTTTCGCCAATTACATGGAGCACTTTGCTCCCTTCCTTTACAATGCTCTCGGTAACCAGGAGGAGCCAAGTTTGTGCTCCATGGCTATTGGTCTCGTCAGTGATATTACTCGCTCGATGGGCCCACAATGCCAACCATATTGTGACGCATTTATGAACTATTTATTAAGCAATTTAAGGGTATGTTTTGAAGAATCAAAAGTCTTGCCTTTCGTAGATTGGCGCCATCCCCAATTCATCCCACCGCAATAGCAACTCTGACAATAAACAGAGTACAGCACTCGCCAACCAATTCAAGCCTGCCATCCTTCAATGTTTTGGAGATATCGCAGGTGCTATTGGTGGTCACTTTGAGACATACTTGTCTGTTGTTGCTCAAGTTCTTCAACAGGCTGCCAATGTTCAAGCTAGCCCCGACGGAACATACGAGATGTTCGATTATGTCATCTCTTTGAAGAGAAGGTATCATGGATGCTTTGGGGGTGGCATCCATTGGTGCTATGAAGATGGATAACAAGAGTAAGTCATAGAATCCACCTTATGGAACTACTTAATTAATACCATGTAGACTGACCAGCTACCGCCCTTTACGTTGAATCAATTTTTTGGCCTTCTCAATACCATTTGGGTCGATCAACACCGAAGTGATGCTCTTATGAGATCAGGCTATGGGTGTTATTGGGTATGTGCTCGAAACTACATTTCCCTTTATTTGACTCACGTGTACTAACGAACTTAGTGATCTTTGCCGATGCTTTCCCAATGGAGAATATTGCCTCGTATTACCGTGCTGACTTGGGTCCATGTCAATGATCAAGGAGACCAAGTCTAACAGAGAATTCCAAACTAGAACCATCGATACCGCACGTTGGGCTCGTGAGCAAGTTAAGCGCCAAACAGGTGGTAGCTCAGGGACCATTCAAACTTGATCGAACCCCTAAATGGTCAAACGCGTCCTTTTACAACTTTTAATGTCCGTTCCTAGGGCCGGCGCATGATTTTTTGATAGAGCTCAACGAATGTGTTCCTCGTTCTTTTTTTTTATGATTTCTCTTTTCTTTTTGCAACGTGTGGTCATTGCAGAGGGGTATTGTCCTCGGCCTACGTCGATCTGTTTGTTCCATCATATTCTTTACATCGCGTCGAATCCACAGAACCTGTCTGTCCATTCGTTTGTCCATCAATCATCGAATGGTTCCTTTGCCATAGTTACACTCACCTATAACGACAACGGAAACCCATGTCACTCGATATGATAAATGAGGAACCTTTGATTTGCACACTCCATTTGTTCAGCACCAACATCACCACCACAGCACTATCAGCACATTACTCTGTACAAATAGATTCACTTATTCCTAACAGAATAACTTTGTCCCCTTATCTCGCGCCAATACCCTTTACATCATCACGTTTCTGTCGCGCCTTTTCTGCTGGTTTTGAGCGAAGAATGCATGCCGGGTTTTTGATTTATTTCTAAGGTTTCTGATGGATGACGATATTGACGATGGAATGGATGATGAGAAGAAATATGATGTGCACGGGATGGATCAATTGCTTTCGCCGAAAAATCTTGTATTGTGGGTAGGAGGATGGGCGGTTGGATTGTTGGGTAATGGAAATGGGTGGATGCCGGACGCAATTAACGAACGTGACGGCTGGATGGGGAGTGGAAGGATGGAGGAGTTTTATAACATGTAAAGCTTTGACAATGATCGACCGATTTGGGTCCTTTGTCTTAGCGGTGAGCTTTTGACCATCATCATAAGAGGAAATGCAGAAGGCATGCCCGGGGTTGGGTACATGGAATGGTGGAGGAAGAGATGGGAATCAAGTGATTCGAACAATGGCTATATCGTCAGTGAGTCAAGTTGGTTTGATTGACAACTCGTAACTGAAAGAAATAGATAGATAGATACCTAGGTCAGAAAGGCGAAGTCGCCGACTTGACATGAATGGATTTGTCTGCCATAGTTTTATAGTGAACTGGATTGTTATTGTGATCGTGATATTCATCGTGTTATGTGATTCCGATTCATATGAGCTGTGCATGAGAAGCCCCTTCAGTGTGAGAGGTTATAGTGATCGACGTGGATTCGAAGAGGAATTGTGAATGGAAGCACTTGCTTGTGCTAGTGTTGGAGATGAGGAAGATGGCTCTGAGGCCGGGGCTTCGAGGACAAAGGAGCAGTAAAGCTATGAGACTGGGGATGTAAAAGGGTTCTCTACCACCCCATTCCTGACACTCAATCCGCAATATTTAAGACATTTCATTGGCAAGCAAATCAATGAAAAATATTACGGAGGTATATCGAACAACTTATGTTGTACCGCTTTCGCTAGCCAGGATCAGTTTGTGTGGGAAGAATGATTCTTCTATTCATGGCAAAACACAAGCAGTGTAACATAACTTATTCCATATACCTCCGTACATCAAGTCTTGCTTCTTCTGCTAGCCTCGTCTCGCTTTTGTAACCCATGGCAACTTTCTTTGGTTATCAAATGGTCAGTTTTGATAGAAGAAGGAAGAACGGGGTGTTTGATGGCTCTCCTTGTGTGGGAGCGCCGAACTGACATTCTTAGGCGACAGGGGGCAGATTGGACAGGTGTTAGACAGCTGGTAGAAACATGAGAAAGCAGTGCATGTGTTATTAGTTAAATGGTGAGATTAGGTTGCATAGGAGGGTTCAAACGTGATTTATAGATACCAGACGATAGTTTTACGTTGCAGGTGATGGAAGATTCTGAGAAGAGCTTGGGAGAATTAAAAGGCTTATCAATGCCACAGAGATATATATTGATACCGATATTCCTCTCAATACATCTGTGGGCTCTGTGCACTCAGATTAACTTCCTAGAGCTATACCCACCATCAGGGTCAGGAATACGAGGGTGCTAGGATATCCAGAAAAACTTCAATATGACGGTAGTAAAATCATTATGGCTGAAGATATATGGGACCCGGTCTCAGGAATCTGGAAGTGTAAGTGGGATGTCGGGAGTTTAAACTGCAGGAACTGAAAACTTGCAGGTGAATTATGTACCTCTGCGGAAATCTGGCATGGTTTAGGACTTGGCCGTGGAATCCGAAGCTATCGGTTGGGAAAGTCATATTGGTGGTTAGACGATGTTGAAGTTGAGGATGTGGATACAACTGCGCTATGACTGGAGTCTCGTTATATATACCCATAGTCTGCAAGCATGTCTTCGTAACGGCTAGTCCCGCAAGAATGTTAGGGTTGAGGACTGATGTTGATGTTTTTGACCTATTAAAACAGGAATCACGAAAGCATGACAATTCTTAATGGCGAAAGCTCTTACAATACCAAAGCCCGCAGTCATATTATCTCTCGCTTGTAATCAAACAGATTTGAAAAAGATGAAGCGCATCGATGACCGCCGCGTGTCATCGTTGCTGATCATAGATACATCTACAGAAGAAAGTGACATCATCTGTTTCGCCGGAGGTATGTCGAGAAGGATAATCACTATATAGTTGGCCCTTCTTGAAGTTTTCTGTAGCAGAAGATTGATTGATAACGCATATTGTTCTTTGAGGTTGGAAGATCAGAATGCAGGAGGTAATTCACGGGTTTAATCACTAACAGAGTAGTGGGGTTGCAGCTGCGGAAGGGACTTGGGTAGATGTGATGGGTTAGATACCGTATGCGTTCAAGGGCAAGGGAGTCAATCATTTGACCGAGTGAATTAAGGTACATTGAGATTTGGGACCTGAGATAGACGACGGACTGGACCAGTTGGTCATGACAAGACCTGGAAATATCTTCGAGTACCTCTGCCACTAAGTCTTGTGGGAAGTTCAAAAGGTTCCCGCTATTTTTCGGTCTAAGTCTATTCGAGAGTTGTGTTGAGTCTTTAAAGCTAATATTATTTATGTGAAAAGTGAAATATACGCTCAATGTGACGGGGCACAGAGAGACAAAGAATCTCGGAAGAAAATACTAGCGACGACTATACCACTGATCCATCACCTGAATTGACGAAATGCGTGTGCAGAGAATCGGCACTTCGAAATGACGTTTGAAATTATTCAGAGTACGGTCGAAGTAGTTAGATAAGATCGTTCTAGCCATCAAAAATTAACGTACCATTCAAAATCAACCTTTGCGTAGTGGTTTCTACAAATTTCGCAGATCCAGGGTTCACCAGTTAATCCAACTTCGCCTCGCATGGAAAGCATCCATGACGACTGGGTTCCCACGGCGAGCGAGATTTAATACATACAGGAACACTGTGAGAATGAAGTTCATAATACTTGAGTTGCATGCGAAGAGTGCATTTGCGCTCTAGCATATTGATACCAATGAGGAGCGACAACGAGCCTTCTTGGATTTCTCATTGTGTCGGCATGCTTACAAAAACTATCGTGATGACGCGAGAGAATTGGCTCAAGATTTTGAGAGATCTTGAAATGATGGTATAGGTCTATTAGGTGCTTCAACACAGCATTAAAAATTGCTTGTGGACGATCAATAGAAGTCTAAGGAGCAAGGGAAGAGAGTTTGACAAAGCATATGTATATAAAGTATACAAAACAATCTGTCTTTCTTTATTCTCTTCGTTTTAATCAGTAGTCTAGATTTGTAATCTTCCTGAGCTCTGAATACTAGGTGATATCGTCGGGTAGTCTCATTCGAGACACTTCAAGTAACAGAAAGTTGATTTCCTGACTCGATACTGTGGCCAAGTCTCTGTGGCTTCTAAGTGTCAAAATAACAGTCTTACATTATAGAACAATCTTTTCGAAGCTAATTAGCTTGTTACATAGACGTTTTTGTACACAAAGGAAGTAAAGAAGGAATCACAATGGTATGCATCTGACAGGTGATAGGTGGCAAGTTGACAATTTAATACCCTTCAACAACATGATTTCGGCTTGTGTGTAGCAGTTTAGTCTATAGAAATTAGTGGCTTTTGGTTTAGGATTATCTCAAAAGAGATGATATATTGTATGATAATGTTCTGGTTACAAGCTCAGGCTGTGTCTAATAGCTAATATCGTCGGGTGGCCTTAGTTCGAGATATTTCAACATTGGAAAGGTTTACTTCATATGTTGATGCTGTCATCGACTTTCTGCAGCTTACAGATATCAAATATAAGCACTTCAGCCATAAACTCATACAATAGACTCTCATTAGACACCTCCTGTGTCATCAGTTGTTTACTTACAGAAAGATAAAATGTGCACACTCATCTAAGACAGATTAGGGTGGTGATTTATGGGCTGTTACTTGGGCTAAGAGCTTCAGGAATACCATTTTACAAAAAAAGACACGAGGATGAGAGGTATGGAGTATTCTTATCGATATGAGGTATGGCAGTAAGGCTTAGAGATAAGAGTCGTACTAAATCAAAGGGATAGGTATCCATGAAGCTATATTATAGGATGCTTCTATCGTACGCAGGTTATCCCAGAGAAGCTAGAATCTGTATTCATGACTATGTTGCAACAACCCTGACAACAAATGGATCAATCCTGAGACTACCACCAAAGAGCCATGTCCAATCTAGAGTACCACTTCTAGTTGACATAACTAAAGTCCACATTTGTAACAGACCGCAAAATTGCACTGAATGCATGGTTTCTTTCCTTTATACCCACAGACTCGCTTGACGCACTCGTGCCAATGTTTCTCCGAAGTGTCTTCGAAGACTCCGTGGTATTTCTGCTTTTGTCCCGCTCTTCTTTGAGACTGATTTCATGATGTTATTGATCTTGGGAACATTCATCTTCAAGCCTCCGGCCGCCTCCCATGTGAATATCGCTTCGGTAACAACGTCATCTGAATGTACTCCATTGCCCTCGATATAGGTTCTCTTGGAAGGGGCACCAAAGATGAGACTGACGCCACCCATGAGCTTACACAGAGTGTCGTCGGAGTCCTTCATAAATGCCTTATTATTGGAGGGGATATCGATAACAACAAACTTGAGGAGCTTTTTGGCACTAAAAGCAAGCGATATCCTGGTTAGCGTAGATCACGAAATAGGTTCTACAGGCACGTTGATTTGCTTGCTTACTGTCTTAAAAACTGCAAAATTAAAGAGACCTGAAATCTTGTGGTCTGGCGGGTGAACAGCCCTCTAGTGACACGCAAGTCCTTCAGCTGACCCGCAAGATAAACGAAGTATTGATTCAACTCGTATGTCTTGCCTATCATCATATGCTTCTTCAATTTGGCTGCCAATGCTTTTGTGTTGGTCTCACTGACAGATGTTAGTTCGTCATGTGCTGATTTAGCTAAGTTGATGCTAGAAGTGTTTACCTCAAGCTCAAATCAAGATGTGTGATATTCAACACAACGAAATGTCTTCCAAGTCCGAAGGGCTCGCAAACAAATTGTGGCCGAGGTTTGTTTTCAAAGCCTTTTCCCTTAAGAAATTCTTCGAGAGCCAACTGAGGGAACTTGTCAACAGAATCATGGTCCAGCCTGGCTTTTCGGACATTTTTGGTGAAGTAATCGACGGAATACAAGAGGGTCACCATTTCTGCTTCGGTTTCGAAAGCTTCGATGATATTGGGGGCATCCGGGAAACACATATTATCATGTGTCAAGACAAGCTCTATGATCATCAAGATTACGACGTGAGGTAACTTGCTGATGAACGATGGCTTTAGATGACCATATTTTGCCAATAGCTCGCGGTTAGGGTCCTTCTTTGCGGGCTCCATTGCGATTTTGTTCTACTTTGTGGTAGGTCACTGATCGAGGCTCGAAGGGTTGGAAATAAAGGACCGAGTGCTTGAGGTAAAGGCAGTGTGACAAATCAAAGCTGTCATGAATTTTCATGAATTTTTAGTCCAACAAGGGGGAGAAATGTCCCCCCTGAATCTAAAACCAACTTTTAGAATTACTCAGCTCCAGATCCGAACCAATCACAGGCTCTGACAACAGAATTATTCACTACAACTCTTTCAGGAACCCTAATTTGCTCACCCAACCTAATGAAAGCATTGTCAAAGCACTTAACACCTCATTGTTTTAATCAATATATTCTACCAGCCTCGGTCTCCCAGCCGTTGAGAGCCACTAACAAAAGCTCACCAGATTGGGAGTAATTTTCCCTCCATAATTCAATTTGATATTTTGGCATCATTAGACAGGCAACTAGAATACCATAATGAATCATGATAGTCGAGTGAAATTAGGGAGATCAACAAGAGAAGAGCATTGTAAATTACGTTTTTTGTTAGATATTGATATTAAGGTTAAGTGATATGAGATTAAAAATTGATAATTGGTTTTTACCTAAAAAGCGATCTAGAAAAAATACAAATTCGTGTCTTTTTGAAGTAGATGATGCGGTTATGATACTGATAATTGTATGAAACCTTCCTGGATTCCAGATCTGTTGCAGCAGCAAATAGGAAGCTTTGCTGCTTCGAAGAAAAAAGCGTATTGACCAAGTAATAATCGTTGCTCGTAGAGCCACTCCCACGCTAGCAGAGTCATAACATCTATAACTCATAACAACACTCATCCTTTCTCTTCCGTGTAAAACTGGACACCCATTTCTTCATGTCACTTTTAGTGACGTTGCTTGCACTCAGGACCTCGTCCTCAATCGCTGTCCATGTGAAGCTAACTTTTACTCTTGTGGCCCCTTCTTGGGTAAGCGGCTCTCGATCAATAGTTCTTTCGCCGCCAACACCGAGAAGTCTATCCAACCTTTTTATGAGTCTACTATGCGACCTATCCACATCCACTAGGTAATCGATATTCTCGGCAGTAATCCAGCTGTATTTGATGACAAATTGTCGCAGATTAACGGATCTAGAAGCGATAAGTTCTGTGGTTAGCCTAGATTCTGAAGTGTCGCAAAGGGAGATGTTAAGGTTTCCATACTTTCTCAAAATATTCAAATGCAACAAAACTGAAATTCCTTGCTCGCATGTGTAAATCTTTCCCTCTTGATAGTCAAGGTTTCCAATCGTGCCACGAGCTCGCCAAAATCCCTAGTCAACTTAAATCGTGGACCAAAGGTCATATAGTCCCTTAGGTTTACTGGTAGCATCTTATCCGCGCATCCTCTATATCGCATTTAGCCTTTGAGATCTGAAAATACAAGGTGCCCTTGGGTAACCTTACTTGAAGGATATGCTAAGTGTACGAATTTTCAATTGTGGGGTTTGCATTCTCCAAAATCCACCGAAGAATCCCACGTTCGCTCGCCCCGATCTGCGGTGTAAAGTAAAAATGTGGGCGTTTTCAGAATTGAGAATATCTTTGTGGGCATAATTGAAGAATATATCTACCATACACCAATAGGCTCTCGAGTCTGTATCATTATGCAAGGCTCGAATAATACTGGGAACCAGGGGAAAGCACAAAACTCCCCATTTCTTCTCCCAGACAGCCTCCATAATAGTTACCAGCTCATAGTAGCCAAACTTGTTGAAGTGCTTGGGGAGAAAGACCGCAACAACAGGGGCAGATTCATGGTCTATGGTTTCCTCCATTGTCAAGACCTCGTTCTCGATAGTGGCTTGATGGTTGAAAGTCGATGAAGCTCTGCAGAAAGAATGTTATCCCAATAATTCAGTTATAAGACAATTAAAGAGAAATAAAGCTCATAAACTGTTTGATGCAGGTGAAATTTATTCTCGATAAAGATGTCTTGAGATAGAATGAACTATTAAACATGCTGGGCTCAATTTGCATTTGGAAACAACAACAACCCCCCTCGAAAGACATATTCACTGAGATTGCCTCATTTTGACTCACTCTATTATGATTGTCTTCTGTAAGGCTAAGTAAAGCCCCTCGTGGGTCTCTTTTATCAGCCCACTCACTTCATAATGAATTTGTACTAACCTCTTTGTACAAGGTGCTGGGAGAGTAACATCGTATTGCGAGGGGATTACCAGAAATCATGCACACAGCACAGATTATTCTTTATAGGCTGCTCGTCGGTCTGATCCTTTCTATTTCTCAAACGACATATCTGAGCGTCTTTACAACACGCTTAAAGACTATTTATAGGGGCTCAAAGATTCATTCGAACAGATATTGAGTAATTTCCCCACCAGAAGACGGCAATCTAGGCATTGCTCTGCTGCCTTCCGTTCAGTTGACTACTCGACCATGTGTCCACTCACCTGAAGGAAACAGGTTGTTGCGATTTCTTCGCATTGTTGGTTTACCTATTCAACATTGCCTTGCCAGACAAAGCTTTTTGGGGGAGGAAAAGAAGAGTATTTGGACCTACATTCTTCAACGTCAATCATCTTGTTCAAGTTTATATTAGCAAAATTGCGCTCCGCTTTATTCTCAACATCAAGTAGCATCCTTTCCTTTTATACTGTGACTCTCTAAGGTTTTGCAGATAGTTCCAGACATACTCAATTCTTTGTCAAATAGTCAACCTTCGTCTTTCTTAGCTAACAGACGTTATTACTCCAGTACCACGAGCTATCCTCACCCGCACACCATCACTATATCGGCCAATCAGCGATTATACGAGCTCGAAACTATATTCAGATACAGTTGGGAGGGGGTTGGTGTAAGAAAATAGGGCAATAGAACAATACTGCGTCAACACCTTCGCAAACGAACACGGGAAACAGAAGCGAACTTCAATTGAAACAAGCAGCGCTTAAAGCCTATCGTTCCCAACTAGTCATATGTGGAGAGATTCTGCCATTATGAGTTTCAACGATGGTCTCTGGATCGCAAAACCGAAACCCCTTCATGCTTATTTTAGGCAAGCGAATCTTCATTGTCATTGCCTCGAAGAACCCCCCTTATTTTATATCTAGTGCGATTTTACAAATTCGAGTCTGTATTTAGCACAGAACACACATTACGACACATCGAAATAAGACAGTGTAACAACAGGTACGCATACACTTACCATGGACCACCTAGCCCAGTCTATATTCAAGAAGATCCTCCAGGACGTCGACTGGGCATTGAAATCTCTACCTAAGCTATTCAAACTCTAGGTCTATGGTTGAAAGACGAACATGACGGTGATGTATTAGAAGGAGCTCCTTGGATGCTTAAAAGCTGGCAGAAACCAGCTTCTTCGGCCATCATACCACAAGATCAAAGGGGAATAATCGACTTGGTTGATCACACTTGTCAGTTTAGCCAATCATGGCTGGCCAATAACAAACATTGTAAAGCAACACTTAACGGCAGGATCAGAGTTAAAAGGAATACTTTAATCACAAGTATGAGCATATTAGTGCTCGCGAAAACTGATCATAACATATATCTATCCAGTGCCGGGTACATCATATATAGTCAGCAATCAAGATATCTTTGTTATTTGGACTCGCAGATACATACCAATGAATCCCTCAAGTGATCTAAGTATATTATTAGACTGCATCTGATATTGAATTTACGTATAGTTTACGGGAAGTCTTCGGACTCATATCGATCGATATCTGTTGCAAGCTCTCTAGAAAATTTTACCTCTCATCGGCTTTTGTGCCAGATCAAAAGTTTGTCTCGAGGTTGATATATTGAGCTAGCTATCTATCTATATACTCGATGCGGGTTGTGTAATTGAGTGAAGAGTCAGGCCAGATTAGACTATTCGGGCTGGAAAGCGCAAGGTGGGGAGATGAGGTGAAAGTAAAGGATTCATACTACCCAATCGAACTTCTTCCGGTTTCTGGTATCCTGACAAGAATGAGATTTCTGCCACAACCAAGTATGGATTTTTATGAGCTACCTTTTTAGACAGATCATTGCTGTCGAAGACAACATAGGAACTTGGGAAAGATAATTGTAGAGCTGGGTTGTATTGATTTCTTTTGCTGGAACATTCATCTAATAGATATATTGTTTAAATGTGTAACACAATCACGCCGTGCAAGCCTAGACCGAGACTCAAAATTCCAAATTCCAAACCTCAATTCATCGAGGCCCTTCAGGAGATACCCGGCGCCGTGTAATCAAAAAGCGTTGCAAAAGGTAGTCTGGAAACTGGCGCTGGTACTTGCCGCCGTTTGCCATTCCATTACCCTAAGTACCACCCACCGATGCTCCCAAACACCGCCTTCATGTGCTCCTCTACTTCACACGCCTAGCCTAGGGTAACTGAATAAGCAGCATAAACACAACAAAGAAAACTCAATTCAACTAGGTATTCATGGCATCTTTGGTGAAAGGCAACGTCGGTTAATGATGTGGGATAAAGTCCAGGGAAATGGGAATGTAAGCGAGATGAGATAAAAGGCGTCACTGAAATTAGGTTCTTTGGGTAAGGGCATGTAAAATATCTTATGTCTTGAAGCGGGCTATGGTCAAAATTGGGAATGAATAGAGAGGGTAACTGAAAGAAACGCAATATCCAGGGAACTCTGCGACCGTTTGAGTGGGAATGTCTTGATGTGGTAGTGAGCATATTGTACGTTTCGTATCGGAAAGACTGGAATCGAGCTTTAGGTGGAAATTCGAAAGCCCCTGGTGTTTAGCAATAGAGGAAGAGAATAGTTAGGATGGGAATTGTTAGCGGAAGAGAAAGAACAGGGAAACAATAAAACCACAATCAAGAATCCCCTCAGATCGATGCATTTCCGGTGGAATTGGTAGTATTATAAAAATGCTAGGTCTTTCGTAGGCCCAGAAAACCAAATGACTCCATTTGTCCGTAAAAGAATCTCCCAAGTTCTGAAACTTGGCAGAATGCGAATACATATGCATCACAAACATCGCACCGCATTGCACTAAATTGGATATCCTTCCTAACCATCGTTGTTTGTACCAGTCTTGTCATTGTAAATGCTATTGATCAAGATCACGCAGAAAGCCCATTTTGCTCATCCATGCTTGATTGAAAAATCTCCCCGAAACTTTCGAAGATTATTCGTTCATTTCGTTAACAACAACAACCCAATTTCCCTTCCATTGCACCGCGACAACCATGAACAAAACATTTAACGGCTAGTGTTCATTGGCTTTGGTGCCTTACCCTTGGAACCTTGCTTGCTGACTTTCGATTGGGTGGAGACATTGGTCTTTGCCTTTGTGGCCTTCTTGGCGGCTTGCTCTGCGGCACGCTTCTCCTTAGCGGCCTTGATGGCGGACTCTCGAGCAGCGGATCTGGCTTCTGGTCTCTGGTTTCTTCGCTCCTTGATGACATCGAGGGAAGCACCGACGATGGCTCTTTGGGACTTGACGGTCTTGCGGGAACGCTTCTTGGCGACTTCCTGTATGGTGAAAACTGCATCAGTATTTTTGTTCTTCCGAATATCCCATGATGTCATTCATTCCATCTCGATGTGAATAAAGCCGCGAAGTAGATTGTAATATCGTACCTCAGAGATACCCTTCTTGTGTTGTCTTCTGAAGAGGACGGTCCATGCAATTCGGCGAGGGTTCTTGCGTTGCAAGAACAAAGATTCGGATTTACCGTTTTGGAAACGGAAGATCTTGGAGTCTCCACGGATGTAGAGCTTGCCCTATATGATTCCAAAAGTAATTAGCATTGAATTCTTCGATACGCAATCCTTATGCGCCTTTGATGTAATTCCCAAATCTGCACAGTCGTAGCCCAACAATTTGCCTTTCTCCCCCTTCAATCCAATCATCCATATGTCGACCACAATCCATAATCATTTAAAGGGGCAACACTCGTACCTTTCCAGGGTAGATCTTGGCTCCGGAGAAGGAATCTTCGTAAGTACGCATGATGTCGACGGTTTGGCGTGGTTGTCGTGTGTTTGCTGTTTCCTGCGGAGTCGTGGGCAGGAAATTCAATAAGATCGCAAAATGCCGAATTCGTTAGACTCTTAATTTTTTGGTTTGCGATTTGCGTGCGAGCGCTAAGATCTCGCTAATTTGGCCCTAGTTAAATTGCTCTGAGCCTTGTCCACAGCCTCGACATTATTGTCAGCCTTGCTTTCTGAAGACGTTTATCTTGACTTCATGCAAATCCAAACCAATTTCAAGAGAAATAATAGGAGTACTCCTGTAGTTTGGACCCTCCATTGAAGTGTTTTGTCGACTCCTAGCAGGTATAGCAACCCAAAACCAAGATACCTGTAATCACGTGATCTGCCTCAATCGTTCACATCCTCGCGCTATCCAGAAGGGCCAACCTTTCCTTTCATTTACAAATCCATCATCAACGGCGACTATGACTCTCGTGAAGGTCCCGTTTACTCCAGAGCCGTACCCTCCTGGGTCCTCGGAAATACTTGAAGATATTACCCAGGAAAGGAGTCCTGGTTGGACACCTTTATTTCAGCATAAATGTTCATTTCCACCGGAGATCTTTTCGCAAGTCATGCTGAATTTAATTCGAAATCCAAATATCAATTCCAATCATCTGTTTCGAGCCGATATCTCTTTAGAGCAGTCATTCAATGAAAATTTCCAAAATGATACTACAATTCCAGCGAGGATTATTCAGTTCCGCAACTATACTCTACAGAAAGTTATGGTAAGAACTATGATACCTAGAAACATCTTAAAAGATAAGCCACTCGATCAAACATGTCTTTTCTATGCGAACACTACAGATGCTGGGGAAGTTCAATCTCTGGTTATTTATCTCCCGCATATATCATCACCTGATGAATCACCATTTTATCACCCTGGAGTTTACGGAATTGCTTTCCAGCATATATTCGATCCTGAGACACAGGATGCAACCATTGCAATACACTATGCATTCTTCGAGTCCGAACCTCGTACTCAGAAACTTGAAAGAACAGCTGAACATTTACTAGCTGCTCTATATAAGCACGGACAAGGAACTGCTGCAGGATATGTCAAAAAAGTCCATCATGACACCATCATACCTCAAGCTACTGTTCAGAATACTTATGCTCGTCTCAAGGCCAAGTATGCAAAGACTTTGATTGAGAACTGGGCTGAAGCCACAGATCCAGAAAAGCATGTTTTCGAAGATCTGAACATTGCAGCGTTTCTCATTGAACTTTGGGCCGATACTTATAAAGATACCGAATTTCCAGGCTATGTTGACATTGGATGTGGAAATGGACTTCTTGTTCATATTTTATCCGAAGAAGGTTACAAAGGATGGGGATTTGATGCAAGAGAAAGGAAATCATGGAGTGTGTTCGGGCCAAAAACACGAGAGAAGTTACAAGAACTTGTTTTGATACCTTCAATTCTATATTCAGAGTCAAATGAAAATGAAACTTCGGGACCTGATGTTCACGACGGAAATTTCCCCAAAGGAACATTCATTATCTCAAATCACGCTGATGAGCTAACTCCATGGACACCTATCCTTGCGAACATTTCTCAATCACCATTTATGATGATTCCATGTTGTAGTCATGCTCTCAGTGGTGCAAGATGCCGGGCGCCACCACCTAAAGGATCTGGAGGTACACCCTCGGCGTACGCTTCTCTTGTTGCATGGGTCGCGGGGCTCGCTGAAGGATGTGGATGGGAAGTGGAAAAGGAATGGCTACGAATACCGAGTACAAGAAATGCGGCTCTAATCGGACGAAGAAGAAAACTAAATTATGAAGATATCGACGTACGAAAATTTGTTGATACAAACGGCGGAGCCGCAGGCTGGAAGGAGAACGCATTAAAGTTGGTGACGGGGAAGGCAAAGAATCATTGAAGGCCATTTATGACATTTATTACACATCAATTCTTCCAAGCAGCACACCATACAGACGGACTTGAAGTACCCTCAAGTACAACAAAAGATGCCGTCGATATGTAACACCATTTTTCTCTCGAGAACACCAAAAGAGGCACCCAAAGTCATCTCACCACCCATGGAAATGCTGATACAGATGCCCCTACATACTAGTCCTTCGTCCTGAATCTGAAAATGCCACGAGTGACAAGGTCCCGCCATATGTGTAACTAATGTGGCCCTATTTCTAAAGTTCTTATCATAAGCGCTGGCTAATTATGAGGCCATTCTCTCGTTCTGAGGAACACCATGAGATGCATCATCTGAGCCATTTCCCCACTCTCCATAAGAAAATCAAAATATGCTGCTTATATGTATCCTTGCTCGAACCCAGAAATGGACGGGATACACCACCTTCATATACCAACTTTTTCACTCAAGCCAAGGAAGCAACACCTCATTTACACGGGTCAAAAGAAGGGAGTCATTCAATTTAAGACACCCATCTATCACGTGTATTGGCCCAACTCAAACTCCATAACCAAAAGCCAGTGCAAACAGTCACAACAAATACTATCTTTATCATCTAAACTTTCTTGCCCTTCGAATCCAAGATGTTCATCTTTCTGCGCGTCGTCCAATTTGAATAGGTACGATACTGAAAAATTGTGTCTCATTGATTGACATCGGACCCATTTCGCATTTTCATCTTTCAATCATTTTCCAAAATCAATTCTCTAAAGACTTTCGAATCGTTTTTATCCTTCACTTTACTTCAACTAGCCTCAACAAATTTAGTAATGACAAGCTATCTGAGGTCCTGAATGAGAAAGAGGAATAGTCTTCACATCTTGGTGGCATGCCGTTCAACCACAACTTTAGAAAAAAGACACGAGAAGGGGGGTTCTATACTAACGAACTTACTAGTTAATCTATGTGAGGTTTCCTGCTATGTTTGCTGAAACGTCACAAAGAGCGATTAAGAAGTCGGTGAAAGCTTTTTTGTAAAATGTGGTGATAGTGAGCTAGCACAATTTCAAAGAAAGCAGTAGACAATTGTATTATCAAAACATCGTGAGATCCTCCGATCGAAACTGGTTGTATTGAATGTCCTTTCAATTGTCTCTTTTATATAATGAACCACTTTGAGGCTATGGTAACATAGGTTGGTGAAAGATAGACTGAGATCTCTGGTACAATCAAGGAGAGAAAATGAAAGGAGTAAAAAGGGGGGTATTGTGTCTCTGGAACATGGCTTTTTGCCCGTCAATTAAGGAGATTTGATTGTAGGTCCTTCTTCTCATCAGCAGATGTGTATATATCAGCCCATCACTAGACGCCCCTCTTCCACATTGACCATCTAGTAATTCAAACACATCGACTCTACCTCCCGATATCTCATCGTCTCACTCTACAGTCCGTCCAGCCCCACTACGACTTATCTCCCACCACCACTCCACTCTCCAAGCAACATGCCCTCACTTACCCAGCTCCTCTCCCACTACCCCTGTATTCTCCGCCACACCCATAAGATCCTAACCTCTTTCTCCCTCATTCTCAGTCTAAACAGTACTTACCAAGTATGCGCCACGAAGAAATGCACCAAGAAGTATGAAGAAGAGATCGGCAACATGAGTAGCACTATTAATTCTATGAAGGATTGTACGTGTGGAGCTGCATTAGGGCCGGGGCTGTATGGAGGGAGTGATGTGAAGAGGGTCACATTTTCTGGGGTGATGGGTCATGAGCGAGAGAAAGATGGAGAATCGAGAGAGAAAGAAGAGCTGGGAAGCATGGGAAGGAGAGAAACGACCTGGCAAGAGAGGGCGTGAGAGTTGAGCCTTGGAGCTAGAATTAAGAGAAATAGAAAGGAAGAGGGAGGCAAGAAGTCAGAACGAGATCCGGCAGACATGAGACCGATTCAAGTTGGTGATGGTCCGGGTCCAATGACGATAAAGATCGCGGAAGCGAGTAGCAAGGTATCAGATGGATCTGAAGATGTCAAAACTCAAAGTGGTGATCAGAAGAATGGGAAGATGAGAAAAGTGGACAGGAGCAATAAAGTAAGTGAAAATGTGAAGAGCATAGACTAGGCACGAGAAACTTAAAAGGCATTGAAAAGGGGCACTATTCAGTCATTCCTGGCGCATATTATTAGCTAAAACCAAGTGGGATGTGGGATCTTGTTGATTTTACAACCACAAGTTTCTGTATGATAATATGAGAGAAATTTGATGATCGTTTCCTTGAAACAGCGTCGCGCGGCTCCGAAGGTAGCCCAGATACCTTGTAGAAACACCAAAGATTGCAAAGTATCACTTATTCAAAACACACGTGCCTTCTCCGTTAAGTCGTCTGGATGTGATTTGTTGACCCGAAGGAAAAGTGAGATCCTGTCGTCCTTCAAATGAACACGCTAGAATCTTGATGTTTTTGGTCCCATAAGGAAGATATTGTAATATAGAAGGACTTAATGTGTAGTATGATTTTGTACAGCTAAGTAACCTTCGGACTACCTGAAACATTATATTCATGCAGCGAGGTACCATAACATAGCCAAAGAGAGGATTATGATCATTCCCATATCAATGCTGTCACCAGTTCTCTAATATCATTCCTAATCGACTTTGCCTTGCGTGCGGGAAATTTATTCGACCTTGTCCTCAAAGTTCTCACCCTCGACCAAATCTGGGATATCATCATCATCCTCATCATCGTCCTTCTTGTCTTCACCACCCTCAGCCTTTTGCATGGATTGGTAGCTCTCGGCAAGCTTGCGGAGGGAAGCTAAGGAATCTGGGCCGAGCTGGTTGAGGATACCTGGGACGAGCTCGGTGAGCTCCTTATCTTCGCCGTTACCGTAGATGGCGAAGGTGTTGGATGGAACAGCAGCGTGAACTATTCATTGAAAGGTTAGTATAATTCCAGGAGCTCGTATTGTGAGGTGAAAGTACCCTTTGGTGCGGCGAAGTGGATAACATTTCCGTCGGACTTGAACATGTTTACCTCCTCGATAGCTTGGATAGGTTGAACGTTAAGCTTCTTGAGGGAGGTCTGTAGCTTCTTGTCGTCCATTCCGGTGCTCTTGTGAACATTCTTAACCTTTCTTCTTGGTGTACCCTTTCCACTATTGTATTTGTTAGCATGCCGATGCTACCCCGCTATGCGCTTTCCTCAGTCGTAGAGCTTGGAAATCGCGTTCGTAGATCATAAATCGCATGAGGATGAGGATTCTATCACATACCCTTCGGCCACATGTTAGCTTCTAATCGTTCAAATACCGGTAAGAATTGTATAGCACAGCCAGCTGGCATTCCAACCCCTCCATCCTTCAAAAAGTCCCATCTCAAGCTTTTCAATCTTTCTGCCACTCGCGTCTTCTGCGGTATTCGTCGGAGTTAGACTCACCAGTTCTGACACCACCTCTGGCCTGCATTCTCTTCAACTTTTCCATATCCATGATTGCTATAGTTTGACCTTCGTCGAGAATTGAGGGGAGGTATTAAATGAGGAAGTGGAGGTTGTTCTATGGCGAGCAAAAATCGTCAGTCAACAATTCGAGGTATCTGTCCGGCAGAAAGGTTCGCAGCGATCGGATGTATTTTTGATGTTATACGTACAGTTGTAAAGATTTGACTTTCCTATGTAATCAAACTCGTCGTCGTGTGTTGAAGGACCTCAGCGCTCATTGTGTGTGCCAAGAATTTCCATTTTTAAGCGAGCATTTGTGTGGGGAAATTCTACAGCCTCGTCAATCATGATCATCAGCCAAAATTAACAATCCAACATGCAATATACAACAACAACAACGATATTCAATCTATGCAAATGCAAATGAAGAGGAGGAGATGGCGGATAACTGTGTGCGAGGAAAAGGAACTTGCAGTCTCGACCTGTTACACAGAGTGAAGTCGTGGCATTCTCACATATTTCCAACTAGATCGGTCCATGGATACTTACTACTAGAAACGGTAAGACTTTGGAATCCAGAACATCTGTATAGGTGGTGAGTGCTCTTATACGCCAAGGAAGGTATATTAAGTATATAGCGGTTCTCGAAAGAAGTCATTGCTATCCATCTTTTGACACAAAATCGGCAGATCAACAAATATCTCAATAGGTATCAGTGTATATATGATTGCTCTGAGGTAACTCCTTGCCACCCTTTCCCCCCCCTCTTCCCACAATGGAAGCGAGACATTGAGAACTTATATGTACCTCACATACACAATCTTTTCTATGCATTCTCAGAATTAAGCTCATTGCGTTGCTCTCCCGCTTCTACCTTATACTAAAGCCGGATCATACAAGGACAGTTGGTGCGCAATGAATGATCACGTGTCAGCACTACAGAGTTTCACGTGAAAAAGTATCGCGATCACCCGTTTTTGGTCGAACTCTGAAGGTAGCCAACCTGCCTGACTCCTTCCTCAATCAATCATCCATGGAGTCTTCCCTTTTCATTTGGCGACCCTACGAGCAAATTGAGTCGAGGGAATGCTTCGAATCTAACAAATTGGTATTGCAACAACACAGATGGAGATGCTCCAGAGCCCAAAACCCGTCAAATATCGTAGGGAAGAGGCATGGCTTGAAATTTCACAAAGGGGCAATCAAGTACGCGCCTGAGCTTGATGCACAATTACGGTAAGACGAATGTTGCTTTGAGTATTTCTAAATTCTCGTTGAGCATAGTTTCGTGATTCGTCCTCGAAAGCACATAAATTCATCATTGTGAGTTCTTTGTATTGAGAATTCGCTGTAATTTCCTAGATATTTCATGGGTGTACAAGAAGTTTTTTTGTTAATTATACCCCATCATTTCTCATCAAATTGTAGAATCTCCTGAACGGATGCAGTACAATCAAATCACTCCTGCCACTAATTTGGTGCCTCCCGTATTTGGAAAAGTTGCTAAATGTACGATTGTCCCATACCCCGCACTACATACAAACACAAGGAAGTAACTTGTTTCTGCTCTTCGACTTCAATTTCGACAATCAGCCACCTGAAACCGAGCTTTCTCGCATCTCCGACCATGGAAACTGAGGCAGATCACGCCCAAGTCACCAAGACTCAGCATGCAGATCTTGCAAGAAAGTACAAGCTGCATGGACCGAAAATCGAACAGATTTGGCGAAGCTTTGATCAGAGTCAGCGAGTGAATGTCTTCAAGGTTGGTGTTGTCGAGGACGGATACTTGAAGCACTCAAAAGATCAATCAATAGGCGCCCCGTGGAAAATAGTCCCCGAAATGAATCTGCATGACATAACTACAGAACCTGAACATCTACTTGATTATCTGAGATACCGAGCTACAACGTCTCTCCTGCATCAATATAGAGTGGGTATTCATGATGGCCCAGGAGATTGTATGTTCATCTTGGAGAGTATGCGTGATAAGAACCTTCGCCATATTCATGATTTCAAATACTGTTTAACTAGGTTTTACGACGAAGATACCTATGGTCAGTCATACAAAGCAACCACTGCTGCTAACTATCGCGAAATTACACATACACTCGCCTTTGCGTTTGAAAAGAGAGCTGTTGTTTCTCAAGAGGTTGGCGAATTCGTTCTCACCAGACAACTGCACACCTTGATGCACCTGAATGTATTAGTTGCGGACATTCTGGATGCCGGATCTACTACTAAATCTACGAAGCCACGGCCAAAAAAGTCAAATAAGACCGTTATTTCTGCTCTTTCAAGCCTTTCCATCGTTGACTGTCAAGAGAAGCTTTCGCTAGACGACATAATCAACAACTCACTCGACCAAAAAACCGCCGTGAGCGATTATCTGGTTTTGTGTTGCTCTGAATCAGTTGTTCTTGAACATATGGCCAATGGCTGGTACTTCAGTCGACCGGAACTTATACCTGATGAGAGGGGACGAATTCTCCCCTGGCTGGCCGATAAGTACATCAATACTTCTATCTTCGAGTTGATACATAATATGGCGACTGGGGCCGCAACCTGGGATTACATGCATCGCCTTCTTCAACTTCTAGCAGAGAAGCCTGACGATAAAATTGCCAGTACAATTTTGCTTCAGGAAGCATCAAACGTAGCTCATCTCGAGTTTTGTAGGGTACAGCAAGTCTTGAAACGCTACGCAGCCTTGGGAACAAGTACAAAGTACTTCAAACGCGTCTCAGGAAAGTATGATAATGGATCTGCACGCGTATTACTCAAGGAAGATCCAGAGCTTCTAACCAGGGAGAACCCACAACTTTCTTACGTGCTCCGTCTCTGCTCCCCTGGAATTGACGTCACCAACGCACTTCCTTGGATCAAGAAATTAGAAGATCTTTATCGTCTTCATCCCATCGAGCTATCTGAAGTGCATGATGGTGTTTTGGACGCTTTTGATGACCTGGCGGTCATCGTCAGATTTGTTGAAATTCTTTCTGCAAACCGTTACTCTGCCAGCAAAAAATTCTAGAAGAGGACAGATATATGCATCAAGACTCAAGAACTTGTTAGGCGAGCTTGAACCATTAAAGCATGAGGTTGATCTTTCGAAATTTGCAGTACCCATGGAAAACCTTCTCGAACCAGGAATGACCGAAGGTGCTATTGATGCTCTTGATCAATTTACAGCGGAACGTATGGGCACGAGGACAGGAATTCTGTACCAGGATCTTGTTGACGATTGCGTTTATCAGGTTCAAACTCACTATGAGCAGCAGAAAGACAGAGTGGCACAGATTAGGAAGAAGCCTCCTAAAACCTTTGAAGACCCCGCCTACGAGACTATGGGTCGAGATATCCTCATTCAGCAACGAAGACAAAAAGACAAGACTCGACCTATAAATGTCTCTCCTTATGATCTTACCCAAGATAAAACTGAACTTACACAAGCAGGAACTGAGGAGTTGCCTCAGGTATTCAAAGTCAACAAAAACACGGCGCATGTCTTCTCCACCATGTTCGCCAAGTCTGAAGCTCGTGGTTCAGTTAGCTGGATTTCTTTCGAAATTGCAATGGTCGATTTGGGGTTCTCTGTCATTCCAAAATTCGGATCGGTATACACTTTCTCTCCACCGGCAAAGGATGTAGGTCGTATGAAGTCCATCACCTTTCACCGACCCCACAAGTCGGAGATTGAAGGATGGAAGTTGGTCATGTTTGCTAGTCGATTGAAGAGGGTTTATGGATGGAATGAACAATCTTTCAAGATTATCTGACAAGAGCGCAAGGTCTTTAACGGTGGCTTGATGTGGGAGTGGGCAATATTCAGGCGGTATTGTTAACGGCAGACTTCGAGCAAAGATTTTGTTATTATCAATGAAGGTAAATAATCTTCAAGTATGTAGTACCAATTTAATGTAAAATGCTAGTGCCAACTCTTCCATGTATCTCAAAGATCAGGTAATTGTGAAGTACCGAGAAACAATGCTACTTTGTTAGATGGGTAGGTCACAAAAAAGATATGTGGTTTATCCAGGGCTAGTAGTAATATTATTACGAGATTTCCAGGGTGAGTAGCTGAGTCAAGATGGACAAAGATAAACCAGGCACTCAGCATTGAGTATATTGAATGCGAGTTGGAAAGAAACTGTCGGTTCCTCGTGAAACGATATTGTAGTAATGCTTGGAAGACACTGGGATGCCTGAAAGGGGGCCAAGTGCTGATAGATTGCATCTTAGAGAAACGAAGGGACTCAAGAATTATATTCATATCCGTAACATAGAAAAGATTCCAAATTTTGTAGTGAACCCTTAACCTCACAATATTTTCTATTCAAGTGCGAGAAGACTGTACTGGCACTTTGCACTTTCGTAGATAGAATCGAAGATAAGCTTCGAGATTATGTGAAGAATTGGATACAGTAATGTATTAACAGAGGTCGTTCACTACAATTTAAACGTGAGAGGTACAGCACGGAGTGATGTGCGTATGGCTGTTGAAAGATCCTAAAAATATTTGAACTAAAGAGGAGGTCTCAAGAATGAGAGTGATGCATCACCACTTGTGCGGCTAATTTTGAGTGTAAGGTGGTGCGATCGTGGAGATGTAAAGATCTGGGATTAGTTAGGAGGCGATGTTATGTATGAGTTAGTAGCATCGAGAGTAGTGTCGGTATAGTGAAGAAGGCAGAAGCTGGATGTATCTAAACATTTCTTCCGGACTTTTGGTATCCAGGGTGGAAGATAAATGAAATAATAGCCGCTCATGAAATACACTGAATACTACGGGATGAGAGATCGCAGCTTCTGAAATGTTGCGGGTATTGGATAGTGGACGCCTTCAGATACCTATTGATAGCACAATTGTCGTTTAACTAAATTTGCTCTTTCACCACCATCAAGAGCAATAGATTGTAGGAGGTGCCAAGGTTAGTTCATAATCTCATAGTTGATCGATAAGCATTATCGTATCTGGCAGAATTTATTGAAAGGTTGTTATGGATGCTCATGGAATGCAGGCTCGGAGGTTCTTTTTGGGGCTTACACCTATTGAGTCGTAGCAGTCTGACTTGGCAAATAAGAAACCCTCCACCGCTGCCTCGTCGCCTGAGTAATACATTTACCGTTGTTTTAGGACGCATATTTACGGACACAAACTGTGATCGATCAGATGAGAGCCGAAGAGAGAGGGGGATGAGGTTGATATCGAAGGGTCGGGATCAGAAAAAAGGAGGGAGAATGAGGGCTTGACATAAGGATACTATTGTCCTGTATGATGGCCCATGCCGCAATCATTGGGAATGTGCTATCTGTATTATGATTAGCATACCCGAATGTGTAGTACTGACACAAGAAGGAAAAGAGTTGGGTGATTAGAGTGTGAATTGTTTGCGCTATGAGCACTCTAAGGGGGAGAGGAAAATGTGTTGGGATATCTTTCAGAAGAATTCAAACCGAGGATTGCCTTGAGACAGGGCTTCCGCAGCAAACTGGAATACTTGAGAATACCGAATCTGCAGAACTCGAGACCATAACAGTTCGCAAATGTCAACTCCCACTCGGCCATGACTGGATTGCTAGTAAGAAAGATACGCCCACAATTGTATCAGCTCGAGTGTTTGATACTGCTTGAATGACCGATAATAGAAGAATCCATCAACTCGTTAATATATTGTAGTGGAAGCATGTAATATGGGATCCATGACAGATACTTCATATATCAACAGACAGCGTCAGACTGGTAGTCTTGTAAAATGGAAGCTGGTCGGTATTTCAACCTTCGCGTCTCGAGTCATACCATAATTGAAGCAGCACAGAAAGGGCCAGTTGTGGATTTGCTGTTGAACATTTCTCCGGTCGATATCGACATGATATTTGATAGAGTCTCGTGGGTTTGATTCGAAGGGCGACGAGAGGCCAAAAAGATTGGTGTATCGAGACCACTCATTACTCCTGGTTCACATCTGTTCGCACCATAGTAGGTCAGACACCTTGTTACAGTACTCCCTATCATACCATGAAGCTGTTTGGAACTCAGAACCTTGAATGAGAAACCCATAGATTTGCTGTTCTCTTGACTAGGGAAGTTGGACAAGGTTTTGTTCGAAAAGCGATGCCTTTCGGTAGCAAAATTACTGAATGCCGAGCTCAATTGTAAGTCGATATGAAAGTGATTTCAACTGAGAAACATAGCCTTTCTTCTGGATGTCGGAGAACATAACTGGTCCCAATGCAATGTCGTAATGCAAATGTTGCGGTCTTGGCAAGATATTATATTGAATCGACAACTCGTGTGCATTCTACCTTCCAAGTCTAAACGACCTAAAGAACCCTCGTCTCCAATGGGGCGGAGATATGTTTCCACGGCTTCATCTGAGAACAATGAAGTGAAAAACAATAGAATGAGAACGATGTCTCGAGATGCGAGGGCAGTAGAAGACAAGCGGTACTGCCCTATCACATAAAGGCCAAGACAGACATAGCTACATAATGGCCAGGATAAGTACGTTTTCTTCGAAATCGACGATGTCGGCTATACCTCTCACTCATGTTTATTTCTTTGATAATCCTGCAGAACCTGTAGCGAAGGCAGGGTAATACATAATAGAATGATGCAGCAACCGACCAAAAAGGCAGGCAGAATAAGACGAACAAGGTACAAGAGGCAGTGAGCACTTGGCCTGTGTCTACTATACCGAGTACCCTAGTAACGACGAGAATATCTCCGTTGTACAGATTGTAGATCGTGATGTTGTGAATTCCAGGAGATTTTTAGGAATTCCAGATGATAGTTTTCAAACACTTATAATGAAAACTGCCAATATACAGAAAGATATTCTTTCATCCAAGAATATATGAGAACAATTTGGAGAACAAATCTCAAGAACATAATTTCAGGCTATGCAAAACCTTTTTCCAAATTTCCAAATTCCCAAGACCTTCGGTCCCGAATCCTTCATCCCATTATCCATACCAAGCCTCCCCCCAACCGGAAATATACATCCGCACCCGTACGTGCCACTTGCACACAGGAAAATGTCGTCGTAAGCTTTACCCGTGATAATGGAAACACGAACTCTGCAAACCAACTAGAGTGAAGAAAAAGTGTCTTGTTGTAAGTCTGAAAATTTGCCCAGCTTTTTGCTTTTCCTTACTTGGCTAGGTTTGCAATCGGAAGATGCGAGTTGGTGGAACTTTGCACGCTTTTGTTTGTATAGATGGTTATTTTAAGATGGGTTGGTGGTAGAACTAAGGTTGTGCTTGCTTTGTTCCTGGTTACCTTTCTTTTATTCCCGCCAGTAGATGTTGAATTCGAAGGATTGGTGAGATTGAAGAACGTTACTTAGTTGGTAGAGTAGATGAAATTCTAGGAGATGTTGAAGGAAATCGGGCTATGTGAGTCACGTGCTCGCGCGAACTTTTCAAACACGAACTCTTACTTGCCCGTCGTGATTGGATTTGAGACCTTCACCTCATGAGATTGTCAAACGCGTCGGCAATACTACCAAGAATGAGAGCAACTCATATACTTTATCAATTATGGAAAGCACTCACTTAAGTATGATGATCTATGATTCCGAAGAACTTATTCATTGAGCATTCAGGGTGATAACATGATTTCTTGAAATGGCCATACGTCTCAACTCTCCGCCTATCAATGTACGACAATTCACCTCCCGAGAATTCTCGAAATGGCTGAAATAGATCACATGGCTCAGACAGAAGTCTTGCGTCCAGCTCCAGCTCCAGCCCATCCAATAACAGCAGATCAATTGCTTGAATTGGAAGAGCGGCAACGGACGCTGTTCAATGAGCAAGGTAATGGATCAGCACGAATCAGAACGGGATGTCAGGAGATTGACGAATATGTTCTCTGTGCCGGTAAGGCTCAGTCAAATAGAGGATTTGAGAGAGGAATCGTAGTAGGGTTAAGTGCTGCTGATGGAGATGAATCGACAGGCAGTCGAGTGGTAAGTTATTGCCATATTGTGTATTAAAATATGTATTGAACAAGGTCCTGATACATTCACTATTTAGATAACTCTCAATCTCATAGCATCAGTCCTCTTACAACATATCGATTTGGTAAATGTCATTCAGAATTCCCAGAGTGAATCGACGAATAAAATCAAGCCAAAAGTCGTAGTAATAGACGCTACTGGTTCCTTTAACCTTCCTCTCTTAGTCAAAATCTTGAGATCAAGGCTCTTGAAGAGGAGATGTGAGATGAGGAGTATGGATGATATGACTATGAATATCAATTTTGGTCATAATACAGATGAAAGTACCGAGATCGACATACAAAAAGAGGCGAATGCACTACTGGAACTGGTAGCCATTAGTAGAGTCTTTGATATTGAGGGGCTATGGGAGGTTTTAAGTGAGCTAGGACAACTACATGACCTGTCCAGAAACAATGGGGACGATCAGGAAATACCTACCATCATACCACCACGGACCAGCAAACCCGTTGAAGGGAAAGCAGAGCCACTGCACAAGATCCCAGATGAAATCTGCGACAGCGAAGAGGAAGACATCGAATTAACACCACCACCACCATCAGTCAAACACACAACCCCAACCCCAAGCTCAACAGAAACCACTCCCGAAATATTAATCATAGACAGCATGCACCACCTAATCTCCCACCTCTTCACACACTCCGAAAAAGTCTCCGCACACAACCTCCTCTCCCTCCTATCACAAACTCTCCACACCCTAACCCACACCCAAAACATCCTCACCATCCTCCACAACAGCACTCTCTCTACCAAATCCCATTTCGCAATCCCACACCCTTCTCGTCAACATCCACATCCACATCCACCTCCACCTCCAACCATCCAATCAATCTTCACTTCCCCAGCCCAAAAACCCTCACTCGGACGCATCTTTGACGATTTCCTCAATCTGCACATCATGATTTCGAAACTCCCAAAGAAGAGAGAAGATGCGGAGCTTCTCTACTGTCGCGATGATAATGCATCTCGTGTTGGGAATGAGGAGATCGCTTATAGTTTTGTGTTTGAGGTTTTGAGGGATGAGTGTCCGGTTTTGGGTGGGGAGAGGAAGGTAGGGAGGAGGTTTGGGGATAGGGAACAGCGGTGGGGGTTTTTTGAGATGGGGGATGGGGAGGGGGGGATGGAGTTGAGCGATGTTTTTAGGATGGGGGGAGAGGGGAGGGGAGAAATGAGCGTGCGATGAATGGGGACAGTGTGGAAATGGGATGTGGAAGGGGCAATAAAATGAAAATGATAGATGGATAGATCTTTCGCATACTCACTATCTCGCTTAAAAGCACTTTATATGATATCATGGATTCTCATTCTCATTCTGATTCTGATTCCGTTTCCGCAAATGCAACGCAATGTAATGCGATGCCTAGGTTATGCTATTACTTAAAAACACTAAAATAGAAACCTATCCCTTCCCTTTCCCTGGATATTCTACTTCATCTCGCTAGCCCTCAACATATCAAAACTCTCTCCACTCTCACTTCCCTCTCCTTCATCCTCCCCATCTCTAAACCCGCCAACCACACCCTCAACCAAGACACCTCCCTTTCTGAACCTCTTCCTTCCAGTTTCCACCTCTTCAAGTGCTAGTCTAGGTCCATTTCCTAAAACAAATCTTCTATGCCATTCTCCTACAAACATACCTTCCGGATCCGCATCATTTCTAATCCTTCTCCAGTTCTCCAAATTCTCACCATACATCTCTTCAATATCTCCACCTGTGGTTTCGAAATTCTTAGCCCAATGAGGTTTGCCCCCTAATTCTCGCATCAAAAATTCGAATCCTTGGTAATATCTTGCATGACATGGTGGATCCATATCATATGGACGGTAGAGAGTTGCGTTTAGGTAAAGAGTTGCTTCTTCTGTACATGTAGGATCGAGATGTGGACGAGGAGTAAGACTATTGCTTGTTTCTGTGACGCGGACTTCGACAGGTGCATGAACGTATAGACCTTCTGCTGAATAAGGAATGCCATGTGCAACGTAATCTGGATCATCTGGAGTAAGGTGATTAAGCCACGAACTTAATCTCTTCAGAGCTTCTGGACCTTTGGAAATTGGGATTGCCCATTCGTTGACGAATTGCGAGTAAAGACAATTCATAAGGAGAGCTTGACGAGATGGTTGAATTGCGGAGCTCTTGGAACCATTTGCAAATCCATATTGCATACCAAAGACAAACCATTCTACCCATGGAAGAATACGAGGAACGTAATGTCCTAGAGCAAGAAGATTATGATAGACGTGATATCCTAACCAAGCATCATAGTAAGATTTTGGAGGAGGCATTGGAGCCAAATCTGTCTTTTCGGCAGCCCAAACGACTGCTCTTCTTGTATAAGGAAACCACCAAACTCGAACAAATTCGGTCTGTGTCCACAGTGTTTTATCCCAGTTATTCATCATTCGAAGATCTGTATCCACAGTCTGTTCCCATGAAAGAGTGAAAGCTGGTACGGCTTGGAAAGTAATTTCTGTAATGATACCGATTGCTCCCAAAGAAATGAGAGAAGCGCGAAAGAGTTCCTCATTTTGATTCGGTGAACAAGTTTCCGTTCTTCCATTCGAAAGAGTAATCTTCAACTCCAAGATTGAACTTGACAAAATCCCATGTCGCAAAGTACTTCCGTGAGTCCCTGTCGAAATTGCTCCAGCGATCGATTGATGATTAATACTACCCAAATTTGGCATTGCCAAACCGACAGCATCAAGTTGTTCGCCCACGGAATATAATCGAATTCCACTTTGCATAACCACCACACCTGTTTCCCTATCTGCAGATAGAATTTTATTGAAATTATCCAAATTAATGAGCCAGCTCGATGTGCAAGTAATATTTGAAGGAGAATGCCCACATCCTACAGTTGTAATTCTGCGTCGACATCTTCGCGCAAGGTTGACGACCTTTTCGACTTCGGCGATAGATTGTGGTTGAATGAACAATTCAGGAGATGAATGAAATGTCCTTGCCCATGTTGATTGTGTATGATTTGTTACAGCGCGAAATGGAATATCGTCGCCATATTTTTCCAATTCGGATTTGATTGCGGGGTCCATCTTTGCGCCCAGATCGACCTAGGTGGGTGTATCTCTTTGAAAGTTGTAAGTAAGTTGTAGATCTATCTTAGAATGTTGATCAAAACTTACTAGGTAATCTCAATAGGTAAATACGAGTAACTTGGGTTGAGAGAGGAATATTATATTCTCATCTGATATTCCAGAGAGAAGTGAAAGAAAATCCAGATTCTCCCCATTTTTGTCGCCTCTCTTCGAAGGAGGATTGATACTTTTTTTAGGCGGGGTGGTTTGGAATATGAACTAAAATGGCTGCAGATGGCCGCAGACGAGTGCATGAGTGCATGAGTGCATAAAGAAATCAGCCGACGCCGACAATACAATACCGATACGATACGTCCAATGATTCCCTTCCAGTCACCCAGTCCAGCCAGATCTTTTGATGGTTTGATGTGATGAAACTAGACCACGAATGGGCTCATCGTCTACAATCACCAGTCACCAGTCAAAGACCAACGAATAATATTCGGGAGTCATCTAAATGACTGACATATATATACATCTGCATGTATATGTACCTAGGTATACACACACAAACATACAAGTTACTGGTTAATGTTACAAACGGTTTACTTGTTTGTTCTTGTCGAATTACTATCACGATTATCTCTATCAAACTACTGATACCATAAACCTTACCGGATTGTATCTAGACAGTTGAATGACGCTCCGCTGGCGCTTCGGGGACCACTGCCGTGGAGGCAGGACTATTTGAAATGACAATATGTAGCACCGGTAACCTTACTTCTTTATATCTTTTGAATTTCGAGCGCAGCGAGCTATGGGGGTTTGGGGGCTTGCCCCCATCAGTAAACCCAGAAAGGATATGAATATGCAAAGTCATATATATCTACAGATTCTACTCTGGATATATGAGAATGATCAAGACGACGAACATAGATCGGAAGCCAGATACTCCAGATTCTTCTCGTTTCCTCTTTCTCCTCAGGCCAAAGACAACGAACGATTAAGTTTCTAGAAATTCTAGAAATTCATTCGACTTGGATCGTAGCAAGGATATACATGTCCAATTAATATACAAGTCATATCATTCCGAATATGCAAGGCGACCTGTCAAAGATCTTGATCACCAGTCATTCTACATGTTCAAGTCTTTGAGATCTACAAAAGGGTTATGTATCCACCAATATCAACGATCCTATTGATATTGGGAAATCCTCCAAATTCCTTTTATATCTCGTGAGCCTCACATCTTGCTCAATATACATTATTTGAAGTATATTATCGATGGTTTTCAAGTATATCATATCATATCATATATATCATGTTCGTTCTTCTATTCATATAAATGAACATCGAGATGGAAGATTTCCCAGACTTCCCCAAAACCTCGATCCCTAACTTTTCATCTCTTTTTCCTTTTTCCCAATTCTTTGCATGAACTTCATCTGAACTATTATTTCAAAGAGTCCTAGTCTTGGTCTTACTCGAGTCTACCCAGTACCCTTCGTATGCGGAACATCCGGACCCCTCTCTCTTCAATCAAATGAGGGTAAACGTTTAGATATTGTATCAATTTAACATAGGGGAGAAATTTCCATTGCATTGTATTGCTTTTGGAGGTGTAGCTAAGATCGAGGTACTCGAGGAGAGATTTGGTACCTGCAGACAGACCAGACAGCAATAGCTACAATATCTACAAGATCTACAAGATCTACCATATATACCATATTCTTCTATCGGTCTGATCCTCTCTCTATATACAAAAGTACTGCTTGATTTATTTCATTCTCTTTTCCTTTCTCTCCCTGCTCTCTCTCTATACATACCTATACATATACATACACATATACATACACATACATCTACATCTACATCTACATCTACATCTACATCTACATCTACATCTACATCTACATCTACATATACTCTCTTTCTAAATTTACTGTACATCATCTAAATCTGAACTGTTTATATTCTTTTATTCTTTTTATTCTTGTATTATTTCATTATCCTTATCTATTCTATTCTCTTCTCTCCTTTTCCCAATAAAATGAAATAATGGTTAATGTCGCCCTCTCACTCACCTTATCAGCTGGAATGTCTCCTACAACCCACTAGTACATTTTGCGGTCTTCATCGTCCCTCACATTCTCACTCCAATTTAAAGAAAGACGCCGCCCAACAAGATACTTCCGACGCACTTTCCACTACTTCCTCTAAATTCCGCAAACAATTAGTAGCAAATGCACGACCTCTTCTCCTCCGCCGTCGCGATACCTCAGATACAACTCGAAGTCTTTCAAATTTGAGTTCCAAATCAAAGTCGAGTCTTCAAGATAAAGATAAACTCGGCAACCGCGACGATTCACATCCTTCAATTTCAGTACCACCCGGTCGAAATCTCAGATTAAAAAAATCACAACCACCTGGTTCGACTTCACCCAATTTTTCCCTCCCACTCAATAATAATAATCCTTCACGTCCATCTGCCGATTTTCAATGGGCGCGTGAAGATCAATTGAGTGTGATATTAGAATATTTGGAAGAAACTACACGTAGCGGAAGTACTCCCAATTCAGAGACCACCGATCCATTAAATCATTCCAACAATTCCAATTCAGCAACTCCGCTCGCATTACCGCAACCTCCCCCACCTCTCGCAATCCCCGAAACAATACGAGAAAACTTGTCTCCGACACCTTCATCATCACCTCGCACTCCAAAATTTAATAAAATCGGTGTTCGTGAACGCGCAAGCAATTCGAAAATTCCAAGTTATTCTTTGTCGAGAACTCCTTCTACACCTTCGAATCTCAATACCGCCTTTACAAATTCATCAACACCTTCCAGACCCCAAAACCTGATAAGAAGAAGTGAACAACGAAATCTGGAGGATAAATTCAGAGAAATAAGAGAAGGGTTGAGAGATAAAGATCGTGCGGATCCAATTGATTTTTCAAGCAGCGCATTGGGAATCAGAATGGCTAGCAGTATTGGTAGTGAGAGGGGAACACCGGAGATGGTACCAAGACCCATTGCGCATCCGCCAAAAGATGTAAGTATCTTCTTCTTTTAATTTTTGTTTCTCAAGATGAGATGGCGGAAGGGGAAGTTGAACGTGAGAGAATGAATGGAAGCTTCTATTCTAGTTGCTGCTCTTTATGGGGGCAAGCCCCCAAACCCCCTTCTGCTCGCTGCGCTCGATTATTTCCTCTACGAAACTGGTCGGCCTCCACGGCAGTGGCCCTCGGAGAGCCAGCGGAGCGTCATTCATAAAGTTTCATCATGGCAGGCAGTGCCCCATTCGATAAACATCAGATCAAAACTTTCAATTCACACCTCAATCCCATTAATTCATTCTATTGAACTATACTAACATCATCTCTCTCACAGCTCGAATCCATAGCCCGCATAGACTCCTCTCTAATCTTCGAACATTTCACCACGTCCGATGCCTGGGTTCTCGGATCCGCTCTTCGGGAGCGTCTCCTTCCTCACCCAACTCCAGTCGTTATTTCCATCTCCCTTTCAAATGCCAATCAAGTTCTTTTCCACTGCTGTACACATTCTGGAACCATGCCCGATAACGATTCTTGGGTTTCGCGAAAGAGAAAGACGGTTTTGAGATGGGGTGTTTCAACATGGTATATGTGGTGTAAATTTGAAGGGGATGAGAGTGCTTTTGCGCGCAAATATGGGTTGGGGAACGAAGCGGGAGATTATGCAATTCATGGAGGTGGAGTACCAATTAGAGTTACGGGTGTGGAGGGAGTGGTAGCTTGTGTTGTTGTTAGTGGATTGAAGCAGTGGGAGGATCATGGAGTTATTGTCGAGGTTATTAGGGATTTGTATTATTGAGCGGATTTGCGGGTTTGTGCATGCATAGTTTGTCTAGGTGATTTGGACAAGCGTGGATGGAAGCGGTGTTTTTTTATATCCTGCGACTTGCATATAAAGGATAAATGCATGGAATTACTGGATGTTTTAAACTTGGCTTGGATGATTCGGTATGGTATGGTATGGTTGAATGGTTCGCATTGTTTACGCGCGTTAATGAATGTGCATATGGTATATATTGAATGGGGAATTCAAGAAAAGGAAGGGAAGGCAAGGGAAGGGAAGGGAAGGGGAGAGGGGAGAGGCAATGATTAATGATTCAAAAAAAGAAAGGTCATCAGCAAGAATGGAGTGAAATGGAGAAAAGGGTGTTTATGTATGTATGTATGTATGTAAATAAGTATACCCAAGCCTATCAGTGGCTGTGGCGATGAATTGAATTTCAATCAAATGATGTACTAGGTATTATATAATGCTTTTGTGTGGGATGATGTGTGGATTGGTTGTGAGTGTGTGTTTTTGATGTGTGTGAGGATGGGATGGATGGATGGGATGGGATGTTGGGAACTGGAAATACTAGAACGATGAATAGTATTGTACCAGAACTGGAACTGAAAGTAGAAGTAGAAGTAGAAGTAGAAGTAGAAGTAGAAGTAGAAGTAGAAAGTAGAAGTAGAAGTAGAAGTAGAAGTAATGCATTCGACCAACCATATTGTTTATTCATATATCTACTCGAGTAAGTAAACCTTATCTTATTTGAATCTGAATCTGAATCTGATTAGGTATATAGATATAGATATAGATAACATGTTTTATCACCGAGTGGATTATATCACCAAGTGGATCACTTTTATCTCAATTTATCACTTTAAACTTATATTATTCAATAATAATTTGAATTAATTGATTAAAACTGTTAGAATTAATAATCTAGAATCTATTACATTATTTTGATAAGTTCTTGAATTATGATCTGATTTTTTATATTTATTATAGTATTTATTAGAAAATGTTTTTTTAATAGGAATTTCCTTTATTGTGATATTTGTTATATTAAATCTGAATATTAATCTCTTATTGAAATAATATATTAAGAGCTTTTGTTTAGTGAGTATTTCTGTTTTAATATAACTGAATTTTTTTCGTATATCGATATTTGCTTAATATTTATTTATTATTCAAAATATATAAATCTCTATATTTAAAAGTATATTCTTATAAAACTAATATCTTTATATCTTAATTAAAGCTAATGTAATTTCAAAATATAAATATAGGAGAGCTTAATTGATAATGAGTTATTCGAAATTTAATTAATATTAATTAAGAAAAAGCTTTAGTGAATTATAAGGGATTGAGAGATTTATTGATCTAGATCGAAAGAGGGGAAAGTAGATATACGAATTCGAATATTTAATTCGAGAATACAGTTTTAGAATTAAATAGGATTAATCTGTTTTTTGGAAATTCTGATTTTATATTTTGAAAGGTATTGATTTTTGTATATAGCTTTGAAAGCTATAAAGAATTCAATTTTCGAAATATAATTGATATATACCTTAATGAATCTATTAATCTAAATACTAATAAATATTTTAGATTATTAAAATAGTTTATATTAAATGATTGAATTAAATAACTTGAATATAATAATAATATATATATTAATATCATTCTTTTTGTAATATATTTAAAAAAGCTTTTGATTTATAGTTTTCATATTTATTTAGTATCAATTATTGATATTTATTCTTTCTTTCGATTCTTAATAGATTTATTGAAAATATTTCAATTATTCTAAATCTGTTTATTATTTATCTATTCTTAAATATAGATTTAATAACTTAATCCATTGGAAAATCGGTTCGATATACTAATTGAAAAGATAAATCTATTCTTGAATTATTAAAATGGGAATATAATTTCACTCTTCCCATTATCATATATAATCGCTGTAGCCTATTCCTTATTGCTTGATTATATTGCCCTTGCTTTTACTATTTCATTTAGTACTAGTTATTACCATTTCAGAATATATTATATCTATTATAAAGTCTTTTTATCGAAATTATAAAAATTGCAATCGAAAATACTATATTTTACTTATATATTCAAAATCAATTGAAATCATTTCTCAATAAATTTAGGATTTTTGTAAAAAACCTTTTAAAAATTATAAATACAACTAGAACATATCTTTAATTCGATTTAATATTTTACAAATCAATACATCCAAAACTTTCCAATATATTTTACAATTCTTGATTTAAGAATATAATTTATTATATCTTTTACTATTCTAAATTTAAATAAAAATCTTTTTGAATTTATATCAAATATATATTGAATAATTATTTTCTTTTCTAATTTTATAAAATTATAATAATTTGCTCGAATTTCGATACAAAGAATAAAATCATTTATTCTATAATTAAATATTATATATAATAAATTATATAGCTTAACAGCTTTTCGAATACTAAATTTTTTGTCTTTTTGAATAACTTCAATAACTAGAGTATTCGAGTTTCTTTATTATTCAATTATATTTCAATTGATTAATAAAATGTATATTAAAATAAAAGATCAAGAATCGAGATGAAAGTCATTCACTTGATGATATGATCCACTCGGTGATAAAACACGTTATAAGTAGTAAGTAGATATAAGTAGATATCTCTCTATTGGATTTAATGAATCTACTAGGTAGGTTTTTATTTGTGTATTAGGTAGGTAGGTGGGTAGGTGGGTAGGTAGGTAGGTAGGTAGATAGGTAGGTAGGTAGGTAGATAGATAGATAATATAGATAATATAGATAATATAATCACTCTAATCCGATCCGATCCGGTTCGATATCTTCGAGTATCTAAATAATAAGAGAGAGAGAGAGAGAGATGATATTATTTTATAATTAAATTAGATTATGAAGAAAATTGACATTTCAACGAGTTTTCATTTATTAGGATAATAGCTGAGCTTAAGGCAAACTGTATATACACTCTAATTTCACAGCTTCGAACACAAGGGACGATTTATATATACTCCTTATTTATTTCCCCTACCCTAGTAAGCTTAATCCTATCAAAACCTTGTAACTATAGGAGGCTCTCATCACACTGATAGCGATGTGTATTCCTGGCATACCGAGCAGTTTCTCAATTTAAAGAGCACTTTCCCTTTAAATAATTATCAATATTTCAGGGGCTAATATATAATTCTTATTAATTATAAGATTATCTATAGGCTTTATCTTTAGTATAATTAAGAAATGATTTGAAAGGATTAATAAAATAAAAAAGAAAAGATGAAAAGTAATTGAAGTATTTGTAATACTAATAGATAAGTTTGTATAAGGGTTCCAAGGCTAATAATGCAAACTCGCTATAAAGTTTAAGAGCACGATTATCTCTGCTTTACTAGAAGTAATAGAGATTATTCTTAATTAAAAGAGAAAGTTTGTAATGAATAATTATAGTCAGAAAGCAATATACAGAAAACCTATATTGATATACTGAAAACTCAGATAAGGTTTAAGGCAACAAGCCTTATTACAGGCTCTACTAATATAATACACTCTGTTTTTAATGGAAGCATAAACACTAATCGCTTGGGAGTACATAGACTCAAAAGGGAGAATAATTGGATCAAGAAAACGATCCTTATAATAACTAGCGGAAAAGCTCTGCTTTCAGAGACTAGCCTATTCCTATTAAGATTTAAAATAAAAAAGACAATTGCTAAAATCATATTAATAGAGATCTCTTTTCTTTAGAGGAATAATACAGGTTAAACATTAAGATATAGTTCTAATATTAGTTGGAAGGAGATTATGAAAACAGAAAATGTCAAGCGGGTACTTAAAACCCTTTATATAATAAATATACATAAATTAGAAAAATGATTTATATATACAATCCCATAAGTATTACACAATTTCTATTATATTAAAGGTATTCCTGCTCTTATACCCATTAAGCTTATCAAGAAGAAGATTACAGTTCAAACCGGCAAGTAGCTAATCAATTATAGATTGGTATGTAGCGGAATCAACCCGATTACTAAAAAAGCCATCTGAATCATTAACTTCAATACTGTAGTACCACGATTTCGACTATTCAATAACAGCTCCTATTCGGTTCTTTTAAACAAATCCCGGGAAATTCAATTTCACAGTACTAACTACCTAGAATACTATAATCTCTTTATCTGTAATAGAGCTTTAAAATACTCGATATATAGTAAACTAAATATTGAATATAAGAATATACTTATACATCAATAATACATTAAAGCAGTTTAATATACTAATTGTTATAGACCCTTCTATACTGATTATTCTAATTGCCTAGCTACTTTTAGGGTTTACACTAAATGATAGATCATTCTAATTATAAAGGAACTAACCGCAATTAGAACTATTGATAGAAAAGATTATAAGATGTTATATAAAACAAATATAGACAAAGCAGATCATACCCCTGAACTATCTTGCCTTCTAAAATAATAATTATAGAAATCCTGATTACTCTGAGAATGAGGATTATAGTATATAAGAATGAACACTTCAGCAAATACTTATACAGGTTTAATACAAATCTGCTGATTATATTAACTATATTATACATATATCCAGCTTGTAGTCAAAGCTAGCAGAATCTTAATATAAAAGCCTTAACAGAAAAAGCCTTTATTTTAATAGATCTGAAGATAAATAATATAAAGATCTCTATAACGGTAGATATTATATCTAAATCCTTTTTATGAATAGTATAATCGATAAGTATATTCAAAAAAATAAAGATCTCATTATTACTTAGGCAAATGTAGACTGGGGATATACAAATTATATTACATTATTACAGCTAGTAATTGAAGTTCAGCTGGATATAATCTATTTACAAGAATCAAGACTATACTAGAATTCAATTATACAAAATCACAATGTATACAATCAATATTAACCAATCGATAACTGAAACCTCTAAGGAAACTTGGAGAAAACGAATAAGGCCCTCGGGTTATGATATATATACGAAAAGGTGTATATTTGAAAGTAGAGTAAATAGATCGATTCGAAAACAAAGATCTACTTTGAATATAAGTTAATAGATATTCGATTCTGAATATCTACAGAACTTTGTATATTTTGGATATTATTAATTATATTATACACTTAATTCCAAATGAATATATAATTATAGGAGGAGACTTTAATACAAAGTATAAGCTGTAGAAATCAAGGGTGATCATAGTTAATCAAGGAGTGCAGCTTGTAATATGGGTAAATGAACAGGGTATAGAGTTTATAGGTATTCTAGATATACCCACCCATACAAAAGGGTATATACTAGATCTAATCTTCTTTAATATACTATTTATTTATATAAAGGTGCTGAAAGAATTCTATTATAAATTTAATTATACTATTCAGATTATCAATCTAGCGAATCACAAAACAATAGAGTGGGATTAGTATTATTATTAGATAAAGGAGGTGGATCTATCGAGATTGGATAAACTAATAATTAATCAACTAGCCTATTTTAGTAATATAGATATTCAGATTATAACTGAGATCGAGATTTACATTAATAAGCTTGTAAAAGTGTTAGACAAGTCAATCCAAGTGATTGACAAGATTAATCGAAAGGCAGAAAAAGCCTTATTATAGTAAATAGATAAATATAGAGAAGCTTATCAAGCATATATAGAAATATAGACAAAAAGACCATTGTCCTCCGCAAGGAGCCTGGCTGGTTCAGTGGTAGAGTGATCGGGTCACTCTCCTACTGTTCTACGACTTATGGCTATAGCGATCTGATCCACATGGATCCACCCTATATGCCGCCTCATAGGCCACCTTAGTGTGGACCTCCTGACACAGCTCCACTGAGCTCCGACAATCTACCGCTAACCCTAATAGAGCTTTTCTATTATGGGCCGCAAAAGCGATCGATCGAATGCTGAGGGGGAACTGATCCCCCCTCCAGCCGCCACCACTGCGCCTATGCGCCATTCCGCTACTCAGCGGAACCATCGTTCCGGCTGCTCCTCTCGAGCGGCCCAATAGCCGAATCCTCCGCTCCTCTGGAGCACCATCACACACACACCCGCTTCTTTGAAGCGGCACACCTGTACACACCGCTCCTGTCCATAAAACATGGTTCTATGACAGAAGTAATTGTACAATCAGAGCGCTCCTCTCCATGAGCAGAAGGAAGCGCTAGGAATATGGGGCCAATCAAAAAAACGGCCCTATTTGCGATCATTACACTGGCTTGTTTAGGATATATAGAAGGAACTGGGTTTACCCTGTGAGGTTTTACTAGCGTGCGCATCAGCGCCTTTCTGTATTTGTAACTCTAGATCTAGCCACGTCTTTCATACCCCTCGGGAGGTCCTCTACAAGACGTTAATCACTATAAATAAATAAATAAATATATAGAAATATAAAAGAAAACGAATTTAGAAAGAAAGACTTATACTATACACTTTTTACAAAAAATAGTATAACAAACTAAAAGATCTTATTAGGCTATATATCTAGATAAGATTAAGAATAATAAAGAATTCTATCAAATTATAGAATAATATAAATTGATTTTCAAAAATAATATGAAATCTCTTTCTCTAATAATCAATAAACAAGAAATCTATAATACAAGAGAAAAAGTGGATACTCTATTTATAATAATTCTAAATCAATTCAAAACAAATAATAATCTTCCAAACAATTTATTATACAATCAAACACATAAGGGAACCTTCCTCTAGAAAAGAATAATCTTAACTAAAGAGATAAAAAACATATCATAGGAGCCTTGTATATTATATTAGAAGTAGATTAAGCTACTATACACCTTCTTAAGGTATACTAACTGAGTATTAAATTATTAATCCAGAAGATATTTGTATTATATCTAGTTTTAAATTATTATTTAGAAGAATAAAAGCTAGTAAAGGTAGTAATGATTTTCAAGGTAAATAAGAAAAACAAAATGTTATTATGGTTATAACAATCAATAGCTCTGATTTCCTATATCGGAAAGGGTTTTGAATAATATATAGCTAATCAAATATCTTGAATAGCTTTGAAATATAAAGTAATCAGCTTATAATATTGTAAAGCGTTTCCTAGAAGATTAGGGATAGATCTAGTAACTACCTTTATTTATAATATAAAGCTTATATTAATAATTAGTAATATAATTTCAATTATTATTATAAATATATAAGGAGTTTTTAATACTCTTTTAAAATATTAACTTTTGAGCTAAATAATCAAATAAAGGTAGCCAACTTTGTTATTCAAATTAATAGACTTATTCCTTATAAATAGAAAAATCAGAGTAAAACTCGAAGATATTATAATTAAGGAGTATCTAATAATATATGATACTCCTTAAGGATTTCTATTATTATTTATACTTTATATACTCTATCTTATTAAGCTCCTCAATCGAAATATAAAATTCTGTTTTGGCTATACAGATGATATTATGATTTACTATTTTTCTAAATATTTCTTTATAAATACTAGGATTCTGTAATAATAAATATAATAGATTATCAAATGGAGTAAGAAGAATAGAATCCTATTTGTTTTAAGAAGTTCGAACTACTTTATATTACTAGACAATATAATATTACTAATTCATTATTAATAGTAAATCCAGATTTGATAATCATTTCAATATCGATTGCAATAAATAGAAGCGCTCAGTCTACTCTAAGATAACTGGGTATCTTCTTTAATTGCCAACTCTTGTTTTTACAATATATCAAAATATATATAATGAAAGCTATGAAAGTAGCTTTGTATATTAGATCGATTATCTATATTATATATAGATCACTAGCTTCCTTTTTAAGAAAAGTAATGATTACCTGTATTCTCTTAATAATATTATTTGACATGGAAGTATAATACACTAATAAATATAAGCCTAATCTAAACTAAAGCAATTCAAGTATAAATATAGATATAAAAGGTTATCTTTATTATATCAATAGAATAATTAATATTGCTGTAAGAGGAATAATCCTAGTATATAAAACTATACTAATTATAGCTCTTATCAAAAAAGCAGGCCTATCATTAAGAATAATTGCACTAGAATATATTAAATTGCGATTTGCATTTCAATTAAAAATAATTGATAATCAATACTTACTAGTAAATCGTTTGAAACTAATAATACAAAAATACAAATGAAAAGTAGGTATAGCAAGAGAGCCTCTTATAAGAATCCAGCAGCTTAGCCATCTCATTCTAGAAACACAATACTCAAAGCTATTTCACTCACACTTCTTAAATAACTATAGAACAAATCTAATAGAAAGATTAACCAAAAAAGAAGTAGCTCAAGCCTTCAAAGAGTAATAGTAACAATTCCTATCTGAAAACTATATAATCTTTTCTGATAAATTAAAACAAACTATTAATTACAAATATTATATTGATTATAGATATGCAATATATTACAATAATACTCAAAATAACCTCCGGATTTAAGCAGATCTGAAGTGATTCATATATATTCGATACAGAAGCAATAGGAATATAATACAAATTAAAGTATTTAATTATTATACTTAAAGATCCCTTGAATAGCCAGATCTGAATATATATTAATAATATATTGGTTATTTAAAGTATATATGAAAATATACTGCTTACAATACAATAGACCTTTTACAAATATTACAAAGCAATAAAACAACTCAATATCAGAATAAAGTGATTATTTAGATATATGGAAATCAAAGGTAATGAGGAAGCAGATCGCTTAGCAAATGTAGATGCAATTAGATCTATGGATTAGATAATCAATAAGTTATCAACAATTAATGGGATTTGAATAATTATTCATCAGAAGTGTCTATATATAGAATCTACCTAATAGGAAAAAATAAACTCTTCTCTCTCCATTAACTATAAAAAAATAATCTTCTAGATATAATATAAAGAAACCAAAAAAACTAATTCTACCAAAAAACAGTCTTATATCGATTAATAGCTATAAAAACAGATCACAACAATTACACCACTTACCATCAGCAATTTAATCATTAAAACAATAAGCTGGACTGCTTATACAGCAATACTAAGAAACTATATCACTTCTTTAAATACACTATAAACAATCTAAAACATTCAGATTAGCCCCTTGTCCCTATAGAAATACAATCTAACAAGCAAGCAATTACATATATCAAAAAACTCTTATACATATCTAACAAATTCACTCAATTGATTATCGATTCAGAATTCTATACTCAAATCTATTCTAACTATTAAAAAACTCTTAAAAAGCAATAATCTTTTTAACAAAAACTTATTATTATCCCTTATAAACTCATTACTCAATTAATTACTCGAATATATTATATTTTAAAAACCACAAACCCAATATATAATACAAAAGTCCTACTATTCGACTAAACAAATAATAATTCACTCTTACTTTTTTTTCTTTACTATAAAAATCGAAGCTCATAATAAGCCTATCTATCTGGAAACCAAGCTTTATTTCAATAACAATCCGAATCAAATATTCTCTTTTAGAAATAAAAGCAGATTATATCTATAGAAAAGCGAATAGCCTTTGGTATTAAAGTTAAATTACTAAATTCGGTTATAACAATCATACCACTCAAATAGTTCCTTATCTTAGTATATCTAAATACCCTTAGGGAGGTTCAAAACAGATGTTAATTAATATAAATAAATAAAAAAAATAAATAAAATGAAGAAAATTGAAAATTAAATTTGAGAGAGTGGTTGAAAGGTAGGTGAGTAGGTGAATAATAGATGTTTATAACTCTGATTTTTAATTGTTTTATTTATTTATTTATTTATTTATTTATTTATTTATTTATTTATTTATTTATTTATTTATTTATTTATTTATTTATTATTTATTTATTTATTTATTTATTTATTTATTTATTTATTTATTATTTATTTATTTATTTATTTATTTATTTATTTATTATTTATTTAGATATTGAGATATTGAGATATTGAGATATTTGAATATCTGTATCTTTTTAATTCTTGTCTTTGAGTTTACAAGATATCTAAGTATATAGATAGATAAGTAGATGAGTTTTATAATATATATGAAATATATGAAATAGATAGATAGATATCTAGATAATAGGTAGATAGATAATGAGATAGTTGATTAATTATTTGAAAAGAGAGAAAGAGAGAGATATATATAGTTTAATATATTAATTTATATCATTTATTCATTCATCTATTTATCTATCTATCTTCAAACTCAAACTTTTATTATAATACTCGAGTATGTTTACTATATTATATTATATCATATAATATCACATCATATCATTTTATTACATAAGATTTTTTCTACTATTATATTATATTACGTCGTATTACATCGCATTATATAATATTAATGAACTTTATAGTAAGAGTTCTAGTCCCTGCTTACTGTATATAAATCGTTTTCCCTACTAAAATCCTTATTTCTTCAACTTTTTAAACTCATATTTAGTTACTATATTTTTATATAAAATGATATAAATAATCAGAAAATGATTTGGATTTATTTAAATTTAAAAAAAAAAAGTTAGTTTATTTTTTTAGCTATTTTATTGATAGAATTATAAGATACTGAAAACAAAATTTATAAAATTTTCGAAAAAATTGCTTGTTTTATATGAGAAAAGTATTATTTATTTATTTATTTATAGTGATTAATATCTAATATCTAACCTCCCAAGGGGTATTCTAGATATACTAAGGAGTGGGCCTACAGGCCGCTAGCGTTCTAGCCGCTTATAGTAGTGTAATATTAACTAAACAGAAGCTTGTTACCTCTAATATTTTTCCGTTCAGTATTGTTTATAGCGATCCTGTGGCTGTTCTATCTAAGGGTTTATAGTTCTATTTCAGAAAGTCTTGTTTTGTATATTATTTGGGTATCGGCGGATAATCAGGTCGATCGCTATCGATTGGGAAAGCGCTTGGAGCGTTTATAGCTATTCGGTATAGGTTTTAGGTTGATTGGGGTAGAGAGTTTATTCTTGGGGTATTGGAGCAAATTGGAATTTGTGTAGTTCTGTGTAGTTTGAGTATATTCTAATATAGAATTTAGATTTAGCGAGAAGGTCAGTAAAGTTATATTGTGTTTGTAGGATATGATTGATATATGTTATTGTATTCTATTCGGATCGAAATCGATTTGGTGTAAGTGGCTAATTGTTATGCGTTTGATTATTGATTGAATATTGAAAGAAATATAATGAGCTTTTTTCAATTCTGTATATACAAGTGTTTGTACTATTTTTGTGATTGAATTTGATATAATAGGTTATAAAATCATTGTATCCGGTCCGTATCGTTATAAGTTTGTGTAGTACTCTGTGAGGGAGCTTGAGGCTTTCTGGCTTCGAGGTATTATATATCGGTTTCTATGCATTATATATTTTGGAGATCAGGTTCCTTTTTTTCTTTTACTATCTGCTTTCGGAGTGCTGATATTTGGTATGTAGGATAGAGTGGGAGCTGTTGATTGTGGGGAGACAGGATGGGCTAGGGTTAAGCAGTCTAGTTGTATCCTGATTAATAAGGCGATTAGCTGCCTTATTACTCTTAATCTCAATATACCCAGAGGACTATTTGATTACAATATTGTAATGTTATATTGCTTGATGATACTTATAGTATATCTATTAAGAGGAGACAGCGGCGCTTTCTTGCATTCCTCAAATTATTGAGATACTATCAATATATAATTATATTTGTTCCTAGTAAGAACAATTAATGATATTTAGGAAACATTCTAATCCCCGTCATATGCCGATCGTTTTAGTATCAAAAACATATGACTGTTTGTATACACAACTATAGCCGGTATCAATCTGTTGCTTGCTGTAGTAGATTGTAAAGTCATATTCTATGCAGTGATTGTATTTGTTGTATTATTCAGATTTATCTGAAAATATAGAGTAGTCTTCTTGGAGGATTAAGTTCTATTATTCTTTGAATACTTTTGCAACATTCTTTTTGTTCATACCATTTGTTGGATTAGTATGGTATTTGGGAAAGAAGTGAGGCTGTAAGAGTTTGGGATGCTTGATGATAGGAATTGTTTATTTTATTCTTTACAGTTTTGTATTGGAATCTTTCAGAATACTTATACCTTGTTCTCTTTTTTTGGTATATAGTTTTAATTGGTTTATAAATAGATGTTATGCATTCACTATCTGAAACCGAAACGCGAATCTCAATCTGGCTTGCTTTAGTACAACAATTCCAGCTGGGAGATTAGTTTCTACAAGAAGTGCAGTTGTTGGGGTCGTTTTGTAGACGGATAAAGCTCCCTGTGCTATACTGTAAATCGTTTTGCTGACTAGATCGATGTGTTTCTTGATCCCGATGCCGACCGGAATATGGCTTGCATTTAGGTATTGTTTGTATAGTCCATCGAACCATACTTTGGAGCCGAAGAGGGCGATAGGGAGTACACAGGTAATAATCGCTTTTCGCAAGCAGGCTGCAGATGGTCCGTGGGCTGTATGCAGAAATGAATTATATTATAACTACTTTCTAGAATATATTATAATACAAAGTAGGTTCGCTATATCTACAGATACTTTCCCGGTTTACTTGTGATAAAGCCATTAGTACTAGACTTCTATAGAATCTTTTAATTATGTTAAACTATCTATTATATAATTATCTTTGGAAGTTCTGGTTAAAAATCAAAACTATTTCTTTATATCTCTATTCCTGTTTACTTTTTAAATCTATCTAATACCTTTATCATGCCCTCTGCCCTATAATATCCGATTATAGATTGATATATACATCTATTCTTTCAAGTTATATAGACAGTATTATTGTTGCTGTTATTATATACTACACTTTATAGCTAATAATTATTTCACATTATCTTATCGAATCTCTCCTATACAATAAAGCCGACTATATCTCACAGACTTATTATTTTAGATTTTTAGTTAGGCAATCCTTTTATAGTATTTCCAACCTACTAATCAAAGCTTTACTTATAAAATCCATTTTCTCAATATATAATTTGTAATCGAAAGTAGAATACTAAAAGTGTATTATATATATATATTGTAAGATTAGCTTTTATCTGAAATCCTTTATTACTGTAATATCGATTGAGTATTGTTGAGTGTAGTTTATTAAAAATATCTTTTCTATATTAAAATTTCTTCACCGCTATATCACTTTCGTGTATTCGAAGGTAAGGTACTAAAAATGTCCCTTCTCCTACTCCATATATACTCCCACCAGCCCTAGTAGATACTGTTCTAGTTTTGTATACTTCCTATTACTCTTCTTACTATTTATAAATATTTGATTTGATATATCTGTGGATTGTACATATTATTGGATTGTAAAAACTTTACACACTAGTATCTTAAAAGTGTTCTGTTGATTTTCATTTGTCAAATTAAGGATATCAGCCTTGTTTCTAATATAGACTTCAGTCAGACTCAGCTATATTATAGAAGCTTCATTATCCACTGTTTCAAGAGCTAGTTCTGCTTCGCAGATGCTTTGCCGCGATATGCTCTGGCTCTGCTCCCCACACAGATTCGTAATAGAAATGAATTATATTATAACTACTTTCTAGAATATATTATAACACAAAGTAGGTTCGCTACACCTATAAACGCTTTCCCGGTTTACTTATAATAAAACTATTAATACTAGATTTCTGTAGAATCTTCTGATTACATTAAACTATTTATTATATGATTACCTTTGAAAGTTTTGGCTAGAATTAAAATCATTCCTTTACACCTCTATTTTTGTTTATTTTTTAAGTTTATCTGATATTTTCATTATACCCTCTACCTTATAATATCCGATTATAGACTGATATACACATCTATTCTCTTGAGCCATATAAACAATATTACTATCACTATCATTATATACTATATCTTACAACTAATACCATTTTATATACCTTATCAGATCTCTCCTATATAATAAAGCCAACTATATCTCGCAGGCTTATTATTTCAGATCTTTAGCCAGACAGCCCTTTTATAATATTTCCAACCCACTAACCAAAGTTCTGCTTGTAAAATCCATTTTTCTAATATATAGTTTGTAATTGAAAGTAAAGTATTAGAATATATTATATATATATATCATAAAATTAATTTTTATCTAAAATCCTTTATTATTATAATATTGATTAAGCATTGTTAAGTATAGCTTATTAAAAGTATTCTTCTTATACCAGAACTCCTCTATCACTATATCGCTCCTACACACTTAAAAATAAAATATTAAAAACATTCCTTCTTCTATTCTATATATACTCCTGCCAACCCTAATAAACACTATTCTAGTCTTTATATACTTTCTATTATTTCTCTTATTATTTGTAAATATCCATTCAATATACCCATAAATCATATATATTATTAGATTATAAAAACTCTATATATTAGTACCCCAAAAGTATTTTATTGATTTTTGTTTATCAAGTTAAGAATATCGGCCCTATTTCCAATATAGGTTTCAGTTAGACTCAATTATATTATAGAAATTTATTATCTGCTATTTCAAAAACTAATTCCGCTTTGCAAACGCTCTGCTACAATATACTCTAGCTCTGCTTCCTATACAGATTCGTAAAGGCATAGTTCCATATCAATCCCGCTCTCATCTCCCTTTCATCATCGAATAATTTTTATCTCCGTTTTGCTAATAATTCTTTGTTCCGAGTATTTTCGCAATTATTCTTTAATAATCAGCTGCATATATCTTCACTCCTAATACAGCCTCCAATTAGTATACAACCACCACCCAGTTCCAACTGACTCTACTTAGCTCTCCGATTGCACGATCGAAGGTTTGTAGGATATACCACGTACAGGTGAGAGTCATCGTATCCCGAGAAAAGCATTATAAATTAAAAAAAATCAATTTTTTCAATTTCAAACTTATATAGTTTCTTTATAAAAATATTAAAAATAAACTATTTTTTTTTAACTAATTTATAATATGATTTATATATAATTCAATTTTCGAAATAAAGTCTCTTGAATTGAAAACGCTATTAATTTTTTTAATTTATATAGGAAAACGCTATTTTTGCAGGGATTTTGTCACAAAATCATATGAGGTGCGGTGAGTAGGTTCCAGAACTCTTACATGTATTCTTCGCTTATTTTCTCTCCCCTCTCCCCCCTTTCTATCTCAGGGTTCAGAGTTCAGGGTTCTCTATTCTACTCTCTCCCTCTCCTACTTTGTTATTGAATATAATAGTTAGGAATTCATATTTATTTGTTATACATATATCAACATACAAAGCATTCTCTTCAGGTCCTTATCTTCTCATTTCCTTCTTTTACTTTTATTTTATTGGTTGTATTTGAAGGGATTAGATTACGATGAGTTTACTATGGATAACAACTCTTATATGACGAGGGATTTAGAAGAGGAATACATTGAATGTTGTTTAATCATTGAAAGTATCTAAACATCTCTAAAATCTCTCTAATTGCTTCTCTAAAGATCAACAAAAACCCATCTTCACCTCATAAAACCACTCATTTATTTCCCCTCCTTTTCCTTCTCACCCTCCACCGAATTCTCAACCACATCCACCATAAACGCACCACCCAACAAAATAGCCGGTTCCTCCAAACTCTTATGTTCATAACTCAACGTTCCTACTCCTCCCGCCTCGAGCAAAAAAGTCGGTCCATCCTGTAACGTCTTTCCAACCCATCTCATCGCAAATGCTCTCAAGATATGTCCATGCGCTACAATCAATACATCTCCCGGTCCCGCTTCCTTTTTATCTTTCCCAATTACGGGACCGTGGTATTTGGATCGAATGTCCGAGATGAGAGCATCGATACGTTCGGTGACTTGTTCGGGGGATTCGCCATCCGGACAACCATCGCGCCAAATATCCCACTCGGGAAGTCCGGCGGCTTTGCGATCAGAGCGGATTTGTACAGAGGTGATTCCTTCGTAAGAACCGTAATCCCATTCCCGGATGTTTTCGGTGATTTCTACTTTTGCCGATGTGCGGATTCCTAAAATTTGGGGATTAGCAAGTGCCGATGTTCATATTAGAAGTTGAAAGGTAGGATTGCTCGGAAACCGGGAGAGGATATGGAATAGATGTGTGGAAAAAGGGATCGAGGTAAGAAAATGAATATTCACCACATTCAACATGTTTTCTTCGTTCTTCCCATGGAAGTTTCTCAGCACATCCCACTTCGAGGAGTTCGAGGGTCCTTTGGGCACGTTTTCGTGGGGAGACATAGCTGGATGGTTGTTAGAATTGTAAATATTTACCTAACAAGATACTAAACATTCGAGCGCAGCGAGCAAATGGGGGTTTGGGGGCTTGCCCCCATTAATATCAATACCATGATTAATGGAAGACGCTCCGCTGGCCCTTCGGGAACCACTGCCGTGGAGGCAGACTAGGAGAAGATAAAAAACATACATATGAGCCAAGTTTCTAGGAACAATCAATCGATCATCACCAATTAATGCTCTTCCCGTTGCACGAATTCTCTTTTCTCCATTGGCAGTCAAAGGAAGTTCTGTGATGCCTGTATGTCGACCATTGAGAGACCATTCGGTTTCACCATGGCGGATCACGAAGACTCGAGGAGTGGTCATTATGTAGGAGGATGTGATGTGATGTTTGTTTATCTTTTAACTTTCAATTGAGGGGTAGAGGGGATTCTTGTTTTGGCGCAGATCGTTGATTTAAGTTAAGGAATCAATCATCCAAAAATGAACGGCGTGTTTATATAAAGTAAAGTCTATGACTCAATTAGTATATATTCGAATTTTATAAACTCCAACAGCATTTCCATTTCTTCCGAGTCCCAAAGTCAAACCTCTCCCTCTCCTCTTCTCCCGCGGCGGTGCAGGAAACCAACATAATTGAATCGACCTACCTGCCTAATTATCTGTGCCTCACTCCTTCGACTTCGAGAATCCAACGATAAATAATTATCACAAAAGGCCAAGTATTTTCCAAGAAAATCACATTCATTCACATCAATATAAATAAATAAAAATGGCAAAATCAGATCAACATGCAAGCAGCTTATTAACACACAATCCCAAACCCAAACCATGGGATTTCTGCCCCTCACTTACACGTCGATACACCAATGACGTCGATTTGAGCTCCGGGAGCTCCGTACACCGAACGCGAATCGAAGGACTGGAGTTAATTGGTGAGGAAATGGAGATGGAGATGGCATTTAGATGGAAGGAAAGAGGGAAAGAGAATGTGAAAGAGATGGAAAAGAAACAGAAGAAGGGAAACATCAAACTTACTAACACTGGAGAGAGAAGTAAGAAAGAAAAGAAAGTAGAGAGAGAACAATCAATTGATGAAATTTGGAAGGGAGTTTGGACTTGATTTTCTGTTTCTGTTTCTCGAGACATCTACTTACGACTTATCGGGCAATCGGAAAAGTCCAAGATCTTCGGTGAAGTTTGAACCCGAGATTTATTTTTCTAGAGCTTCACTATCAATCACCAAACGATAAACTTTGCGACGACATACTTAATTGCTGAGTACCCCAGGGAGTGTCAAAATGTCAACATCGCAACAAGTCACCAAATTGAAAAGAATAGTATGGACGGGTGCAATTGCATCAGTTACAGTCGTGGGCACAATATATGGTGCTGGGTTGAAAACGCAGGGAGAACAAAAACAGGTACTTCCTTCTTACCCAGATCTACTACCTCAACTCCCACTACATTCTCAAAAACAAAAGCTAACCTTTCACCTTCCTTGAAGCAAATTCGCAAAGTCCGCGAAGCCCCAATCTCTGAACGAATTGCTCATCTTGAAGAACAGCGAGGAGTATTAGTGGGTAAAAGAATGGGGTTGCAAAAGAAAATTGAAGAATCACAAATGAGGCGGAATGGAGCAACGGTTGAAGAAAGTACTCGGGGAATGGAGAGGAAGAGGGGAGAAAATGTTGGTTTGACGATGGAGGGGGAGAGAAAGACGACAAGGGTGGACATGGAGGATAATTTAAGGGTGGTGGGAGTGGAGACGGAGATTGAAGAGGGGAAGAAGGGAAGAGAGAGGAAGAGGACTTGGTGGTGAGGGGGCTGCATGCTAAAGGATTTGAGATATTCGGGAGAAGAGGCAGTCTACATATGCGGTAGCGAAGACTTTTGCGATGGGGCTATGCTTTGATTACAAGCATCGATACCTCCATGGACTCGAGGAGAGGGAGAGTAGCGATGGCGAATACATTGCGCAACAGAAGAGGGAGATATTTTTAGTCAGGCTGGGAAAGCTGTGCTATAGGCGCGGCGGCATAGGAATTGCGTGTCGTCATCGAGAAAGGAAGGAAAGGAGACTTGGCGGCAGAAATTCGAGACAAGCAGTCTGCATCATAAACGTGAAAGAATGCAAGAAGACTCTCGCCTCGATCACCGCAAAAGGTACCACCTGAAACTTTCCTGGCCGACTCACCACCCTGTATGAACCAAACACTTTGCACTCTCAAGCATTGGGAGATGAGCTTTGAAATTGGGGTCGAAATACCTCTGTGTTTGGGGAAATTTACCCGACAGAACACCTGGATTGGATACAAGCCATTATCGCATATCAGCTCTGATAGATGGCAAATATGAAATTTACATTGAGCAACTTCAATTTTCCGAGTACTCATAAGGAGGATGTAGATATTATTACACAGCTAATAATACCTCCCGCAACAATATCATCAGATGATTTGTATGTCAGTGAAACACTAAGACGATGCAAAGCTGCTTTCACAAATATATCGTCTCAGATGATCAATAAGTTGGCAAGTACGTTCCTACGGTTTTACATGCACGTGCTATACGATAGTTTGAGCAGTTCTATCGCAGTTCCTGGCATCTTCTTATACAGCAAGTAGCTCATTCAAAGTGCATTTCCATTCGATTTCCATTTTCATGTACGTGAGTGATCTTATGGGCTAAGTAGACTCATCATTATCACACTTGGCATACATATCTTGACATAAAACACTGATACAATGGGGTCAAATATTTCTAATGTATTTATCGAACCTTTGCCATTTTGTAATGTATGTATTATTCAAGCATAGCATCACTGCTATACTTCTTGGTAGAGTTCTCTACCCGTCAATATCCGACACCAAGAAGAATCCGTCCATTTGCTTGGTATCCTCCCTTTATAACTTAGTCTCTATCTCCACGATCTGCCACATCTCTCATGGCAAAAATGCGAGAACAAAACGTTGATAATTACAAGCGTCATTCCGTAATCTCCTCATATCTTACTTTCTTACCGAGTGATCTATCACTTCCATCACATCATGTCTATCAATCGTCCGTCATGATGTGGGGAATCCTGGTCGTGGAAACACAAGCTGAAGATGGGATAATATTGTATATACAAGATGCTCGACTTCAATAAGCGAAGGAAACCATAGCTCATTACTTATTGCTTACGGGCTGACGTGTATTTACATCTAACGATCAATGAGTTGCCACTAGCAATAGAGTTGGTCGCTCTACTTACCCTGATTTCGCGTGAGATAATATGGAAGTGATGTGTGTATTCTATATTATGTTGTGTGGGGAGACGAAATGTGCCAAAATACGCTGAAATTGACGAGACTTGTAACACAGGAATGATGAATGATGCTTAGCTTGGAAATGTGGGAAATATGGCTTAGAACAGTGAAGTTCTAGTATCTGCTAGAAGAGGTGAAGGTGATGATTTCCTTCTTCTCATGATGGGAAAGAGGTACTGTGGTGGCGTGGGATAAATCGTTAAGAAGAGCTGCTGGAAGGGAAATCGTTGACTGGATATGGAGTCGTGTTGTCTAGATTTTGGGAATTCTATCATTGGCCAGGGGTAGATTTATATTTCGATAAGTTGTTAGTGATTAACTTGATGAGCTTCACAATTGCCTGGGGTAATGAATGCAGTGTTCTGTTATACTACTAGATTAGGCGGAGTAAGTTCCTATGCGGCGCTTGTTTACTGTTTTGTATTATGTATTATGTATATGATTGTATATGCATTTAGGCCTATGTTCGATATCTAGCTGTGCGAGTTGTTTCAGATCCCGCGAAAACTCATTAAATAGAATGCACTCACCGTCTCAAAAGACCATTATATTCTGTCCAGAGCTTCACCATTCACTCACCAAGTTTCGGCCACTTGATCCAACTCTTGATTACCTTCCAAGAATCCTCTGCTCTCTTAGCATGTTCATCTGGGACATTCTCTCTTTCTTCAGCCATCGACCTATTGAACAATTCCATACTAACCCACCCTTGATAACCCAAACACTCAACGATAATCCTCGTAACCTTTTCAACCGGCAGATACGCCCCCCTTTCACTCTCCCCCGCAAACAACCTCGCATTCCTACTCCAACTCATTCGCGCAGGTTGTTCATCATCCCAAAATGTATGCCCCATCACTAATGGCTCTTGCATTTTCTCCGCATCAACAACTTGGATGTTAAAAACTTTCTTCACATCAATCGTCTTTGCCAATCTCTCCAAACTTTCATTCAACGCTCTCTCTGGGTTTTCAGTTTTTCCATCGCTAGATGATGGATCGCCATATAACCTCCCAGCAATATTAAACGTATCTAAAACAAACCCAAAATTATCGATCAACCCTCGTCACGATATCCCATCCCGCTTCCCACGTGTCGAAAAAGGTACTCCAGCATAGATTCTCGTAGGCGAATCGAACGGCTGGTTCCTCTTTCGCACCCATATCGGCTACTTCCTGAAGATCCGAAATGATGATATCCATATCATCAGTTAATTTCTCCTTGGGTAAGAAGTTCGCGGGGATCTGTATGAGATCTGTTCCCAGGATCTTGACAATTTTAAACCAGAGTTTCATTTTCTCAATCTTCTCTGCATGCTCGTGTCTATCTTTCAAGCCCTCGTAGAAGGAAAATGGTTGCAGTCCGATGATAGTCATGTTTTGTTCGTCGCATAGCGCTTTTATGGTAGAAGCAGCATGGAGAAGAGCTTCTGGAGAGGGGGTCTCGCTGTTTGATTCAGTTCGTGCGAGATATTCGAGATCTTCGTAGAATATCTCGAGACCGTGGATGTGGTGGTTGGAGGCGGCGGAGAGTTTGATGGGCATGGAATGGATCCAGGCGCGACCTAGTGACATGGAGGATATAGCTGGTTTGAGGCCGTCCATTTTTTTTGGTGTGAAAAGAGGGATTTTTGGATGATTTTGGGGGGTAGTGGGAAAAGTGGGAACAATAAAAGGAGAAGAAGTAGAAAAAGGGGGATTGTGATTTTATAGATAGTGTTATATTTGAGGTTGATTGAATGTGAAGTGCTACTACGATGTTATCCCAGCTTTGACTTGTAGAACTGAACCCCACGCTGCTCTATGACGACACTCACTTGAGCTGTTGAGCGTCTCCCCCACATAGTTGAGAGGGAAGGGATTGGAAGGAAGTGTTTGTTTCTTCCTCTTGACTACATAGGTCAAGATAGATAACATTACATCCCCCCCTTCAAAAGGTTTCAAGCTCTGTGGGTCTCACTGCATATATTTTCGGAATGTGCAAGAGTTTCGGCCGTCAAGCTTAACCTACATAAGGTTAAGGTTAACACCATCATGTGATCATCAAACGATTCTCACGTCGTGTTGAGCGACTGAACGATATTTACGGAATTAAACGATGGATTGTAGGAAGGATACAAGACTGAAATTGTCGTAGAGATGAGAGGTATCGAAATGACCAAGTTTCTCAGGCTCATTCCTAGTCAATATCAGGCTATTATCGAATGTGTTCTGATCGATATCGCCATCACAATTTTTGCCGTCGTTTTCCTATTTTATTCGAAGAGCAAACGGCAAACGGCATCTTAGATACGATTCATATTATTTGTCAGAGAAACTTTGCTACTATTTCTTGGAGATATTCGAAATAAATATCCTTGTTGTTAGTGACCATTCGTGTCGTTTTTTTTTCCGTCAAGTGATGAGTATCTCATCTCATTCAAGTGAAAAGTTCGATTGATAAGATGCGAATCGTCGGATTGGTTGTCAGTATGTAGACCAATAATCATCGTCACTCAGAATACGAGACGTTGTTGTCGTTTTCTTCTTTAAGAGACCTGTAGTCAAGGTCGCGTACCCATTGTATTTGCTCATCGATAATTATCCATGGTTGTTGGAAGACTTGTGATGCACTATCGTTGAGGATATTCCCGCAGGTCTCATATCTATTTCTGATGTGAACTTTGAAACCTTGGGGTTTATCGAAGGGTGATATATGAATGGTGAGTTTGTGAACGCAGGTCGGGTTCCCAGACTGAGGTATTGGACTTGAAAGATTTTGATGCTTGTCTGTGCTTGGAAATGGGGACTTCTTTTCTAGAAGGCATCTATGTTCCAAACAGTCGCTCCGAGACTGAACTCTCCCGAAGAGTGTCAGAAGTGATACAGTAAAAATTCTTTATATCTCTTGAACTCGAGGTCCATCCCGCTGGTGCGGGGAAGATAGGAGGAAGCGCATGACCCCTCTATCAATTCACTAATTCATCTGCATCTACACATTCAGATACTTTTCCATTTCGTCCCTATTTGAATCAGCACTCTTCTTCTTCTTCTTCTTTTTCTGCACTTTGTACTTTACTTAAATTCAACCACACTATAAATGCTTGACTTACTCGCACATCATTACTCGTCATCTTTCCGACCTTGAAGCTTTACTTGCATCACTAGAATTTTCTCCTGCTTTCGTTCCTGAAAATCCGAAGCAATGACTACTGCACCAGATCCCAAACATCCAGACCTTCCCGGTTTAATCTTTGACTGCCCCCCTTCCAAACATCGGACAAGCTCCATGAGACGCCTGCTTCGTCGCTACAATGTTCAAGTAAATGGAAATGAGAGAAAAGAAGACACACTTCATAAGCTTGTCGAGCTCGAGAAATCCATCGGCGAGAGAGAAAAGGAAGCACTTGTGAACTGGTTTGCTGGTGAAGGTACTTATAGGGCTCTTGCAGCTTTGCTAGGTGATGCTATGAAGGTAATTATTCTTATTTGATCTGAGGTTTCATATCATATCAATGTTTCAAGGGCCTCCGCGAAGTTGCTAATGGTTGGGTATTCTAGCCACCGATCACACCGAAAATTATTGATGAACCAGTAGCCAAGAAAACGAAACTCGAGGAATCTGATGATGATATCATCTTCGCCGCAGTCGATGCGTGTAGGGTTTGTATGGAGAACCTAACACCAGAAAAGTTCCCACAAACTCGCATAACTAGCACGTGTGCACACCACCCAGCGGTCTGTAATCATTGCTTGACTAAACACATCAACGAGCAAGTTCAAACCAAGGCATCAAATCAGATTTCATGCCCCGAGTGTCCAGAGAAGATTTCCGATGCGGAGATAAAGAAGTATGCATCACCGGAGGTTTTGGAGAGGTAAGTTAATTGCTTCTAATCTATCTTCACTATAATGACTAATTTATGTGCCAGAAAAGGAAGAAGATTATTGAATATATCTCTTCAGCATCTCCCAAACTTTACCTTTTGCCTTAGTCCTACTTGCGAATCAGGTCAAATACATACACCCGATCATCCAATGATGACATGCAGTACATGTGGTTTCAAGACATGCTTCATTCACAAACTACCATGGCACGAAGATCTCACATGCGCAGAATTTGACCTCTTCAATCAAGCCAGAGTTCAACAAGAAGCAGCCTCTGAAGCATGGATTGCAGAGTATACAAAACTTTGTCCAAATCCAAAATGTGGAATGAGAATCCATAAGAAAACTGGTTGCGATCATTTGACTTGTGAGTGTATGTTGTATGATTTTCATTGTCTTCTTGTTATACCTTATAATTTCATATGCTGACCGAGATATTTGATTAATGAATAGGTGATTATTGCCTCGTCGAGTTTTGCTGGTGTTGTTTTGCCGATTTCAAAATGATAAAGAAACGAGGTAATGACCATCATAAAGAAGACTGTAGGTGGCATACGAAAAATGAAAATGGTATGCCTGGACATGGTAGAAGCCGTGAATCTATTCCTAAGAAGCCCAAGGAACCGAAGAAGTCGAAGAGAACTGTAAAATCGAAAAAACTCCACAGGATCGGATGCGGGACCGGCAAAAGAACTGAATGTTTTGGAGGAGCCGAAAGAATCAAAGGAAGTGAATCTTCAAGAAGAATCGGAATCAACGTATAATCCGACTATTCCAGAGGATTTGAAACAGTCACATTCACCAGTCAAGCCGTCTGAGGCAGCGGATGGAATGCAGTCATTTCAGTCAAAAGCTTCAGATGATGTTAAGCATTCATTTGAACCAAATGTCACAGAATATTCGAAGAGACCCAATCAACCTCAAGAACCAGTTGAGCCTTCCAAACAAACGGAGTCGACAGAAGCATTAGGATTGAACATTCCAAATCCACTAAAACGACTTCGAGAGGAGTAAACTATTATCATGTGTGTTTCTACACATGTCTACAATTTGCAAGTCCGATGTTATTCGAAACCACCACTGCTGCATGACCTTCTTTCGTTGGGTTTCGTTAACATTTTTTAATGATGGCAGAGATAATGCATATCATTACAACCATTACTGATGGAATTTCTTAGGTAGGTTTAAATTGCTTTCAGGGTAGCGGGAGAGACGATGCATATTATTATCGCTATCATGAACGATGGCTCTTTTCGGTGGGTTTAGCCAAGAACTTACAATACGGGTAGATATAATGCATATTATTACTACCATCGTTCGAGGCTGTGTTGATATGAGGTGACTTTAAACACCCCGGATAAAGACTGCGGCGACAATGGGATCTCGAGACCTACTTGGCAATCGAAGAACGCACTTCCAGCCTTTTCTGACTTCAAAATTCATTTCGAAAGGACGAAATCAAGGATAGTCTAAGCTTTTCAAATCATGCAATAATATATCATCAAGCGGGTAGAGTATTTATCCAATCTTTTTCACCGTGAAATTCACATGTCTCTCCATACCAAGAAAGTAAGAAAAGTATCGGCACAATATTCCGAGAAAGAAACTCAACTTTCTTTGCAAAAGGTATTAAAGAAGCATCGAATGATTACTGAATCTGTGGTTTATAGTCTGGTCCCAGGGGCTTGGACATGATGATTCGCTTCGTGATGAGACAACGTCGCACTAGTGAGATCCGTGCGTGTTTCTACTTCCCTCGTGAACCTTGACCCCGAAACTTCATACATCCATTGTGAGTTTATTGTGCATAAGGAGAAAAGAAATGTGGATTGGGAACTGGCTGGGGATTAAGGCTTGTAATAGGCTAAAACTTGGGTTGGGGTTGTTTGTAAAGATGTTGAATATTTGTTTGCTTAGATTTTGTCAATTTGAGCGATTGGAATTTTACTTCTAGTGAAGTCTTCTTTTGAATGTCCACACCAAGTCTCAATGATATATTCCCCGATAATTATGAACAGCAGGCTTGATAAAGGATATTATCGAATTATTATCATATGAAATAGTTCTTTATCAGATTCTACCCTGAGTCCCGATTGGACGATATTTCCAAACACTTCGCGCACAGACTAGTGGTAACCAAGATGCGAAGTTCTCACATCACCATTGCATATTTGCATTTTTGCGACCATTTGACAAGGCAAAATCTGTGAATACCGTTAGCATGAAACGCGCCATCTAGCCTTAGATGATCGCGGGTAGGAAAATCCAACCGTGTACGTTATGCATGTCGAAAGAATTACTCGTAGGTGTGGAGGTTGCACGCGGCCTCAACTACTGTATGCTTTGTCCTCCCCCCGCGATTTCTGTCACTTTGGTTGATGTGGTTGTGATATTTTGATGTATGGTGTACATGTTAATGGAGTATTGAAATCGAGAACTGCGGGACAGAAAAAAGGAATTAATGAGTGGATTAGATTAGATGGATTGAAATGGTGCTGGTCACATATGTAGTTGAATTTTAGTATACCAAGGTAAGATTTCATTCCTATTCTATACTCACGTCAAGATGTTGGAGCATCAAAAATAATTGACAGTTCAGACCACTCGAGGGCGTCATGCACCTTACTCAATTTTCCCTCTTAGTCTTCGCGACAGGAACAGGACTATGCAATGCTTCTCTTCTTCGTCGAACCCCACAGCCCGCACCAATATCTACAGCTTCAACAACTCTTCAAACCGTCACATCATCACCTACATCTCCAACTCAACCCGAAGTTACAACACCACCAGGCCTCAAACTCGCTCAAATCGCAGGCATTCTCACAATCCTTCCAGAATGCAATCGCTACATCCTCTCAGCCTCCAGCGTTGTCTCCAGCGCTGTCTCCTCAAACGTCGCATCCAACGTATCTGACCAACTAATATTTCTTAGCACAGCCGCTGCAGCCAGTATTTCCATAGCACAAGCTAGCATCTCCGCCGCTGATGCCAGCGCTTCTAGTGCCATCGCCATAGTTCAGTCATCCGCCTCGGCAGCATTGGCGAGCGCGAGTTCGGAAGTAATAAACGCCCAAGCAAGCGCGAGCTCAGAACTAGCAGCAGTATCGGCATCTCTTATTTCTGCGGCAGCTCTGGCAACATATAGTGCTCAAGCAGCGGCACAAGCTAAAGGGGCTGCAGCGACGGAGAGTGCGTGGGCTATTTCCAGTCAACTGGCTGATGCAACGTCGGCAGTACAATTCTCGAAGGCGACAACTTTGCCGATGACGGTCGCGGTCGTATTGATTCTTGGAACGAGTTTTGCGAGTAGTGTTGTGAGTGTTTTGGTTTATCGATTTATTTCCAAGAGGAGGATAAAGCGGGAAAAGGAAAACGAGAATGATATGAGGGATGCACAGAATAGGGGTGGAAATGGATACTATGGTGCTGGTGGAATGGAAAAGGGTCCAAGGAGTTATAGAGCTCCACATCCGGGGACATCATACAATTATCCCGCTACTCAACACTCCTCAGTTTCAACCTCACCCCCGAACGAAAAATATATTTCACGATATGCCCCTAGTCCAGAAGAAGAAGTTATCAACAGAGATTATGTAGAAGGAAACTATGAAAGAGGCGATGAAGATAATTATTCTAAACACGATATCATCGATATTGAAAAGGAAATCGCAGAAATGGATTACCAGATGAAAATGGCCGAAGCGGAATTAGAACGAAGAGACAGAGAACGATCTTTCAGAGCAAGTGAGAGTGGATTAAGCAGGAGTAGTAAGAGTATTAGCGTTCTATTTACACCCAGAGACCTCCCTCAGAAGGCAGGAGAAAGGAGAGGAAGTGGCGCGAGGAGTATCATGAGTATGGGAATCGGCGAGAGATTAAGAAGCATGATGCCTTCATATCGACAATCTCAGGCATCTTCTTCTTACGAATCGAAAGACTTTTCAAAAGATAGCACGCGAAATTCGTCGAGAGAAATGACGGAGAGAGATTTAGAAGAAGGAGAAGAAATTATCTTCACATTAGATGAAAGACCGTCGCCCTTGCCGAAATCAAACCCGGCGGCGGTAACGAGACCAACGCATACGTATACAAATAGTGATACGAGTGTTATGACGCTGAGTCCGAGTGTTTATGATGGTGGTGCGAGTAAAGGGAATTCGAAGCAGGGCAAGGGGAAAGGGAAGGGACCTTTTAGATTTTCGATTGGGAAGGCTTATTGATTGAGCGTCTCGTAGTACAATGAGCAAAGATACTTTGTAGTTTTATTAGATATTTTATTTTCTTTTACTTTTGTATTAGGCTAGGTTAGGTTGGTAGTTAGGGAGAAGGGAAGGGATAGGAAAAAGAGGGCAGGATACCAGAGATTTTAGAAGATCGTTTTATTTTATTTTTGGTTATTGTATATGAATAACGAACAAAACCTTTGGGGTACAAATTATCTATTCAAAGAAAATGACTTTCATGAACAGTGATTTCATAAGAATGATAGTTTTTGTTGCTACAATGCTTTTCTGTTTCGAGCTGAAGTCGTATTTAACCCGAATCATCTGACGTTGTTGGCGGAACAGTAAGTTCAGTACTAATTTCTCGCTGTGTGTCTACTTTCCGCGTTGTCTCGCGATGAGGAACATCATAATTTGAGCTATAGAGCCACGGACAGTTGTATCGTCGTAAAGAGCTCTGGAGAGAACACTGTATATCCACAGGTAATAAAGTCGCACGTGGATCCCGAGATCACACATATCCAAGCCTTCTATGTATCCGCGTGTAGCATTTTGTTTAAAGTCGACATGAATCTCAAGGTGCCTTTGTCCTGCGCCAAATGCGGGGTCCATTTAGTATCAGTGATTCTCGGTTACTTCAGTTATTTAAAACTGGTCAAGCTGGGATGGGGATGAGATCGGTATTACTTGACACAGGCAACTAGAATAGTTCATGTCAGCAATCATGAGATATGGTATGAGGGATGAAAAACGAGATACTTTTGACTTGTGAAATGTTGGATGTAGATCTCATGTGGGAATAAAAACATACTTGCCGTCTTTATTCTCGTTTTTGTTGTCGATTCGCTATTGGATTTTGGTACTGCTATATCTTCACACATGCGAGCTAATCACCAGTTGCTCAATATTTTCTCCCTAGCTGATTATTTTAAGCGTCAAGCAAAAGACTAATTATCTACCATTTCGAAATCGTCAATAGTAAGGATTACCTTGTATTTTGAGTATCATCCGAACCAATGTTCAATATCTCTTATTGTCGTCCCAACTCGGCTGGTGGTGTCGCTCTCACATCACCTCCACGAACTCCCGAGATGAAAACCTTAACACCCCATAATTCCGCATCTGTAAGACCACCATCATCAACCAATTTGGTGCTTATTGATATCACTATGCTTATACGATACAGACTTGCACCACCACTCACAGCATGTGAAAAGATGAGTGTCATATTACACTTTTTGTCTTGACTGGAAGCTTTTATCATGCTTGCGCTGGGTTTCTAGCTCACAAGATGCGCTGATGGCACTTGCCACTTTTAGCGATTCACTATCAAGTCTCCGAAGATGGAATCATGCGCTTATGTGGAGCACACTTCAACCATTGAGGCTGGTGCATTTCTCTTTGATTTTCGTCTCCAGGACTTGCTATAAAGACTTCAGGATGCAGGCTGTTTGTTCAATAATTGCAAAGCATTGTCCATTTGCAAACACTGAAATGGATGGCACTGTTTAACCGCTAGTGCGCAACGAGATGGTGGGATTTGGCGGAGCCCGAATATAAACTAGGAAGTACACCATAATTGATCTTAATCCGAGCCATTCTCTCTGTATCAACTGAGAGAATTTTGTGTTCCTAAACGGAACCACATTAGTTCTATGTGCTCTCGGTCTTGGAAAGGCGAGACGAACAGACAATCTATCTTAGCCACCAAATAAAAACGCATCGTCCGAGAAATTCTTCTTAATGGCAGGCAGCTCACGTTCTCATGTGGAATATTTATGAGAAATTTTTTTGTTTGAGGCTGTCAAGGTACGATTCACTAAGTGACAGAAAACAAGAGACGTAGTGTATGCGGGGTGAATACCACGGAAGTAAGTAAGACTGCCCTGCCCTGCTCAAGCACATGAGGTTGCCCACTCGCGTAAAAGATTTGTAGAAAAACAGCATAAATACTTCTTGTCCTTCCCCTCAAACTTGAGAAATGACCCAAGCAAAGAGATCGAAAACGAAAAAGTGTAGGGTGACTTCGTAGCAATTTTTGATCTCCAATCTTCAAAGTCCAATAAACACCACTTCGGGAGAGAAGGACAAAGAGATCAAACGCTGGGAAATACGAGCATTGTCAAGTTGCAACTTTTGTCGCCATACTTGTTATGGGGTTCAGACGAATAAATCTTGCTGTCATTTTCTAAATATATTATCAGATCGAAGCTCACTTGAGCCTCGAAACATGCCATCTCAAGAATGAGAAGGCGCAACGCGAATAACGAAGAAGGACTTTCAGACCTTCGAGCTTTGGCGCACCCTTATTTAGAATAGCTATTAAGTAGTCGAAGGTGATTTTCTCAATCGGTCGCAAGAGACACGACTTAAATATTAACAGACAGGAAAAATGTTTGATTTGCGGCGCAGGTGAGTAGTGAATTCACTTGTCCCACTGAGACCACAGGAGCTGCTCATTATCCTTTTGGGGGCGAATCATCATATCCGTAACAACGAAACGGTGAATCTCTGCAAACTTTTGGTTTTATCAGGAAGAGGCTTACTCAAAAAATGAACTGTGTCTAATTTACAAGTCACAAAGATTACATTCTCCACCCCCACAATGTTGAGGCAAGGGGTAAGTTCTTATCCGAGACCCAGTTTTATTCCCCGCAATCAACCTCTGTGCAAATCCTCCACCAAAATTCACAATCCTCAAGCAGTAGAAATGCAAGCCACTACAGTCGGCATAGTAATCCGAGCCTCAAGAATGGATGAAAGCAACTCCGTTGAAAAGCGTAGGTTAAGTAATCTGTATGTTCTCTTCCCAAATATTTCAGTTCCACTTACTTATGCTCATCATCATACAAACAAACAATTGCAAACCATCAATTGAAATCTCATATCAAAAACCACCACAATGGCCGTCAAAAAAATCCTCCTCCTCAATGGTCCAAACATCAACCTCCTTGGGACTCGTGAGCCCCACATCTATGGTTATGACACCCTCGCCTCCATCGAATCCTCTCTCACCACCTATCTCTCCTCTCTAACACCGTCCGTCACTCTTCTAGCCTTCCAAACTAATTGGGAAGGAGCGCTTATCGATCGTATCCACGAAGCACGCACTGATGGCACCGATGCTATCGTTATAAATCCTGGTGCTTTCACACACTATAGCATAGCGCTGCGAGATGCGTTGGCTGGTGTTGATATTCCATTTGTGGAGGTGCATATTAGTAATGTGCATAAGAGGGAGGAATTTCGTCATAAGAGTTTTTTGAGTGACAAGGCGGAAGCTGTTATTTGTGGGTTGGGCGTTTATGGGTATAGAGCAGCGGTGGAGTGGTGTGTAGGATATTTGAAGGAGAAGCCAAAAGCGTGAGGAGAGGGACGGTCAAAATTTGATGCGGAAGAGCATAACATCAAGTGTATATCTAGATATGTAGAATTTCAAAGAAAAATATATTCAACAACCTTAAAACTCATTGAAAGAGACGAGTTGAACAAACTTCCGAGTGGTAGTCTTTCTCTCAGACATCTCCAGCCATCCCGGGAATTCCGGGTTTCCAAGCCAAGTATAAAATCCGATTTCTGGAGAGCCCTCATAAGTTTTTGACCCAGATTGTAAACAGTTCGACTTGTGTATTTGTTAATGGAGAGCGGGAAATCCGGCTTTGGGCTAAAAATTAGTAGCATGTGGTATGCATCAGGTATCAATTCCCGGAATATGAAATCCATGGTGTTTCTATGCAATATATGTTATTTTGATTGCCAAACTTCATATCCCTTTAGCGATGTATCTTCAGTCCAACGGTGGAATTTTCATAATGACAACAAGAGTTTATAACGGCCATTTCGAAGTAAGTGTACAGGCTAAACTTCGAATTTGATTTGTAGCTTGATCATCCTATCAATTTCAATCCTCCAGGAAGTATATTTTAATGAAAAGATACTCTACCAAAGCTCTCGCCTATGCTCGCATGTCCTCAAAGACCTTTAGACTTTTGATACCGAATTCTAAACACACCGGTGTCTTATTTATACCCAGGATTTGTAGTCAGGATTTTGATAATCCGGGGAATAGCTCAAGTCGATTTTCGGAATAGAAGTTGACTCTGGGATCATCTATTGATATAAAATGCAACTGAAATTATTCCCGCATTCTTAAAGTGTTTCCTGATGATCCAGAAATGGACAAGGGCTGTAATGATAGACGCAGATTATGCAGAGATATTATGAGAGAACTCAATCAACTTTCGTTATTACGCGCAATTGTGTGAGGAGTTGCAAGGAACTTTTTCTCGGTTGTCGTTCGAGTGTATACGACAATGTGGGACAGTGTGCATGATATTACATGATATTGACAAAATTATTACATGGAATTGACCATTCTTTAAATTTAGTGCTTGTCGTACTCGGGCACTATGGTCTTCTCCGGTCCCTTTACAGGAAGCATGGAAGAAACATCCCCAAGTATCATAGAGGTTGAGCTTTCAATCAGGTGGTTTGGTATCCAATTTATACCTCGATCATGAGGATATGAGTAAGAGTATAACAAGGCTCAGATAACCGTAAGCCGTTTTACCGGAGCTTGGGATTAGTATCGCTACAAGTGAATAAGAATATTACACCGAGCTTTATAAACAGCATTCGAACTCACTCAAGCCTCACCATCAAACCCAGAATCTGCCAGGAAAATGGTTGTGGATTTAGTAAAAAGTTGTAGCGATGTCCCGAAAAATGCCGAGAACATCTTCAAGGCTCTCGACCTGTCCGAAACTCACTTCTCATTTCTCTGAGTATGACAGTGATGACAATGAAGATCCAAAATTAGCGACAAAATTACACAAATCAACCGTGTTTCAAGATTTGAAACACCTACAGAGGCCACGATCTCGTCAATACCGTCATCATAACATTTTGCCCGAACGAAGAAACACCAGAGCCTTGAAAAAGCCTGAGGGCGAATTTGAGTATTCTTTGCAGGTCTCTCACAGGCAGGTATGTAGTCTTATATATACCCTGGTTTTGAGAATGTCAGGCTTACAAGGTGAGCTTGATCCGAATTCTAAACTTCAAGTGAACTAACATGTCTTATCTCGGATATGGCTGATGGATCCATTTCGAGTAGTATAAAGACAATGAGCTTTGGTACCATCTTTTCTCAGGCAATCCCAATGAATAAAACATCTTCCCTAGTCAGGATGATATTCAGCATTACTTATTCAAATTCCTACGAGTTGGGTAGTACTGAGTATACACTGCAACATGAGTGGATTGATACTTGGGGATTTTATTCGGACTCGTACTTTTTAAAATGACAGCGAGATACATATGACGAAAGCCATAAGCCGCGTCGACAGTAAAATTTCGTCTTTGAGGTATTCTCTAAGAGCTGATATACACAGGAGTTTTTCCACTTATGCCCTACACCCATGAAAATTGCAGTTGAGTCTGATCCAGAACAAACTTCTGCGGAGATCATGACGGTGTCCTCCGCATCAGCCAACTTTCCATCCTGCTCGAGCCATAGCCTGTTCGTCTTTCAAGGCAGTTTTCTTATACCAACCCCAGGAATGTATTTTTTGTCGAACACCAAAACTCATATCAGTTATTATGTTCTTCTGATCAATGCCTTAATTTTATACTCAGCATAAACTCCACTGTGGTAATTCGTTGCAAGTAAATAAAAATGCATTGTTGTCCTCTAATAGCCGATTTGAAGGTAGCACTGTGTTTGTGGATACACTCATCTAGCTCTCAGTCAAAGTATATAAACAAGTAGGCCTATCGATTCAGCAATGTAGGGGTAGCAGTGACACCTTTGCAACAACGGAAAGGAGAGATTAGACCAAGCACCAGATATAAAGACCGAAATTACCCCAATGACCAGTGGCTTCGAGGTAAGAGCGAAGATACAAGCAGGATAAATCCAATCCTCCATTCTAGTCAATTCCCGAGTTTGTTATTTCGACAGCGAGGATTTAAAAATGATAGCGGAGTTCATACATGACAAAGCGGCTGCGCTCGATGAGAATATTTTTACTAAAATATATAATTACATAATTCCTTTTTCATTCCAAGATTGACCCAGTATATTGCCTCCTAGTACGGAACTCTGTATCGAAGCCAGTAGGAATATCCATATATCTATCGGTGGGATTGTTGAGCTCCATCTCAACAAACTATTCAGATATTAGTAGTGAAACTCAAAATAAATTGCATTTGATGAGCATACCGGGTATGTATTCGGAAGACGGGGTTCTGAGTGTCTATCCGGATAAAAAAATTCTGTCTTGGGCGCAAGGATTTCTACAAGGCTAGGCGACTCTTCGTTCGTGGTAAGGGAATGATACTTCTGATTATGTTTATTTAGGAGAGCTCGTGTAACAAACCCTATCGTGAAATAAGCACATGAAGAATGTGAGCATCGATACCGACGTTGATGATGTGACTCGTGCTTGTCCCGTTGAGAAAAAGTTTCGAAGCCATCAACATTATGGACACAATTTACTTATCGGCATATGAAGACTGAGGCGCCATAAGTCTCTCGAAGAACTTGGATCCATTTCACATAATTCCAGTGAGATTTCTGCCAAATTTTAGACCAAGATTGAACGTCGAAAGGTGCACTTACTTTCAGGAGATTTGTCTAAAGCAGCCTCTGAGTGCAACTTCGACCGGGCTTTGAACCCAAGAATATCTAACAACAAACTTTTGATTTCAGGAAAATGACTTAAGCCTTGCAAACTCTGATTTTCGGTGATAGCTCCAATCTTTTCTAGTGTGTCTTTTAAGGGGATAGTTTCTTTCCTATAGCGTAATAAAGATCGCAGTTGATGTAGAAGCTCTGTGGAGAGTTGAGCATGCTTCTGAAAATATTCTAGGAGATGTTTGTACCAGAACGTAATGGCATACGTGAGCAGACCATGAAATCCTTTTACGACAACAGCAGCCCTTTGAGCTTCCGTGAAGTTACTTGGAATTAAATTATCGCAGGAATTCAGTATGGCGACGCAAGAGAAAGAGATGTTGAGATGTGCGCTTTCACGTGACAGAAATGGCAGCTTCTCTTGATACTCTTCGTCAAGTAGATATCTATAAGAAGTCAGCCACCTTATCCTTCAATTTTAGGGATCTCAAGGGGTTTGCTACTCTTTTGCTGAGAAATGCACGAATTCGACTGTATTTGCAGGGCCCTCTTCTATAAGAGGACGACAGAGATCCAATGCTCTTTTTCCGATTTTTGTTTTAGACGTAAGAGTCCAATTTGAACGATCAAGTGCAACTCCATCAAGTATCTCGTAGTTTTTAAGTACTCGATATGAACATGCCATCCATTCTAGAATACGTATAGCCATAAATTTTGCCGTCTCGGGGTTGCTAGGATCCATGATTCTGTCGAGAATTCGACCATACCTAGTAGATATCAATTACATGCTCTGGTACAACGAGTGGTATCTTACGCCGCCTTCAAACCTTTCGGTAAGCCCATAGCTGTTCTTTCCAATGCTCCGTCACTGTAGCAAAATTTGAGCTCGTCTAAAACTAGCCGAGCCCATAAAAACATACCTAACGATGTTAGTATCGCTGTTTCTTTTATGGCATCAAACTTGTTTACCATTCGCCTTTTCCACCAAAGTTTTTTCAATTCTCTCCAATAAGTCCTGATCGGAAGTGTCAAGTTTGGATATTTTGAATTTCAGGTAAGAACGAATGTCTTGATTGACTTCTTGGCGGCTGTCTAGAGAGATGTAGGGTTGTTTGAGAAGCTTTTGGCGAATGTGTGCTTTTTTTCGACTAGAAAATAAAACCTTGCATTGCAGCGCTGGACCAATACAAATAGTGCGGAGTTCTTTCAATATCACTTTTTGATCTTCCTTTGAACATTCATCCAAGCCGTCTATAACGATTCTTGTAGAAGCTGTGGGACTAAAGTTCTGAGCTGAGTCATTGTACAGTCTACCCCTCGATAGACAAACTCATTGGCAACCAGAGTGGAAATCTCATGGTGCTGCCTAAGAAGTTGAATCGCAACGGTTGTTAGGATCTGCTGGCAAACATTGCCAGAGCTGCGACCGTCACAATAATAATAGCACGTAGTCAATCCAGGCCTCTCTATCAATCTTTGGATTATGTACGAGCATATAACGCTTTTGCCTTGAGTAATGGAATTAGCCATATTATTACCTTCGAAATTTACGGAATAGGGACAAACCTGATCCTGGCTTTCCATGAAGCCACAGGCACGGATCTTCTGTGTTATTCTCCATCCAACTCTTAAATTGCTGTTCCCCTGCCATCCATTCGCACGTCTTATCATGACGCTTTTTGGAGATTCTGTCATGCTCGGTTTCTTGATTCTTCCCATCAAGAGTGAACCATGCAATAGCATGTTGCAAACGATTAGCTTTCGCAATCTTTTCATTCTCTTCGACCATTTCTAACTCTCGCTTCTGTCTCAGCTGTATGTCGTCTTGCATTTTTACTCGTGACTCTCTTGACTCGACGATATCAAAAGAAACGGCCTCTATGTCGATAAAGTCTCGATGTTTCTTTAAAGAATTGATGATAGAATCAAATCGGCTCCCGAAATCCTTCCAAAAGGAAAGAAAGATAACATGCCAAGCTATATTCTGTTTTCAGTACCAGTAAAAAGTCTCAGAATTGATCGACTTACCTCTTTGTCGAAGAAATTTGTAAGCACGCTGATGAAATTCCAGAATGTTAGCATATAAAGTAGCAAGGGATTGCTGAAATTCGACATTATCATCAAATGCCTTTTGATATCGGTCGAATCGTGGTAAGGCTTCACCAATGTCAACATATGCTGAGATCAAAGCCTCAAAAATATCACGATGGTGGCTCGCGATCTACTAAAGAATAAGCTTGAAGTCTGTACACAAATCATGAGATACCAACCTGAAGCATAAGCTTGATTGGAGCCTATCTAATAATTATCATCATGATTTTCTTCATTCGATTAGGTAGAAGGGCACGAACCCATATGAACGACAAATAAGGTGTGCCATTGCATAAAGTTTCAACTATCTTCGAGTACTTTTCAACACCTCGCAAGAAAGGTTCGATACGGCGTAGATTCTGACCAGATTGCCGTTGTCTTTGTGTGCTATCGATCTGGCGAACAGCCAACCACAAATCTTCTAACTCTGTTGAGGCGAAGTTATGCGCATCTTGTTGGAAGATTGAAGATTTGAGCCTCTTGAACGCACCAGCAATGGTGTCCTGGGGGCTTGCCATGAGGTCTCTATAACAGTATGATTTACTCTGTATCGAGGAATTATGTTCTATTGGGAGTTGAAAGCGACCGAAGAAATTCGTCAGCTTTTCATGGTATTTGCATTAGTTAAATGGAATTCAAGGCGTTCTGCAAGGCTTCCGTGATGAAAGTTAAGTTGCACCGCATGAAGGCTTAGCTAAAAGGTGCAGTGAGGCTGGACATACGTGGAAGTTTGCTGTGAACTTCTCATTCGTCGGTTATCTCCAGTGTAGTATGCTGTAGGGATTACTTGACTCGCTAACGGTGCTGACGGAAACAGTTGGCATGCAGGACATCCACTCCTCAGGAAATCGTACTGGCTCACTTTATTCTGATACCACAACACTTGTTTTACTTCATCCACTATATAATCGTTACTGAAATAAATGAATTAACTGTCAACCAGCCTTATCAAAACATTTAATTCTCTAGCTGTTCATTGCTGCGGTATTTTCTTTAATTCACGAGTAGTATACCTCTAGATGAAGCAAACTTTTCAATCTTGACGATGTCTTACGAAGAACGACCAGCCAAGCGTATGCGGGTTAGCAATGCTGGTAACCATGAAAGCGAGATCAGAGCAGATGAGGTGTACTCGCCCACCGTTGAAAACTCGAATGCCCTAGGAACGGTTGAGCGGGAAGCATACGAATGTTGTTATGGGATGGTAAACAAGATTTGAACATCTCTAAGACCATTTCAAAAATTAATGACAGACTACATAGTTAAGCGACATCGCTGTAAAGAAACTATGCAGTTCAGAGACGCATTCAAATCCTATACATGTCGAGTTTCGTAGTCCTAATCATCTTTCTTCAGGTGATGATAAGCACTCAACTACCTTCGACATATCGGACTTTGCATCGGCCAAAATCCTCAATGACTTGGCAAGTGTTCCAGAGATCAAAATGCAGTTGTACTGCCATTCAAAGATTGAATTCGGCCATGGCGGACACAGTCGACGGATGATCAAACGTTCTGAAAAATTGCGTGCACTGTGGTTTTTGAACGTAATCATCTTTGGTCCAGAACGTTTTGCTGAAAAGATAGGAGAATACTTATCAATCAGGAAGATGTATCTTCAAGATACACTTGGTTGTGAACGGTGCGTTCCGTACCGTAATCCCCATGCTATGACCCCCGACACGGGTGAAGTTGTGATGACAGATTTATCTATCTTGGCTCCTGGACATCACGATACAGAGGAATTGAAATCCGGACCAGATCTTCTAGCGCTGTTGATGGAAGGGGAGGCTCCTTTGAGAGAGACAGAGGCACCCAAAATGGTGAAGACTTCCTTATTCAGGTAAATTACTAGCACATTCATAAGGCATCGTCTACAGAGACTTATGGTATCTTCATTATAGGCATCAAAAGCAAGCTCTGACTTTCCTGCTGCGTCGCGAGGAAGGTTGGAATTTTGATGATGCAGCTTCTGACATATGGAGTTGGCGGAGTGATACATCGGGGCGATTAAGGTACACCTCCTCATTCTTCTAATCAATTTCTGTGTTGGCTGAAACTATTAGTTACGTGAACAATGTGACCGGATACAGCACATGTGAAGCTCCTCCAGAATTCCGAGGTGGCCTACTAGCGAATGATATGGGATTGGGCAAGACGCTCACCATGATATGTTTAATAGCTCCAAACCAAGCTTGCTTGGATTATGAATTACCGCAAGCTCATCATCGTTCTTCTGAATTGAGGCTTTCGAATATGTCAAAGGCTACACTACTTATTCTACCTCCAGCATGTATGTTTTAGTCTATGGTAAAGGAGTTCATTTTCCAATTCTAACGCAAGATTAGTGATACAAGCATGGGAGCATCAGTTTCGATTGTAAGTCTATGCAAAGCTGCGTGGCATGCTGCGGTACTAAACTATCCAGACATCTTGAACCGCGAGCACTAGCATGTCATATCTACCATGGCAACAACAAAAAAAGTATAGACTTTCTCAGACAGTTCGATGTTGTCATCACTACATACCACACTATTGCGGCTATTTGGAAGCACCACAGCGCTCATCCAGATGATGAATCTTTGTACTCTTTCACTTGGCATCGCGTAGTTCTAGACGAAGGTGAGTGCAGTATGTAGTACAAGCTTCGGGCTTATATCTAACTTCAATAGCTCATATCATCAAAAACCCTCAGAGCCAGCTAGCTCGAGCTTGTTATGCTCTCAAAGCAACAAGACGCTGGGCGATAACCGGAACTCCTATCCAGAACAAACTTGTGGACTTCGCCAGCATTGTAAAGTTTCTGCGCGTTTATCCGTATTCCGATACAAGAACTTTTTCAGAAGAGATTACCAAGCCATTTAGGAATTCTCCTCGATGGATGCTAAAGGACTTTTACGACTCAAAACACTTGTGCGGGCTATTACCATTAGTCGCACGAAGACAGTCATTGAACTTCCATCACGAGTTGATGAGATACACCGTCTCGATTTTACGTCGGCTGAGCGAGAGAAGTACGAGGCTGAGAAAGTGCGAGCGAGAGTGTTACTGGAGAGAGCAATCTCTTCTGGGAACCAGAGTGGAAAAATATTCAATGCGCTGTCACTACTCAACCGACTAAGTCTGATCTGCAATCACGGCATGTTACAACTTACGCCTACTATTGATCATATAGTGTCTCAAGAAAGTGAAGTTGTTGCTTGTTGCTCCATGTGCGGCGACTATCTACAGGAAGAGGTCTTTGGTGGCCCTTTTCCCTCGGGTATTGATACTCAACGTCAACCATTATGCGAACAATGTATTCTTCAAGAAGGAGACAGCTGTGACCGATCTCCGAGTAACAGTTCAGATTGCCCAGATACAGCAGAAGATTTGAGATCTGTGACACCGCCAACAGCTACAGATACTGCATTTTCTATCCAACACATGTCGACAAAAATCAAAGCGCTTTTGGCAGATCTCCATAAATACAAGAATGCCGAGAAAAGGTTGATATATTCCAATAAGACCTAAAAGTATCTCAGAAACTAACGTGTGACAGTGTCGTGTTTTCATACTGGACTAATACACTTGATCTTGTGCAAATGATGTTGGATAACCAAGGAATACGCTACACAAGAATTGATGGGACAATGTCCCTGTCCAAAAGAAACGAGGCTTTAGGTGCATTCAAGAACAAAGATACCGTTCGCGTAATTCTTGTCTCAATCACTTGTGGCGGCGCAGGGTGAGTTATATCCATTGCAAGTATTAGTTTTAGCCACTAATGAGTATGAGCAGGCTCGATCTTACCACTGGGTCGAGAGCATATCTTCTCGAGCCACATTGGAACCCAATGATTGAAGAACAAGCTCTCTGTCGTGTACATCGAATTAGTCAGAAGCGTAATGTGACTACCATTAGATATTTGATGCATGATTCGTTCGAAGAGGTAAGTTTGCTCACTTTATGTCTTCTATTGAGACGGGATTTGATGAGAGCTCCTGGTCAAACTTATGATATTCTAACAGCTTATAGCAAATTGTGGATCTTCAAAAGAGAAAGAAGATGCTTGCAGATGTTACGTTTAGTCAAAATTGTATCTCAGAGGCTGGCGTCGATATGGGTATTTTACAAGTATGTTTCCCAATTGAACTTTCATATCTCGTTTGTAATTCTGACAGCTATACAGTACTTGAGATCTGTTCTTGAGTAATATTATAAGATAGGTCTGAGATTATTGTTCAGTCATACAATCGCACCTTATAAGATATTAATATCTAGCAAGAGCCAAATCCATAATAATGGACTGCAGGTTCGCTATCGTCAAGTCAGGATACTTTCCCCGCCGGCTTGGACTATGTTCCTGCGCCAGTAAATCGAGGTATATACTCGGTATGACTGGAAAAGATACTAAAAAAGTGAGAAAGAGGTGGAATTTAGAGATATAAAGACACTCGGATAGCACATATAGATAATCTCTGGTTTAGAAGATCGTGGAAGTCAAAGTTGAGTGCACGATTGAAGGAACATCACTTGATGACTGAGTTGTTCAATAGAGTTAGAGTTCGCCAGAGACAGATAGTAGAATGGCTGGAGGGGAAGCTGAAATGCACCGTCGGACTCAAGCTGTGGACGATCTGCTTTTAATGGGCTTGTGATAGCTATGCATTAAAGAGCTGGTGATATATAGATATGTACTGATAGCGGTATGTACACTTGTCCATCTACGAGTAACTAGCAGTAGAAGTAGTAAGATTACAGGATATCATTTGATGCTGAAATATTTGACAATGAAAACAAATTTACCGCATAACCAAAAAATATGTAAGTGTGCACTTGCACTTGCAATCGCAACTTTCAAGAGCGATTCTGATACAATGTGTTGATTATTTAGTTGTTGGTCTTATCCTATCTAGTCACATAGGATTGGCGACACACAGAGCTAGCAACAATATGATTTGATATATGTGTACGACGTCTCCTAGTTTGGGACAAGCGAATGTGCTCAGGGGTATCTGGATTTTCGAGATTCGATTGAATATCAAGTATTGAATTCTGGATTATCCGTGAGTACCTACCTATGGAAGATGATAAATAGGTGAGTGAATTGTAATAAATACATGCTTATGCAATTGTATTATTTTATGCAATAATTCAATGAATAAGGATGATTCTTTAAGAGGATTAGAATTCATCTAGAATTATTCTTTCTAGTCAAATGTAGTATTTGCGGAGACGCAAGCAATATATCTCTGGGGAGCCACATTACACGTAGATTTATTCGACGACTGTAAGGAGAGAAAAGTCTACGAATAGTCTTGATGGAAAATCGTTTGATATTGAATGATTACAGTAAAGACATCAGACCAATTGTATTCTTCTCATAGTTTAGATCAAATGCGTATCAGACGTGTTAGATACCCCAATCTGCTTAGTGGAGGTGGAGGTAGAATGCATGATGACGAGGACGACGACGGAAAAGACGGGGAAGAATGGAGAGAGTGGAGAATACATGGAGAATACAATGTAAGAATGGGAAGAGGATGTAGGTGTGTTAACAAGTAGTGTAGTGAGATAAAATACCGCAGCGGAACAAGAGCGGATGTTGAATGGAGACATAACTTGACTGTTGAAAGTATTCCATATACAGTAAGTAATACCTACTTGTATACCTCGATACTCTTCACAAATGATGATATTCCCATTAGACATGTTGATTGATACTTAAGCATCACCACATCTATCCAAAATCATTCAACACATTCCACCCCAGAATTCACCATTCTCACGAAACCTTTCCAAGAGAGAATCAACCAATTCTGTTCTCCGTTTGCAATTCCAAATACGAAGTCCGTATCTAAAGTTCACTCCTTCCCAAAGCAGCCATCCAAGCGATAAGTAGTTTTTTACCGGAGTTGGGGGGAATTATTATCGCCGAAAACGAACAGAATGAATCCTACGCACGATAAGAATGTATGGATATATGTACGTGTATGTATGTATGTAGTAGGTAGGTAGAAGGTAGTAATGCGATGGAATGTAACTTAAATGATTCCATTTCGATCCAATCCAACGCCAACAATTGATTTTTTAAATTCAATTACACGAGTACGTACTAACTCGTTTGATAACTTTACAGATTATATACATTTACTCACTAGTACATACATACATACATACATATCGTACAGACATACATATACATATATACATATTACATCCTCTTGGAAACATGAAGATTATATCCAAGTATTTATCTATCTACTAGCTATCTACTAGCTATCTACTAGCTATCTACTTTCTATCTACTATCTATCTATTAAATATACAACAACCTCTTTTCTTCCTCTTCTCACAATCACAATTTGCTTCACATTATATTAATTTTCACCATTATATGAATCCAATGAAACAAAGCACAAATCACCCCCATCCATACATAATCACAAGAACCATCACACCAAGAAAATGACCCCTTTACCTTTACCTCTCCCTTTCCCCCAAAGACACGCCCAAGCTTCACACCTCTCTTCCGCATCTCCACTGCGTCATTTCAGCCTCAATCTGGTCTTAGCAAAAGATTCCATCCTGATCAATAGTTATCAACCACCATCACGTAAATCAAGACTAAGACGACTACCGTTGAATTTAGTGCGTCTACCTATTTTAGAGGAATTGGATGGGATGAGTACACTTTGGGTGAGTTTTTGCTTCTTTTGCCGGGTTTTGATGGGAGATGATGAATGGATTATTATATGATGTGAATTATTCGAGCGTGGACATATCTTGAAAGGGAAGAAATCAATGAGAAGGAAGGCAGGATTGATGGTTGATTGATTAATGGATCGATAATTTGATTGTGGAATTCATTTGCTGATTATGGTTGGTTTTACCAAACGGTTAGTCTCAAAGGCTAGAAAGGTATGTGTTCAGTGTTTTGTTTCGTTTGCTTCGATTTGATTTGAAGATGCATAACGGGTTATGGATGGCGAATGGCAAATGGCAAATGGCAAATGCTAGATAAGGGAGAGAGCGAGGGAAAATATATATAATTTGAAAGCTGCGCTGGTGGCAGATGAAGATTCATTCGATGAGGAAAAAGGAGAGGAAGGGGAAAACGAAGATATAGAGATACATCATTCATACCTACCTACATACATATAAACTAACAATCATCTCTCCAGCCAAAATTTGATTTTGTCCTCAGAGTAAGTTCTCCTTCAACGATTCCAACACATTCACATCTCTTTATTCCCAACCTTAACTAACTTCCCCCCCTCAGTTAATAGATCTCAACAACGTCCCTCTAACCAGTGGAACCGCATACATAAAATGGCACATCTCTTCCTCTGTTGCTTCCGAGCATTCAGGACAAACCCCTCGCTCCCCCATCAAAGAACATAAAGTCCATTGGGATTACACTCGATCCATCCCCGTCCGTCTCACAATCGATAAATCAAACCATCTCTCCGAATGTCTTATCCATTTCGAAGTCATCCAAGATTATAATTCTGGGGCTACCTCGAAAGGAGAACGAGTCACTCTAGGACACATTACGTTGAATTTGGCGGAATATGTGGAAGAGAGTGAAGTTGAGGGCGAGGAGGGAGTGGTGAGGAGATATCTAATGCAGGATAGTAAAATCAATAGTACGGCCAAGATTGGGATTAGTATGCGACAGGTCGAAGGGGAGAGAAATTTCGTCGCGCCAATATTGAAGAGTGCGCCTGTTTTCGGAGGGATCGCGGGAATTATGAAGGGCGAGACGGGGGATAATGGTGATGATGTTTGTAGTGAGTTTATGTCCTTTTCTTCATCCTTCCATCTATCTCACCATGCGCAAATGCGACCCGGGATGCCATACTAATTCTTCTATAAGATATGCCACAACTTCAAAAATCCTCTGATAAATCCGATCTTCACGATATGTATCGACGCGCCCTCGCTGCCTCTTGGACTTGTTCTCCTGCCGAAATGCCCGCAGATGAATGTGTCGAAGATATATTCGCCGGCGGAGATGGCTGGAAACGCGATCCGGATTCTTCCAATTTCGATCACAATGAGTACAGTCGAGACATGCCTCGCATAGTACAAGATGATAGAGAGTTAAGCGCGAGTGGGGGAAGCGGAGAGGACTTGAGAAGACATAGGAGAAGTCATAGTGATGCGAGTCAAAAGAGTAATCTAACCACATCATCTTCTGTTCCTGGAGGTGGGAAAGTGAGAAGAGCAGATGGGAGAGGTCATCGATATAAAAGAAGTACCGATACAACACGCAGTGGGGTTTCATCAAGTGGAGGCAGGAGCGTGAGTGCACAGTCTGGACTCTCGAGCATGGGGGATAGAGATGATGAGATTTCGATTATGGGGAGTGGAGAGAGGGGAAGACAGGGCAGAGGTCTGGGCCATATTCCGGGGAATCATCATGGGTATGTGAGGCCGAGGGAAGTGGATGAGTTTGATATGAGAGAGGATTTGGTGGCATGGAAATTACCCGGGGAGGTTTCTTAGATGGATGTGGATATGGATATTGAGGGGAAGGGGGGCTTGTGTATAGATAAATGGTAGATTGGACTGGGCTGTATATTGGATGGCGAAAAAAATAGGCTGGCTTCCGTTTGGGCTTGCGTAAATAGGGAGTTTATGGGATTTCTGGCCGGGGCATGGCTAAGAAACATTGGAGAAGCATAACATACATCATGGATGGATGGGCGGATGGATGGATGAAGGAACCACGGAAAAAATAAATTGGTTGGTTGGTTTTTACCATAGATTTTTAATTGCTTTAATTTATAACTCTCGATTTTCTTCTCGTCTAAGATATCTTTCTATTCGTGTACCTCTGCCAAGCAGGAATTATGCATTGATCTTGATTGATGTAGGGTAGGTACCTAGGTATATCGAACTCCTAAACGCCTCGCTTCACATCTCTTTCCTTTCTTCTCATCCACATCTCCTAGCTTACCACTCTTTCGTTCCTGAGATGTATAGTTTGCAATTATGCCATGTCCATATCTCAGAAATAAAATGAGATGGCGGAGAAGATATATGTTCCCAAATTGGTATGTTTGACTCTTGATAGGATAGTCATCAGACCAATTGTGTAATGGGTTTTGTTTGTACACCCATATCCACATCCATATCCACAGATTATGAGAACCTGTTCATCCAAGGAACCAAACCTTTACCATGCACTCCCCAAATCCCCTCTCCCTCATCCCTCATCAATACCCACAACTCACTTACCCTCCCTCACTCTTACCCCTACAACTCCCCACCCACTCCATCCTCCCCCTCCAAAACCCTGCCCCTCAAAATCCTCACCTCCTCCACCGGTCTATCCTCCGCCCCCGTCTTCACAAGCCCCATCCTCTTCACCGTCCCCATCCCCCTCGTCACCCGTCCAAAAATCGTATGTTTCCCATCCAACCACGGCGTCGGCGCCAACGTAATAAAAAACTGCGATCCATTTGTATTCGGGCCCGAATTCGCCATTGAGAGAATCCCCGCCCCGGTATGTTTCAACGTGGGGAGATTACTCCCCGCAGGGGGGGTGAGTTCGTCTTCGAATTTTTCCCCGTAGATCGAGGTTCCGCCGCGGCCGGTGCCAGTGGGATCGCCGGTTTGTAACATGAAGTTTGGGATGATCCGGTGGAAGATGATGCTGTCGTAGTAGCCGCGCCGGATGAGAGTCTCGAAGTTGGTGCAGGTTTTGGGGGCGTGTGAGGTGTAGAGTTCGAGGGTTATGGTGCCCTAGGAGAGGAGAGGGGGTTAAGATGGTTTGATTGATAATTTGCTGGCTCTTGGGGAGAGACAGAGGCATAAACTATGCTCAGAACTCTATAGCTGTCTATAATATAACTGACGCTCCGCTGGCCCTCCGGGAACCACTGCCGTGGAGGCAGAATATTGAAGGCGGGGAAGTAATTGGGAAATCTGTACATACCATTGTGGTTTCTAAGGCGATATTTACAGCCATTTTGTATGTTTGTATATGTATAATCAATCGAATTTGACCAATTGATAATATAGAATCTATAAAATCAATTCAAAGTGAGGAGAGAGTATTATGTTGGAGATTCGAGAAGGCTTCAATTTATTGTTTACTTTCTGCAAGGCTGAGAGAAAGTTTGTCGCCCACCAGTGGCCTTGTCGGATCCCTGCTGTTTGTTTGTTCCTTTGGGAAGGACAACATCTATCCAACTTTGTATCTTAGTTTTTTTTGATTTCCTAGCTGAAATTCAAAGATACATTCACTTGAAATTAAACCTGAAATTTCTGAGAATGAGAGAGTTTTAGCTGGCTGGAAGCGAAAAGAACTCTAATTTAAAGTCATCACAATGAACTAGCTTCAACTGTGAAAATACTCTCAACACCTCACAACTCAACTTCCAACCTGTCAGTCCCATAGTGGTCACGATTTGCTCTGTACCATCACCAAACAAGTCAACCACGCAAAAATGGACAACGTCAAAGATTTGCTAGCCAAATACGGCTCTATGATCTATACTCATCGAGAGATGATTAAATTAGAAATTCATGTTATCCTCGCTGCTCTCTTCCCCATCTACATCGGATCACATGCATCACTTCAACGCCCTCCTTCCGCCTCACCACCTCGCAAATCCTCTTCTTCTAATCGTCTCCAAACTTCAGATGAAGAAGATGAAGAAGAATCCAGAGCTCAAATGGAAGGTATGACGCCTTCTGATGCTATCATCTTTCCACTTCTAGCTGCTGTGGCGCTGGGCAGTCTTTATTTTATCATTAAATGGTTGGATGATCCCGCTATTCTTAATAAAATATTAGGATGGTATTTTTCTGCTCTGGGGATTTTTGGAGTCGGGAGATTGGCAAAGGATTCGTTGGATGTGGGAGTGGGATTTATATTTCCAAATGTGTGGACGAGGGAAAATAACGTTTTCCATATCGATCAGAAATCGAGACGTCAAGTTTCTGAAGATGGACAGGGAAAGTTGGTCAATGTTGGAGTTATGAGTCCTCTTCCTGGCCGACTTTCAAAGATCAATCTGCCAAAAGGAGTTACAAATGCGTTGTGGAATGTTCGTGGTCTTTTGAGAACAAATTATACGCTTCATCTTCACATCAAGACTATACTTCCTCATCAAAAGTCTCCGATCAAGTTCACATCACTTCTCGGTCTCTTGATCGGTATCGCTACAATCACAGCTTACAATCTGATGAATGCACCGTGGTATCTTACGAATCTTATGGGATTCGGGTTTTGCTATGGATCTCTTCAACTTATGTCTTTGACTACATTCTTCACTGGATCACTAGTTCTCTTTGGACTCTTCTTTTACGATATCATTATGGTGTTTTATACACCTTTAATGGTCACCGTGGCTACAACTCTGGATGTTCCAATCAAACTTGTGTTTCCAGCGGGTGAAAGTGGAAGAAGTAGTATGTTGGGATTGGGAGATATCGTTTTACCAGGAATCTTAATTGCGTTGGCATTGAGATTTGATTTGTATCTGCATTACTTGTATTTACAGAAGCCAGCCTCTCCTACCGTTTCTCCTTCCACAACCTCAAAGACAGCCATCACAAAAAGCCCAACAACTACTATTCCCTCATCCCAAAAACCAGCCTACAGACCAGCAACTGGTCTCTGGGGTGAACGTTTCTGGACCTCTTCCTTCTCACCTCTCTCCTCTTCCTCCCTGGAAACAGGTGTCGAAGGAACTCGTTTTCAAAAACCTTATTTCAAAGCGGCTCTTGCGGGATACATCATTGGAATGCTCGTAACTTTATTCGTTATGAACGTGTGGAGACATGCACAACCAGCTCTCTTGTATCTGGTTCCTGGTGTCGTATTTAGTCTATGGGGAACGGCGGCTGTGAGGGGAGAATTAAGAGTTATGTGGGAATTTACTGAGGATGGGAGTTTAGAGGATGAGGGGAAGAAAGATGACGATGAGAAGAAGATTGAAGGAGGAGAAAAGAAGAAAGTAGATGAGAAGAGTGAGAAGAAGGATGATGAAAAAGTGAAGGAAAAGCAAATCTCAAACGGAGAAGTAACAAAGAAGGAGCAAAAACACGAAGAAATCAAAACCAAACTCGCAGAAGCGATTGATACGCTAATGGACGATTCAGATGCGAGCTCGATACTATCTGATGGGTCGATTTCCTGGCCGGAAGATGATGGAAATGCAAATGCGAGTGAAGCAGATGATGAATTGGGTTATGATAGGTCGGAAAAGGAAAAGCATCAGAGGATTGAGAAAATGGCGAGGAAGGGTTTGAAGGCGAAGGAGAAGGAGAAGAAGAGGGAGGTGGAGAAGGAAGATCAAATTTTCCTCTTTTCTATTACGGGACCGGGATCAAGTGGTGCGGAGAGGAAAGGAGAGAAAACGGGGGTGGATGGGGAGGGGGAGGAGAAGAAAGATAGATGAGAAGTTGGGGTCAGTACCGAGAGAAGTCAAAGACTAGAAATGTCTCGTACTCAAAGAACAGGAATGGAAAACAGATAGGTATCCATCCTTGATATCACAGTAATCACAGCATGTAAGGAACAAGAGAGGAAAGAAGAAAAAGCTGCAGATAATACACAAATAAATACATAAATAGATGTATAGCCTACACATCACCACATTGAGTATCGAAAACAGAAACCTCAAATGAACAATACTACTAGGTATTTCGCTTCGCATCTCACATCTCCCATCTCACATCTCACATCTCAAGCACACTCGAGATACCTACCTACCTACCTACTCTCTAACTCACATGTCAGATGGTGATCCAAGGAATGGAATATCTAGATACCTGCTAAGTAAGAAGCTGGTTACATATTTTGTTTATGTAAGATTACTGGGTAGATAGATATTCCATCTATTTATCTATCTATCTAGCTAGCATCAACCATCCGTCTGGTTCCCTCTTTTTTTCTTTCTTTCTTTCTTTTATTTACATACTAGGCATACACCACACTGTCTCTCCCTTGCATATATATATGTATATATATTCACACATACACACACACACATACACACACACACATACACACACACACATACTCACACACACATACACACACCCCACATACTAAAAATCCTTCCTAGACATCAACCCCACATCTATCCATTATAAAGAATAAAACCCCTGGTCTGCATCCATCCATCCACAGCAGTCGTCCCTAGAGCACCAGGATTAGTAGAGTATGGATGGTTCACCAGTTCATATAGTAAATATCTACTAGGTAGCTATAGAGAGGATTCAATATGATGTCTGCCTCCACGGCAGTGGCCACCGGAGGGCCAGCGGAGCGTCATTGCGATTTTGGGATTTTAGACTTCTGTGATTCTAGAGTGATGAGATATATATCCAGTCATGGGATCATTGTGAACTGTGAACTGTGAACTCTGTATATATATTTGTTTTTTAATTGGGTTTTGGTTATATCTATTTACTCTGTAGGTATCTGTCTATCTTCTTTTTCCCGTTTGCTTAGCCGGTTCTGTTTTGGTGGTGTGTTTAGATGGAATGAAATGAAATGAAATGAAATGAGATGGTGAACCCTCCCTTCCTCCCTATCTATTTAGTATCTATTGATAAATCCATCCGTAACTCCCAAGTATCAAATTATGCTCACTCCTTCTTTCTGTTCAACGCCCTCTGAAACCTTTATTCCATCTCCTCTAATCTTTCGAATCCCAATTCCCATCTCTCCATAAACCACATCCATGCATATCAAGAAAGTAATAGGCCCCCTCCAAACCATCTAAGCTCCAAATGCAGCAGCAGGATAACTTCTCTTTTTCTTTCCACCACTTCCTGAAGCCCCACTTCGACTACTACTTCTTGAACTTTCTTTACTTTGTTCATCTCCTTGTGCTCTAGGACGCAAAAATACTTCTTCGGGCAAATCATTCCATTCTTTTTCTGGTCTACGATCTTGAAATGATGTTGTATGTTTTGATGGGGGTGGTCTTGTTGTTGTGCTCATTGGAGGAGGAGGGGGTGTTGATTTCGCTGTCGCATTTTTGATTGAGTTTAACATGGGAGTTGGATTTGTTTGTGGTTGTCTAGAAATATGATCTTGAACCGAGAATCTTCGTCTAAGAACGAATGCGTCTTGTGGTCGTAAACGTCTGTAATATCCTTCGACTAATTCCCCCTTTTCGAATCCGCGCTTGGCGTACCATTCTAATGCTTCTTGGTTATCTACCCAAACGTGCGCGTATAATCCTTCGATTCTGACTCCAATTGGTATGCGAGAAGATGTAGCAGATTCGATGACGGAGTTTAATAGTGCGGTTGCGAGACCAAGGGCTCGATAGGGAGAGAGCAGAGTGAGAGACTGTAGATATATACTATATGTATTTGCGGGAGGTTGGGCATATGGAGAAGATGGAGGAGAGGGATCGATTCGACAGATTAGGGAGCCGATTACTTTTGATTCGGAGTTGGAGTCTGGAGTATATGTAACTACTCTTGAGAAAGAGAGAGAGATTGGTATCGAAGGAGAGGGGGGAGAAGTAATAGCGTGGTAGAAAGCATCTGGATATGGAATTGGAAGGAGGAGAGCATTAATACGACGTAATGGTTGGATATGGTGATCTTGCGGTATTTCGATTTTATACCCCTGGGGAAGTTCCTGTGATGATGCAGGTAATGGTTCTAGAGAATCTGGGGTAGCGGTAGTTGCGGTGGTTACCGGTGGTAGAGGGGCATTGGTAGAGCTTGGTGGACCCGATGCAGGTTGAGGTGGAGGTATTTCTTGACCTGCGTTTCCATTTCTATTCTCATGAGAGTCTGGAGTTGTGATTGGTGTTGTTCCTGGTGGTGGAGTGTATGTAGGTTGTTTTGGTTGAAAGAACGATCGAATGGTTGGTTGTTGAGGACGTGGTGGTGGAGGGGTATTGTTTGACATGATGTCTGCTGTATTCATTGTTCGAGTTACTTTGCTTGGGTATAATCTGATCTGATGTTTAAGGAGAGACAAAAATGCTTGGAGGAACCTGGAAGAGAGAAGATGTGTGCGTGCTCTGACTGTTTTGGATATATTGATGAAAGAATGAATTGTGATTTGACGCAAACATGTATGAGAAGAGAGATCTGTCTTTTTGGATCTTGCCTACCAGTATTTCGGAGGGAAGAGGATATGTGTTGTCCCTAGCAATGACAGGTAGAAATCAATTGGAATGAAGGAGTTAAATTATATTATATATCATATCAAGGTTCAAGGATATATATCATTTCAACTTTGTACCTTTTTTCATCAGCCACAGGTTTCCATTTTTATCTTTTCTATCCATGGATGCCATCACTCCAAACTGTTTATTGCTCTCCAGCTGTACCTAGTAAATACGTAGCACGTGCCTAGTAAAGAGTGAAGCTTGCAGTCTACGGTGGCTAACTATTAGTCATCAATACTTGACTCTCACCGCCCTTACTAATCAAGTTAAAGATGACTGGCAATAATTTCAACCATCATTGAGCTTTTGGTATGAAACCCCAAAGTACCTAGTACAGTACAGGAACCGGTACATACAAGACCAAAGTTTCCCGAAAGTGTGAGAAAGAGGTTCAAGGGAAAACAAGTTAATTAATATCAACCATAACCATTTTTCTCCCTCTGAAATATTGAAGGTATTCAGACAACGACGACACAAGACTTCTTTCTCTTCTTCTCTTCTCTTTACCTGAAGCTCGAGTTCAATATCAATTATAAAATGATCTATTATTTATTTCAAATACCCTTTATCATTTCTTAAAAGAAGGAGAGATAGAGAGAGATAGAGAGAGAGAGAGATCTTCCAATCATTTCTTTCCATCCATACCTCCAAACCCTCTCCCCAAGTTTCCCCCCCAATCTAACAATTTCGTCAGCCTTGGGGCTTTCAAGAAATTCAATTTATTCCAAGGAAAATCATTCCACCAACTGGCAAATATATCCTCAAAATGTCTGCCAACGATCAGTTTCCTCAGTCTGGTATAATAATTGCTGGTCAAGATGAAGAAATTGATACTATGGGGAAACTTGTAATTACCCTTTTTCATTACTTTCCCTTGCCTCACTTCACCTCACCTTTTTTACAAGCAAAACTTGTGTGTTGCCTTGCTTACTTGCCAATTTACTGACATTCTACAATAGACAAATTCTGTACTTGATGATATGTTCTACAATATCATTCATGACATAGTATTACAAACTCATCGCGAAGAGAAAATAGCAAAGGCATGTTCTGCTGCTATTGCCATTGAACAAAAAGTCGCAGAAACCAATCCTGATTTAATAGACGATCCTACTTCTTGGAACACAAATCAAATTATAGAAACCGACGCGGCGAAGTGGGAAAATAAAGAAGTCTTCTTAAAAGGCAATCCATTAGAATTGGTCGATGAGATTATTTGCGCAAAGTGTGGTTTGCCTCGACTTTTACAACCTACAGATGGGGTGGGAGCAAAGAAACCTCCTCCAGGAAAGGAGTTCTGCAAGAAGAAGCCTTTCATTGAGAAACCATGGCATGATGTTTATGGTCAAACTTATGTGCCAGAAGGACCAGGAAGGGGAAAGAAGAAGAAGGACATGATCAACCCTTTACTACAACAACAGAAAGAAGGGACACCAAATAGTCAGGATGGTGAAGATGAAGGACCTGCGAAACCAATTTCTTTCCCTCACGCCAAATGTCACAATTGCAATACATTCTTACCGATTAAGCGAATGAACAATCATATGGTGAAATGTATTGGAGGTGGAGGGAGAGATTCTGCAAGAGCAGCTGCCTTCAAAATCAATGGAAATGGATTGGGTACGGGAAACAATAGTCAAAATGGTACACCACCATTAAGTCGACAAGCAACACCACAACCCAATGGAGGAAAGAGAGGTAGTCCCAATAAACGCGAAGCAGCCGATGATCCAGATTTCGAATCCGATTCTCCACAAAAGAAGAAGAAATTCTTGAAGAAACCAGGTAGCTCGGGTGGAATTATTCTGAAGAATAAGCTCAAAGCTCCGAAAATGACAAAAACACCTTCACAGCTTTCCTCATCAAATCTGAGTTTCGAACACAAAAGACCGGATAGTGACGATGATAATGATTCAGGAGATGATGATCGAGATGGTGAATATGGAAGAAGAACCAGCATTGAACCGAAGAAGAAAATGTTAGTCAATAAGACAGGGGCGGGAATAGTCAAGAAAAATAAGGACGGTGGTGGTCTTGGTATTGCTGGGTTGAGCGATAAAAAGAAGAAGAAATTATTATTGGGAAGACCGGGGAGTGGTAGTTCAACACCAGTCCTGAAACCAGGTTCATTACCAATGGATGAGGATCGAGAGAGGGAAAGAAAGAAGATCAAGAATGGAAATGGGAGTGGAACTTTGAGTGCTCACAAGAGAGATAGAGAGAGAGAAAGAGAAAGGGAGAGAGATAGGGATTGGGGTGCGGATGAGAAATCTGAGAGTAGTCAGACTTTGTCTAGTCCAAATTGAGGGGGGCTGTGAACTGGAAGGAAAAGGTGCGTGGGAGGCGTTGAATTTGAGTGGCTGAGGGCTGCAATAGAAAGAAAAGAGAACTCATGAGTTCCTTAGTGTAAGACCATGGTGGGATGAACATTTGAAAGGCATTGATGGGGAACAGGATTCCAATGGGTAACATACATGCATATGGCTGGCGTTCATTTCTTACTTCTTCCATGTTCAGCATTCAAATGTGCATATACACAAACGTTTCGGAGGAAGAATATACCTGAGGTATGGTGTTTACATTGCTACCGGTGCTGAAAATGTATCGGGAATGCATTGGGGGTATACATTCGGCGTTGCATTATCTTGTTTTTCGTTTTTTTTTGTTCACGTTTCGTCTTGGACGACTCACTTGGTATTTATGATGGGAAAGGGTTGATGGATTGGTGGATGGGGTGTGGAAATGGGGATGGAGGGGATGATACCCGTTAGTTAGGAAAGGAAGGGGAATATAATACAATATACTTTACTTATGAGTGTGGCTGGATGAGTTTTCGATTAGGGTTCGTGATGTACTTGTTTTGTTGTGCTGTGATGGGCAGTGCTGTGATGGGCAGTGCTGTGAGGGGGGTTGAGAATGAGTGGTAGGGGTTTCTGGAAGAGGGGAAGGGCGGGGTGGAAGATGAGGGGTGGGGAGGGGTGAGAGTGTGTGAGGAGGGGCTTGGGGAGGCTGTTGAAGGTTGCTGAGGGTTGAAGGTTCGAAGGTGGGTGGAGGAAGAGAGCGGTGGTTTTCTCGTTTGTTTTGGACAATCGATGAGGAGAGGAGGGGAGGGGAGAGGAGAGGGATATAAATACTTTTATGTCTTCTGCTCTTCTTCCATATCGTGATTACCTAAAGAATGGAATGTTTCGATTTGATGGGCCTACTCGGATGTGACTGGTTTCTCTAAGTATTCGATGGGAATCAGGAATTTTGTGGGATGATATAGGATTATATGAGATGAGATGAGATGGGATAGAGGATTGAGGTTATGATGAGCGAGTGAGTGCTATTCATCTATGCATTCTCGTTGTAATATGTTGCTGCTATTATCGTTGATCTTCTTGATGTTTTGTCTTTGTGGGAATTGTTTATGTTGCTGTGATTTTTCATGGATTGATTTCTTTCTTGTTGTCATGGTTGTTGTGAGGGTAGGTACTTACTCCTTCGAACTGCGGTTTCTCTACATTTGGTATTCCTGACTGGGAAATTGGGATGAATGTGAGAGGAGAGTGCGGAGGAGGAGTGTTTACTTGAACCTAAATCACTTATCCGGTATCTTAATATTGATGTTCGTAGTGTATGTTGGGAAGTAGAAGGAGAGGGTGATAGGATCACAGTAGGGCTTTTTATAGAATCATTAGCTAGGTGATGTTTGTATGCACTGTGGAGTTTTGATTCTCGAGGCTTGAGCATGCCATGCCATGTGCGATGTATCTAGCGATCTCTGAGCAATATCGCAAGAAAAATGATGATGAAGTGGTTTTTGCAATCGAGAGGTTTGGGATCGTATGCTTGCTCTTCTCCTTCTTTTTCTTCTTCTTTTTCCCGTTTGGGTTGTTCGTCTGGGTGATGAGAGTATAAGAGTAAGAGTGAGGGGTATGAATATCGATGTCGTTATGGCTAAGGTTGTCATTGTTGACATTTTTACTGTTGTTGTATTCATTTCTGGAATCGTTGTTTGTTCTTGTTATCAATCAATCATTGAAACTGTATCTGCAATCCTCATTTGTCAATGCCACTCTTTTTACACCATCGCTGTCTCTATCACACATCTCTTTCTCACCAGTATATCTCTTGGATCTAGAAATACAGTTCACATATCTTATACAAGCAAATTGGAAGAGTCGTATGGTAATGAAATTGTGCTTTTCTTCCCTCATAATCTTCGGCTGGGAGGAATTGTGTGTATCTAGAGAAAGGAATATCTAGGTATGTCTCAGGGTAATTTATAGAAACACGGGGAGATGTAAGGATCAAGACCGAGAGGAATGGGTTTAGAGGTATGGTTCAAAGTGATGGAGTGGAGAGAGTAAAAGAATTCAAGCAGAGATAGAAGTGAAATGAGGATGTGATAGAGTTTAGATAGTCGTTTTGATATCTAGCATTGGGAATAGTAGGGAAATGGGTATATAAGTACCTTTATTTTGGTAATTTTTTCGCTTCATGAAACCTTTAGTGAGATACTTGCAAGGAATCGAGGACTGATGATATCTTCGTGAGTTCATTTGTTAATTTTTAGAGAAAAGTAAAAAAATATGAGAGATTGAGAGAGAAGTTTGATATGGGTTTGGAAAAAGACTTGAAATTTCAATAGTAACAACGTTCATATTATTGTTGCAATTTTTTGAGTGTTCACAATATCATTTATCGTTGCTGTTCTTTAACTGTAGTGCTTTGTTTTCAAGATCTGACAACGGATGCTCTCTTGCAAGCTTAAATCCTCGGCTTAGCCGTTTGAATGAAGATGGTGCTTCGGACGCTCGCGTTGCGTTCTTACTGTCTGTTCCTTAATAACCAAGGCCGAGCAAATCCTCTGTCACTGTTAGAAATTGAAGTGAAGAGGAGTAGGGCTTTTATATAAGTCGAAACTGGTACTAAATATCCGGAAGAGTGATTAGTGAAAGGATGTTTGATGCCGAGTAGTGTGCACTTCCCTTCTCCTTTCTTGTATCTGGCAACTCTCATCATATACGTATACTCACACCCATATGTATATAAATCTGGTGATTTACTTTGATAGTTTGAATGTTTATAGTAGTATTGCAAATCTCCTCGAGAATGGAGAAGAAGGTATAGGAGATTGCATCAAAGTTTTGATTATTCTTTGGATGATTATTGGATAGTTCTTTGCAAGGAATTGTAAACGAATTTGTGTCTTGACTTGTAAGGGGCAGGCAAATTTGTGTCGTTATTTATAAACGTTCATATTGATAAATGCCTTCGCTACTGTTATTTCTACTGTCACTTACAACTCCACTATCACAGTTTTTTGCATCATTCCCAAAGCCGAAGGATTATACTCTTTAAATCTGGGCTCATTACAAGCACACCTGAAGCAGTACCAGTCCGTCTAGAACATTGATTCTTGTTAATTGTTCCTTTCATGTTCCTCATGTATAGACATTGAATATAGAGCGTGGACGAGATGATAAAAGGGAGGGTGAGTGGACTTTATAAGAGGCTGTGATGATATAATGGTAAGGAACGGCAGGAGGGCGATGAGATTGTGAGTATTATAGCCAGCTTAAATCCTCTCTATCTCATGTTGAAATTTGGCATGAGGAGCAGAAATTTTCAGTTTCTACTTCGAATCGTTGAGGCGTTGACTGGAAATGTAATCAGATTGCGATTATTGTTAAGCGATCCTTTTACCGTCGGCTATATGGATCAATTGTCTCATTTTCATTTTCGACTTTTCGACTTTTTTTGAATATTGATATTTATTTAATTTAATTTATATTATTAAGATTTATATTATTAAATAGAAAAAGATTATATTTAATATAATAAAATTATTATTAAAAAAATTGAAAAAATAGATATATATAAATTATGTTAAAAGATCATATATGAGTTGATGGAAAAGCCTTAATATTATTAAGTTCTACATAACGATACGATATATATATGTAGACTCGATAGTGTCACATGCGGGCTAATCCCGATATAGCATAATGTGATATACGGTATAAGCACCTTTTCTAACACTCCCCCATACTGATATCGTATATCTAAAGCTATGTAGCTTATCGAAAGCTATGGAGAGCTATATTATAAGTCGGGGCTATAGTTAATCTCAACCAAGCTAAACGGCATGATCTGTATCGTATAAGTATATGTACAATGTTTAATCACTTTCATTCAGTGAATCTCGAGGATTGCTAACAAATATCTTAAAGCTAGCGAGTTAATTCTAACAGATACCAGAAAGCGCTTTGAGATTATAGCTATCAAAACCGTTATAGAATCAATAAATCAGATCTCATATACCGCCAGAAAGCGTTCTCGGATCAACAAGTAATATAATCATGGGAGTATTTGATTGCTAATAATACCTCTTCCAGGAATCAATATCTTTAATCAATTTTTAAAGAAAATCGTCTCCTCTAGGACTACCCAATACCTAGTATAGATATTTCTCTAAGGGTGTAGATATCGTACTGTTGATACGATCCCTACTGGCCTATAAAGCCTGTACTCCTACAGCTCTGTCCCTCTTGTAGGAGCTGGAATACGGATCCCTACATAATCACCCTGGTTATATAGGATCTCTTGATCTTTACTCTCCTTCTCGAGGATATAGGAGATATCTATTCCTATATAGTAGAGTGCTGGAAGCACTCCCCTACAGAATATATTCTATTACTTTATCTCTTATAGGAGTTGGGATACAGTATCCTATATGATCACCCTGATTATATAGGATCTCTTGATCCTTACTCTTCTCTATCATAAGGAGTATAGAAAATAATTCCATCATCTCCTATATAATGGAACACCAGAGTATTCCCCTAAATATAGTAATACACGTTCTCCCACTACCATAATCATCCACTCCTCCTCCATATATAATTTCAGATTGCTTTCAGTTCCCTTTAGAACCTCTAGCTCCCTATACTCAATACTTTCGGATCTTTATAAACCCTCTGGCTCCCTATATACTCTCCCTCCCCCTCGATCATCAGTATAGCTATTATTGATAAAGAAAATCGAAATCGAAATCATATAAAGATAGTGATTGAAAAGAAAGATAATTGATTTGTACTTAATAATATATACTGATTTGTTAAAATAGAATATATTACACAAACTATAGATAAATGAAAGAATATCGAAGTCAAAGGAAATAAGATTGAAAGCTGAGATATTATAAAATAACAGAACTGATAAGCAAAACAAATTAAATTCTATAAAAACTAGTATTAAATAAAAATAATAATCTAATAATTATTATACTCATCAAATTGTAAATATAGATAATCAGAAAACTATTGAAGAAATGGGAAAGGAATAGCAGGAAAATTTCTGAGACAAAAAAAAATCTTTATTAAATCAAATAGGTTTTGTAGTTTCTCTATAAACTATATCCAAAGCATTCTCTATTTCAAGATTTTCTATAAATAATCCTCAATTATATAAAGTTTGATTGATTTGTAAAGTATTACCGATTGCTTATATTATATTATTGTTATCAATATAAAGCTTATAGGAATCGAAAAGAGAAAAATCGAAAATAGATCGAGAGAATTATATTGTAATTAAGATTCTTGAATTGTCAAAAGAAGATAAGAGTAGATAGCAATCGTTTGTCAAAACTTTATTGCCCTTTTCAACCTTATAGATTGGATTACTGTAATACTACGTACCTGAGTATTTTGTATGGTTTTCACTATCTTCAACCCTATAGATTGGATTACTGTAATACCACATACCTAAGTATTTCGTACAATCTCCATCATCTTCAACCCTATAAGTTGGATTGCTGTAATACTATACACTTGAATATTTATTACGATTTCTATTGTCTTCAATCTTACAGATTGAATCATTTTGATACTATATATTTGAGTATTTATTACAATCTTCATTATAATAATACTATACACTTTATAATATTATACAGAATACTGGAATCTTATAACAATACTGAAATCAAATTCATTCACCAAGCAAAGCCGCGCTTCCCCAATTGCTTAATTGTATTGAACTAAATACTATCTAGATATCTTTAGAATTGAATTATATTTATAAAAACAATAATCTCCAAATTTAACAGAATAGCTACTATCTGTTATAGCTTTAATCAAGTAACTCCGGAAAACTAATCCTAATGTTATACGAATCCAAGCTTATAATCTGTTAAAAGATTATATATGAATTGATGGAAAAGCTTTAATATTATTAAGTTCTATATAACAATATAATATATATATATGGACTCGATAATGTCATATGCAGGCTAATCCCGATATAGCATAGTGTGATATGCGGTATAAGCACCTTTTCTAACAAATTACTTATTTTATTTTTACTTTTTCACTTTCTTTTTTTAATCTTTTTAATCTTTTAATTTTTTTAATTTTTTTAATCTTTTTAATCTTTTCTTTTTTTATTATAATAAATATAATCTTTTTTTAATTAATTTAATAAATCTTAATAATATTCATATTATATAATAAATCAAATAAATATTAATATTTAAAATTTTCAAAAAGTACAAAAAAAGTAAAAAAGTGAAAAAGTCGAAAAACGAAAAATGAGACAATCGATCTATATGGCCGACGGTACCCTTTTCTGAGTTTCCCTATAAACGTATATATAGCATACTATTGCTTTGATAATTTTTAGCTCCATAGAATTTCTGGCATCAATGACACTTTGTCCATAGGAGGCAGGCGGCATTGGTATCAAAGTCACTATATTGAAAATATGCATGGGTACGGATGGAATTACGTCAAAGCTCCATTGGAGAGAGAACGTTGGTCGACTGTCAACTTTTATTCTCGTCGTTTATTCTCACAGCCATCTTTACTTGGTCCCATCAGTAAGTTTCTAATGGAGTCGTTTATTGATGTCTGCGAATCTTCTTACAATCAGCATAAGATTCATAGTCTATTGAAGTTCGATACTCGTAGATTATCAAATCGTGATGGTATTCACCCATTCGGAGTATTCACGTATGGCTTTATTGGCATAGATATCAAGCAATAGGAATGTTATGAGCTTTTTTATACCGTTACGTGAAAAATTCGACATCTGATACTAGAACAAGTTTTTGTCACAGTAGAATGGTGGTTGCATGATGAGTGAGCCATCAATTTCACTCCGTGGACGAGGGGTGACAATCAGTAGACAAGTCAGGGAAGTTTTCATCACGATCTCGTATCTTTTATTTTTCAAGTCTATGAAGATTGAAGTTGCGTTTGACCTACAATCTCGCAATATTCTTTGCAAGTGCTGCTGCAAGTCGGGAGGGTGCTAGTCTCAGCGGAAGCCAGTCTCAAAATAAATTTTTCCAATGGATTCAGAAACTCATTCTCTCCCATTTGCTTAAAGAAAACTTTGCACATACACGGGGTTAAAGAAGATCTAAAATTTGTTATTATCGACAGACATAAATCTGCGGATTTGTTGCCATTTTATATTTTGAGATCATGAAATGAATTGTCATCATTTCTACCGCTTTTCTTATTGTTGAGACTTGTGTGTGTGTGTGTGTGTTTGTTGAGCGGTAGAAATTTCGATATAATGTGTTACAAATTGAAGTGTTGTGGTGTTTAAGAATCATAATGCCATGACGCTTTTAGAGTGCGTATATATCTAGGCTAAAAGCCAAGGGGAAGTGAATGAAACTTTCATAGAGGGAAAGAGACCCCCGCGGAGAGCCAGTGAAGGAATAAGGGTACTTCGGAAAGTGAGAAGGAGGAACAGAAATGTGTCTTTACGTCCTAATCTGATCAAAATAATCAAAATTGGAGTTCAATCTACAAATTCTTGACTCTCATCATCTCTCTGTCGACCGGAAATGTCATTTAGACGAGTGCATCTCCATGTTGTGTCCAATTTTGGCACATCTAGGCGGATTTAGGTAATCAATCTTCCAGTTACTTCTACGGCAGACAAAGTATTCGCGAGTTGTTCATTGGAAATAAGGTTGTGTAGATGTTAGCTTTATCAGAAGGGGGACGTGTTGAATGCAACGATGTTACTGAAAGTGATTATCAAGAGATTGTAGAAGTACAGAGATAATTTCATCGTTGACCAAAAGAAAGCTCGTTCATAACTGATCATGCTATTTTCTTTTTCTCTTGCTAGTGATTTAAGAACTCTTGATGCCATCGTCGTTGATTTACTCGCTCTATTTATTTCCTCTGTCCTGGGCCGTGTTTTTCCAAAGAAAGTGAAATTTTGAAGCGCGATTTTGCTATATTCGCATGTTTTCTCGACTTGTAGCTGCGACTAACAGATAGTGGATTTCAAATAATATTTAGTCCTAGGACAAAGACGGAGCAAACCGGAATTGAGAAGTATACCATTGGATGTGCTGAACTCTGTTGCTTGTTTGAGCCCGGCGACTTTTCGTTACGTGATTGTCAATCAAATCTATCTATCTGGTTCCAGAAAAAGAAGAGCTTCTTCGAAAATTGAATAACTCAGTTCACAGGTGTGGCAGTTGAGAAGACTACGATGGATTGAAATTCGTCGTGCGTTTTGGATTCGCTTCCAGATGTCTTGCATTTCGTCGACTCAGAGAGTTATTTGTGGTTGACGAAACTTGCTCGTATGACATCCATGGTCTAATTCAAGATAAGAGATTGAATCAAAGGATAGGGAGTATAGATTTATCGGAACATGCCATAAATCAAGATGTGATTCTTTGTTCGCCACGTGCTCAAAACTCTTCCCCCTTTTCTTGTCATTCGATTTCTATCTCTGGTTGGGATTCACATGAGGGGTGTGATAGCTCCAGATTATCAATACATCAGATAGTACCACTTCAGAGAGCACACTACTTTGGAATTTACCGTGATTTAAAATAGACTCCTAGGTAATTATTTTACTTCGCGTGGTTGGTATCATCCGAACGATTCGGCCTAGATTTAATTCGACCTCGCGTAACTTTCCACATGGTTTAAACGGTCTTAAGGAAGACTCCATAAACACGCAAAAAAGACAATTGTAGTAGAGAGTAATTAAAGGTCAGTTCCGTTATATTACATGAACAATTATGCAATAGGAGATCGACTACCTTTGACTATGATTGATCAAATTATAAATACAGGGCTTTTGGCTCGAATTGTGATGCTATAGCACGGAAAGTACTCCTCATATTATCTTGATAAAACTATGAAGCTATTATATGCAGCAACAGCTCTCTACCTTTTGGCTAGTGAAAAGCTAGTTGGAGCTATAGCCACATAGAATGATCATACCGCACAGTTCTGCTTTACACGATATAGCTCCGAGAGCGTATCTTCTATTTCGACTACAACACGCACAATCAAGATTCCATCATATACTATTTCTACATATCATCCAGGAGAGCTGATAACAGTTACGCCCCGCCGACAGTAACCACCACTACTTCTCTTTCCGTAGCCACGTCTACGCAAATTGGAGGAGCTACCCAAACTGTCACAAGCAATGTTATCTCTACTGGCACGGTTATCCAGACAACAATCCTATTTGAAACAACAGAAGTTGGTCCTACTGTCACTATAACAGCCGCACAGTCAACTTTAACTGTCCCTGCATCTTCTGGATTTCTTCCTCTGGCAAACGACCCTTATGTGATAGCCAATGGAGGGGCTGGAGGGGCCACAAAGAAGCGCAGAGAGGCCAACATACATTCAGAGGTCAGTATTTAGATGACAAATGATCAACAACAAAATTCACTAACCAGAAATACACCCTCTAAGCCAACCAGCTCCAATAACCGCCGTTACCCCTACCATCATCCTCACAAAGCTGCTAATCCAGAACTGGCCGATTCTTCAGCTCCTGGTCCTAAGGAATTCGATATTAAGGTCAAGCCAAAAAGGTGGTGGTTTGGTTCGTGGTGGAAAGGCACCAGATATCCTTCCTCGGTATATTGTCGAGAAATTGTCAGCGTTACCCAAACTCAAATAATCACTCTTCAGTCACAAGGAGGAGGTACCACAACTTTGCCTCCAGAATTCGCAACTCCCATCATACTGTCAACATCAAAACAGGTAGTTACGTCGGCACCAGCTACCACTACTACAACAGTTGTCCAGATCGAAGATGTAACCTCAATAACCACCGAGAAGGATGTGATCACTCATAGTTCAACAACTACAACAACCGCATTCCCACCACAAGCTACAATATATGATATATGCCAGGAGAACAACATAGTAGCAACCGTAGAAGGGGCTACCATCGACTACTCCCTACCTAGCTATGGTCAATCCAGTCTTCAAATTCACTGGACATATATCGCGGATCCTTACGTGAAATCATATAACTGCTGTGCCATATGTGCACAGTCATCTACATGTGTTGCATATTACTACAATACAGATAAAACGGCCAATCCTGGTCCTGCAGTGACTTGCTTCACTCATGAAGCGACAGATGGTGTTTGCGATCCCTCTGGACTTCGCTACGTCTTCCGTGCAGATCCTAAGCGTAACACTCTATCTCCTGATATAGTCGGAAATGGAAATTGCGGTAAAGGACAACTTGATAATGGGGCTAGACCAACGCTGGATGGTAAACTGTGATTATTTGTGTCCATTGAATTTTAGGAAAACAGGAATAGTCTTTGATCGAACGATGAAGGTATAGTTTGTGGACTGTTTATTTTGCTCTCGTTTCCAGACCTCAGTTGGGCTTAACATATAAAACATATGCAAAAGTAGGAGCCAAAAAGAGACAATCTGGAGTTTTGATTGCATGTAATTGAATGTCGGATGTAATGAATGCATTACAAAAGCAAAAGTAAACCACGTATTAATATCTTATATTTAACTTTAAAATCAAGGTAAAACAAAGATCAATGGCTGTTTATCTTCTGATGAATTGTAACAAAGGAATATATACGGGATCCCGGCTGCAAAGCTCATTAGCCTTGCATTTGTGCAACTTATCTATCATTCAATGCAACGCATTTTCTTAGATAATTTTCCAAATGTGAATAGTGTGGATAGCTAAGTCTCAATCATTGAGAAAAGTTTTGCATGATTAAATAAATTTCGATTCCCAAATATATACAGAAAGAAGTGAATCCAGCCCAACCTTGGAAGTATCAGTACATTTCCATATTCCCGTATTCTTCATCACCACCTATTCACTCTTCTCAAGCTTCCTCAACAAGACTCTCGTTCCATGTCTTGGGATAACCATTGTGGTATATCCCATGGTAAGTGCTTTGTTATCATCCGCCAATTTAAATTCATAGTTTGTCAATAAGTGCGCCAAAATCTGTTTCAATGATGCGCTGACGTACCAGCGGCCAGGACTAATGAGGTGTTAGTTCTTGCTCGACGTATATAATAAGAATAAAACAAAATGATGTACTCACCAAGCTTTCTTACTAGCCCCCCAAAATGGAAACCCACTACTAACATCCGTATACTTCATCCTGGGTTCTTCTCTCCCTCTATCCTCCGGTAATACAAATCTGAAACCGTCAAAAGTTTCCGGATCATTGTAATACCTAGGACTCTTCATCAACGCATCCTGAGGCACCGCAATAATATTCCCTTGCGGAATCGTTTCACCACTCGAGAATGTGAATGGTTTCATAACTTTACGTTGAATAGAAAGCGCATCTAATGGGTTCACACGAGCTGATTCGCGGAGGAAAGATTCCATCAAAGGCATGTTCTTGTACTGTATTTCCTCGGGTAAGGATAGCATGGAGCGGATTTCTTCAGTGAGCGGTTCGATGTATTCTGGGTGAAGACAGAGGTTGTAGATTGTGAAAGTTAAGACAAGAGGAAGTTGATGGGCGGAGGCGAAAGTGAGGGCAATCATTTGTTGTACGATACGCTCCACGGTGCGCTGGCGGGGAGTTGTGGATGATTCCTAAACGAGGTTAATAATTTTCGGCCAGACAATGTGGAAATTGAGATCCTTACAATGACCCAAGTTATACAATCAGACTGTGATTGATAAATTAGCAAGCACTAGTTGGAAATTCTACAAGATAGCTTACAGGTAAGGGTTTCTTCTCCTCGATATCTCTGAGACGTTGGATAACCAAAGGTCTGATATGCCCGGCTATTTTTTTCATTGCACCACTCCAAGCCATGATTGCGGGGCAGGCGTATCTAAAAAAAAAACAAATATCAGAATTGAATATTTAAGAGTACAGAAAATGGGGTACTCACGGAATGATGAATGCAGGCATGTAACGACAGAATTCCATAGACAGAATAACATCGTTCGAGTATCGTAGCACGGCATCAACATAATCTTGGTTGTTGGCTAGGTATTCGTTAGTGAAACTAAACATCAAACAAAATCTCGGCGTATAGACGTACCAAGTTCATCTCCAACAAGCACTTGACAATTGATTCTCAAACCGATAGCCTCAGACAAGCCTAAGACAGAAACTGAAGTCCAATCTACGTCAAATTAGCATGGCAAATTCTCAACGGTAGTTTTCACAGTAAGTTCATTACCATTGACAGCTTTTTCTTTTGACAAAACTTTACTAAAAGCTTCCTCAATCTTCTCCTGAATCCTGGGTCTCAGAGCTGGTTGATTCGTTCTCAAAAGGAACTTAAGAACACGTCCTGGTATAGTATCATGAGGATCAATCTCTCCTGTCTCAAATCCATAGAATGTGTATTTTGCTTTGACTCTCTATACATCATATTAACGCAACCCTCATGGCACAAGTAACTTCTTCACAAAGGGAACGGAGAAGACATACATCTTCCATGGCATCATGCAGGGATAAATGGTCTTGAGAACTCTCATTTACTTCCGCGATGTGCGCCTCAGACGAAACAAAGACTTGATACTCGTCGAGAGCGGGGATAGCAAATGGTTCTCCTTTGGCCTACAATCCATTCAGTTTCGGATCGGACATAGACTTGGCGTTGAGACATCAGATTTCAGTACCTGATCATATGCTTTCTGGATGATATCTGGAGCACTGAGAACGTATTTTATGCTGCTCAACCATTTTCCCCAACGCAACTTAGGTCCAGAAATAAGTATGTTACGCTATCCAAGTTAGTGATTGTTCACATGGTGAGTAGATGAAGCAGGACTTACGGGACGATTGCGGTAGATAGATGCTGTGACATAAAGTCTATTCAGAATGATCAAAATTACACAAGTATCAAACACCACCTCTGAGGTTATTCTCCAAGCACCCGCTTGGGAGCGAGCTAGGTCAAAAAGTTCCTGAAGCATTTTGATGATACAAGTCGAGGTTTGAAGATGGCCGACACGAAAGATCACGAGAAGAGAACCAGATGTATACTGCGTGGCAAATGTCCGAATCTCATTCTCAAAGAACTATTTCCTAACTGGGAAGGTGGGGGCGTAAAATTGTGACTTCACATCAGGCAGAACAGATGAAATTACCGTAACGTACTCTAAGCCATGTCGCGATAGCAGACATACAATCGACGGCGGTGAGATAGAAATAGCCGCTGCCAATTTTCACAAGTGATGAGCCGATTGTGATATTAAGTCACATAAGTGTCGGAGGCAACATTAACTCCGACATACTCCACTACAGCTGTAGATAGTTCATTAAAACTTAATCGTTCCTTCACCCTAAACAGGCATAACAATTTGATGAGCGGGGCGGACTGTTTAGAGTATGAAACATAGCTTCGGTAGTCAGCCCGTTTTAAGAAATTCGCGAAGTTGAAGTGGAGAAAAAGTTCGTACCATTGGGATGAATTTGATCCGTGTGCATGAAGTATCTTGAAGCCTACGATAGTGCGATAAAAAACTCTACGCGTGTGAAATGCGTTTTAGTGTGTGTGCGCATTAATTAAGCGCAATCGATTTATCTCGACCATGTTCCTGGAAATTGCGCACATCTTCTACCGTAGGATTCTAACCTGGAGAGATTGTGTACCGTGAAACCCGTCAATTTGGATGTCATCACAGTGGGATGAAATATCGTTGGTCAAAACAAATATCGACGGAATAATTTTTGTCTAGTGCCACGTGCGGCTAATGCGTTTTTTGACGTTCAGGGGTAATAAAAAAGTGTGGTGGAGAACATGGCACTGGGTTTTCATCATCAGGGTTAGGAAACGTTATTTTCAAGGGTGTCGAATTACGTATGGTGAAGCAGATGTCAGCGTAGCAGTTAGCAGTGGTGCTCTCATCCGATGTAACCAATCTTCTTTCGAATATTAAAGTATGGTTGCAATGGGTATAACGTACATCGACATAGCGCGGGACAGGGACTGTACACCGGTATTGCAGTATTGGTGCAATTGATATTATTTCTCATGATACAGATATTAATTTGCAGCGTAAATGTTATGTAAGAGTGGGATAACAGGCGTGGCGTGTCGGCGTGGTTGCATTGCATAGTTGCATTACCTTGATAGCTTAACTATTCATAGAACGCTTGAAGTAACATCGAAGGGATTGATTTCTAAAATCAGCCTTTAAGTTTAAATTGCTGATCATTGATCAGCGATTCCTTGCACTTTTGTTTAATCAGCCCTCGTAAACATCTCAATTAGCTCAGCTTAGCGAATGTTTAGAAAGGCGGTTCTGTGTTTTTTGTGCTGTGAGTCTAGCCGAGCTGAATTCACCAAGCAAGCATCTAGCCCAGGCCAGGTCAGGGGTGGTTTATACCAGGGTATGCGGGGTATGCATGCGCCTGGGATTTCTTCGTAGGGTGCGGATATTCTCCAACAGCATTACTTGGAATGATACCAAGAAAATGAAGTTGTTAGATTTTCTTGCGAAAAGATTCCCATATGAGGTTTTCCCTGCAAAGTGTAAACTTTGCGAGAAGTTGATTCAAGATTCTAAGGCGAATTGTGGTGTGATTACTCATCTATGACAAGAACACCAGTAGGTGTACGGACTGACGGGTCACTTTAAGAATCGATTTAGAAATACTGTATCTCTTGATATATCTTAGAAATAGTTAAAATGTTTCATGAGAGATTGAACAATGAAGAGATTAACTCTGATATCAAACAATTGAATAATCAATTTCTTGGAAATTTCAAAAGTTGAGAAGTGTCCCGTCAGGCCATACACCCACTGGTGGACCAAGCCATAATCCGATCACTGTGACATTTTGAAACTTGGGGACCAAGATAAAAGGCAAATGTAAAAGAATAAAAAATCTGGGTATTTGCTATATTAAACTTTAAAATGAATACAGAACAACCCAAGCCCCTAAGAGAATCGTAATAAATCCGTCACGCATGTTATAATCTTTTCCTTGACTGTTCCAACCATTCCCACATAACCCATAAACCATACAATATATACAACAGTAAAACTTAACTAAACGTGCTCATAATATGTTCTCTCACGCTCTGGTGTCGTCGCAAGCTCATGAGTAACCTCGTATCGTTGCTTGACCCTGACATTATCCAATGGAAGAATGTTTTGCTCGCTTGTTACACTGCTTCCCCCATCGGTAGGACTTTGGCTGTTCTTCGAATCTCCTGTTCGCATATAGCTGTCTCGACCGGTAAATGTATCAAGTGTTACCCTCAATCTATTTTTCCTGCTGTTCTTGGGGTAGATTTCAGAGCTCTTTGGTGGAGTATATTTGGATGGTTTGACGTTTTCTTCCTTGGAGAAGAGACCGCGAATAGAGGCAAGGCAGACAACTACAATGGCTGGAAGAGAAACATGATTAGATCAAAAATTACAAAAGAGATAGTATGGAGAATTAGCTTACCGATTGTAGTCTCAATGGCAGACCACATGTAGAGCCAAGAGGTATCAGGCATACGGGTCAATGAACTGACGACTGTAGTTCGCACGATGGCGAAGATGACTGTGATAAGAGCAAGAGAGAAGATGATACCAAAAGTAATCTTTCTCTTCATCTTCATCTGTGTACCCCACAACATACTAATTGGAATGATCATGACTATGCAAGTTAGTTAAGTCTAACACAAGAAACAGAAAAGAAAACTTACTCAAAGCATCGGAAACCACATCCCAAACACAGTTTAACTTTAAAGTAATTTGTTGGAAGTTCACAGCAGAGTCCGTTGTACATTTCGTTTCGATCGTAGTCAATGGAACAAACAAACAGTGATATTGAATTGTTCCAATGCAAGCAAAGTAGGTGCAGATAGTGAAAACAGTGATTGGCCACCATAGGAATTCAACCTTTGCGACATGCGATCCAAGTCTTCGAATGAAGAGCAAGAAAGAGAACTTGACAGACCACAAAGTGGAGTAGAAGAGGATAATGACGACTCCAGATGCTTTGGAATAAGCCTCACTGTTGGTAACAAAATCCGCTCCAGGCATTTTGATCCCAGCTGACACGGCCATGAGGTCGAACATCGCTTGGGCATGAATCTGCCATAGTATTGCACTGGCAAGTGCAAGAGCCAAGGCTAGAAAGGCAAAGATATCGTCGTTGTAGAGACTTTTGAAGGTCTTGATTCTAGAGAATGTCCGTAAGGCCATACAAATTGCAGCTATCGCGAAACCTCCCCAGATGACACCCTGAATGATTGTTAGTTGAGGCTTTCCCAGTGTCTGTGGATACAACAAGTGCACGTACCAGGAAGGTTTTCATATCAACCTTTGTTGGCTCAACAGTAGCCACTGAGCCCGAAGTAGAAGTAGACATGGTGTATAATGAGTCAACCTTGAGTAACTTGGTTGTCTATACTGGATCAGTGGAGGATGATTGTCCACAGTACAAAAGAAGAAAGCTTGAGTTTTAAACTCTCGAACATGAAGAGAACGTGGTGCTTATCTACTGCCACTGGTTACAGAGATGCCACATGGAAATCAAACAAGGATGGGGCATAGAGGTGGGGTCTCTTTCATCACAGCCTTTTAGGATGGGGTCTCCGTGAATCCTATTGAATATGCCCACTGTGATCGGTGAACCCACTGTGCCATGCGTTTATTACTGCAAGGTAAGCTCTAAGTTAGTAAGGTCGTAATTCTTGCGATACATTCTGCTAGAATTTCTGCAAGAATCTCATGGTCAGTCGTCTATCTCACGGCCAAAGCCTGTAGAGACCCCAATTGCGTTAGCCGCCGAGCTCATTACCCTGTATGATTCGTGATTACCCCTCCAGATCCTTGGTTTCACTAGTCACAAACTCAAAAAATTACCATCACACAGTATTCTTCTGCCAATTCTTCATTTGTATGCTTATCGGAATTTTGTGACAGGAGGAGTCACGGAGGAAGCGTGTCGAAATCTCATTTCCAACCGCCTGGATGTGAGATCGGCGTGTGCCTTGTGGCCAGTGCGTGTAATTTGTGCAATCACATAGGCCAAATATTTACCTGCCTAATTTGGGTCTAGCTCCGTCCAAGCATGGCTGAGCGTGATACCACCGTGTATGTCGCATATTTCGCATGCGGAGAATTTTAATCGTCGGTATCGCACGATTTGTGAAGATTGTGCTATTTTTGTGCAGGTGTGTCTGTAAAGACCAAAGTTTTGATTTTAAGGTAACATGGTTTTGAAGGAACCGTTGTCTTGGGTTCACAATCCTACCCGCCATGTGTATGAATGATGTCGACACTTGAGCGGCCCGCTCGTCTGGCAGAGTCCCTGACTAATAATATTCAATCGCTTAATACCGAGGTCTAGAATGGCATCTAAACGAGATCATCAGTGGGTGTACGGACAAACAGGCTAATAAAAGAAATTGACTTGTGAATCTCTCTTGATGTATCAATTCGTATACCTTTGGAATTGCTACAATTATTTATTGAAAATGAATTAATCAGAACGTGAAATATAATATCAAACAATTGAAGAATAAATTTGTTCAATTTTTTGAAAATTGAAAAGTGTCCCGTTAATCTATACGCCCCCTAATGGACGCAAAAAATGATGACCTCTTGAACCTCTTGCGTGCTGCATCACTCCATGTTAAATCAAAGCCATTTTATATTGTGGAAGAATTGTCAACTCAAATCAATGACGCAGGGAAACTCTACTAGCCAAGCACAATTCAGCAATCTCGTTATTCTTATGATATCGGGAAAAAGTGTTAAATGATTGATGAAATTCAATTGTTCCTCTCGGCGCTCAAAAAATTGTTGAAAATATGTACATAAAAATAGAGACGAAGCTGTTATAAAGCATCTTATGAAAACTCCCATTGAATCGTTCCTACCCCTTGCTCTCAGTATAGGTTATACTTCTTCCTCTCGGTCAAATCCATGAACACATCCATATTTTTCACTGGACCTGTAATTCCGAGCGAAGGAGTGCTCTCATCCAAGACTGGAAACTTTCCATTTATCCCAGGTGCCAACTTAACATCAAATCTCCTGAAAATAATAGCAACAAAAGCGTAAACCTGCTCCTTAGCCATAACACGACCAGGGCAGTAACTGATTCCACCGCCAAATGGGCGGTAAGATGAATGTTTCAGCATGCCCTTATCTCTAACAAATCTCTCTGCATCAAAGTTCTTGTAATCTTGACCCCAGACACTCTCATTCATGTGTAGTTGTCGGGAAGGCATGAGAACATTAGATCCAGGTTGCATTAGCTTGTTACCGATCATAGTTGGCTGTTTGACTTGACGACTCATCATGGCACCTCCGTTCAATCGTAGTGATTCTTGGAATGCACCATCAAGATTGGGAGAATTGGCACATAGATATTTGATGTCAAGCTCACCGTCCTTCCAGCCGGCTTCCAATTCGTCGCGAACTCGCTCCATAAGAGGGACGTTGTAAACAAGATGAGCAATAAGCCAAAATGAGATGTTGTACTCATTTGAGTTTGCACTATTGATTGTCAGGAGTTTATTCTTGTATATAGGAATCAACGAAACTTACGCCCAGTAGATTAATAAGAGCATGCAAGCTCTACTCTCGATATCGATGCCAACAATTTCCTGTGCCTTTAGAATCGTTCCAATTCCCCAAGCTTGACCCTCACGCTCCTTTTCTGGAAGACGAGCAAATTCGGCCATTGTCTTTTGCATTGTTTTGCGGGCTTTGGCCACCTTGGCTGAAAATATCTCAGGAAGACCGAAGAAAACCATCCAGGCACTATCATTGAAGTCCAACATGTGTTGTACAATATCCGGATTGAGCTTGTGGAGAGCTTTATCAAACATGGAAAAGGTTGCAGCTTCCACAAGGGTAGATCGACAAAGAGCTTTCAATGAGACCCGGCGAGTGAGACCATTCCTGCTCAAAGTACAAAAGTCCATCTTTGGTGGTTGAAGTGAGTCTTTGAGTGACACGATGAATTTCTCTGACATTTCCGTCATGTGTACACCAGGGAGTAATTGTGCAATGTAAACTTCCTCAATGAGTTTGACTAGAGATAATTGCTTTGGGTTGACTGGATTCTTGTGCATATAGCATTTGTCTCCAGGAACGGGTACATGCCATGCCAACTTCAATGCTTTGCCAGTGAAGCCAAAGTTAGAAAGAATTTGAGACAAGTGACCATCCCAACTCAGAGTGGCTACATTTCTGTAGACTTCTGCGACATCCTTGGGTCCTGTAACAATATAGAATAATTGCGAAGCCACTTGAAGTGCGAAAGGCTCGTGAGTTCTGCCAGTGTAATCTCTGAAGGGCCATTGTTAGTATCATATTCCAGAAGCAATAATATATTAAGACAAATGAGAAGATGAAAATGAGAAAGTTAACATACAAGCCACGCTCGATCAAGCTATCAGAATTCTGGAAGAAACTAAGACTGTGTCCTAGGACTAGATGGTGTTAGTGAAGGTTGAAGTATGCAATTAGAAGATCACCTACTTGGGATCCAATATGGAAGTTCGATGGGGTCTTGTGGTCTAAGGTATGGGCGAATGGTGAATCTCACAAACGCCATGAGAGAAGCCAAGTGCCGAACAGTGCTGCTGCGAGGAAGTACTGTGAATACTCGCTTGTGGATACAAATCTCCAAGCTGCGTTGAGAAACATTGTGAGATAGTCTACTCTCTGAAGAGCTGTGTGGACTTGAGAATATCTGGAGCAAAGACAATATGCGTGTGAAGACAAAAGAAGTGCTTGATGATCTCTTCAATTGGAGATCCAAGAGGATCGACACAAGTAGATATACTTTCTCACTTTTGCCCCCTCCACTGTTGAAGATGATATGTTCAGCCCCTAAGACAGGACTTTGCCGATACTAGTCGCATAGTGCTGATTGTGCTATGGGGTTCTTGTTCAAATGTCCAGATGCGCGGTTACCAGATTGGCCCATCACCTAGGCGTCAATTTGATATTGAGAATCTGCCTTGAGATTCAATCACAAATCACTATCACGAACTATCATGATGCGATATTACCCAAATGGGACATTTCCCGGCCGTTAATACTTTACGAGATCAAGGTTGTCTGCATGGACCACCTCTTCACATCAAATTTATATTGGAAGCTAAAATCTGCGCACTAAATTTTAGTGTCACATCAGGTGACAGGGGGGTCTAAAAATTCTCCCCTTGTCGAATTTTATGTACACAGTACATGATTGTCGCCTCGTAGATAACTTGCGTGTCAAAATGACGGGAGAGATAGGTACCAAGCCGGATATACATCGTTTACCCTCAGGCTTCAGCATAACTTCGCCTCTTATGCTGAGATCAGCTAGAAGCGATACTATCTCCAGTTAGTCAGGCCTTATACATTTCTGGAGGTCATCATGATATCCGGCAAAACACCCCCGCTGGGCAAACGGTGAAGGCTGTTGGTCACTCATGCCATGCTAATGCAATTTCTTTTCTACCAAGAATGGAGAATGGTGGGTAGGGGGTTCACAAAATTCATGAGGTCCAAATTGCTGAAGTTTCACGTCCATCTTTGATTCCATATACAAAAAGCATTTTACGCCACCTGACAAAAGATTCACGACTTCAAGTGGTTCACGATCATCTACCAGCCATGACATTGAATCAAGACGAAGCTCTGTCCAGCAAGGACACTGTCTCTATCGATAAAGATATGGGCGCTGTGGCCATTACGGATGTTTCGAGCCCCGCAAGTCTCCAAACATTCGAGTCCGATGAGCTCTTTCTTCACTCATGGCGTCTGGCGGCTGTCATCGGGTCTCTATGCTTGGGAATCTTTCTTCTAGCATTGGATATGAATATTATCGCTGTTGCAATTCCCAGGATTACATCTGATTTTCATGCGTTGAATGATGTGGCCTGGTATGGTTCAGCATATCTTCTTACCGTTACCGCATTCCAACCTTTGTTTGGTAACCTGTACAAATACTTCGATCCTAAGATCGTTTATATGGGATCAATAGCCTTATTTGAATGTAAGTACCTTCACCTTGCGAATCAATTCAAAGGTATCTGACATGACTTAGTGGGTTTCTATATTATGTGCGGCAGCCCCTTCCTCCAGTGTTCTCATCGGAGGCCGATCTGTTCTTGGTTTCGGGGCAGCGGGAATCTACCAGGGAAGTTTGGCCATCGTCAACTTTGTGGTAGAGCTCGAAAAGAGACCTATGTACCAAGGCATTGTTATCAGTTCTTTTGCTATTAGCGTGTGTATTGGCCCTGTGCTTGGTGGTGTCTTCACTGACAAAGCCTCCTGGAGATGGTGCTTTTGGATGTAATCGATTCCATTTATCCTTGAAATTCAACAAACACTAACAAAGTTATAGTAATGTACCTATGGGCGCTGTTGTACTTGTCTTCATCGTACTATTCTTTCGGATTAAAGGCGTACGAAACTCGAACCGTGCCTTAGATCTTCCAACAAAATTGAAGCGTATGGATATTGGCGGAGTCCTACTATTTCTCGGAGCTATATATTGCCTTCTCCTAGCATTACAATGGGGTGGGCAGACCTCTGCCTTGGAAATCATCAAAAGTTATTGGATTATTTGTTGGCTTTGGCTTACTCATAATATCCTTCGGCATCCTGCAATGGAAACGAGGCGAACATGCCACAATTCCCTTGCGTATCCTCCGACAAAGATCAATCCTGATGGGCAGTATATTCCTCATGACATTTGGCATGATGAGTTTTGTCTATGCTTATTATCTACCCATTTACTTTCAATCCATTCAAGGCGTCACAGCAATCCAAAGTGGCACTCGATTCATCGCGATAGTCCTTCCTCAAATCATTGGCCTGTCACTTACTGGAGTTGTGGTTACAAAATGGGGGATACTACGTTCCATATATGATTCTTGGAACGATTATCGCAATGGTCGGTGCCGGCCTTCTTACTACGATTGATACCAACACTTCTACGGTCAAATGGGCCGCATATATGGTAATCAATGGATGGGGAACTGGAATGGCACAGCAACTTCCATATACCGCGTTGCAAATTGTTTTGAGTGAAGAAGACGCTCCTACTGGAAATGCCATTGCGGTATTCATGTATCAGATTGGTTCTTCCGTCTCTGTCTCCATCGCACAATCTCTCTTTCTATCAAGATTACAGACCAGTGTTCCAGCTCATACCACTGCTGTCTCAGCAGAAGCGGTTATTAAAGTTGGCGCCAGTGGCTTACAGGAGTTAGCCGGTGGCTCGGAAATTGTGCTAACTGCCTTGAGAGAAGCATACACCATTGCTATTAGAGATGCTATGTATTATGCTTTGGCGGCAGCTTGTTTGTCCCTGCCATTTGCTTGTGGAATGCAATGGTTCAACCTCAAGAAGGTCGCAGAGGAGAGGAGAAGAGCAAAAGACGAGGAAAAGCCAGTTGGGCTAGAAACCTCGGTCATGATGGACAGTGTAATTGGTTCTGAGAAAGTTTGAATTGTATGAATACCAAGATATATTTTTTTAATAATGTAATAGATTAACTCTACTATGCTCTTCCTTCACCGAACCTTCAGAAAGAAATATTGACTTTGCCTTCACCAATTTTCACCAGATGGATTAGATGAAAAGTCATGAGCATAATTTTTCATTTCATTCTGCGTGTTGCTCTGTAGTGATGCAGTTGATCTGTAGTTTCATTCATAAATCGTAATTTCTGTTGCGCCATCCAAAATGCAAATCTCTCCTCCCAGTTCCTATGACCCATTGCCATTCAGCCCATCCAGCCAATGAAAGATCAGAATGTAACCCAGACCCTAACCTATAACCAAAACCAAACCGCAGCCATAATCGTAACTATATTCCATATTCCCTTCTGCCCCCATCAACGCCATAACAATGTTAAGACCCCCTAGGTCTAAACTCACAAAACTACATATGTAGTTGGTCGTCTTCGAGAATACCAAATTCCCGTCTGATACCAGTGTTAGCTTCACATATCTATGAATGCTTTCAGCGCCATAATACATACCAAAACGCAAAGGATAGTATCTAAGAGGCCATACTTAGTCAAAATTTCATATAACCAGACACATAAAAATCACAAACTCACAATCTAAACCAGTCCAAACTTTCAACACCGCGAATGCCGCCTTTGCAACGATTCCGAGAATAATTAAAACGATGCACGATATCTGAATTGGAGAATTGTGTGTAGCTTCGGAGCTACCAGAGTATTGGGAAGTAGAAGTTGAGTGTTGAAGTTGGGTGAGGCGCTCATTGGCGAGGAGAGCGGGGAAATGCATGTTGGAGTATGATTACGTGCGTATGGATGGGGTTCAGGAAAGAATACCCTTTTCAGATATGATAGCAAAGCACCAAGTATTTGATCTCTTGTTATACCTCTGGCTTTTTTAAGGTTTCCTCAGAGTTGGAAACGGCGTTTCGAATAGAAGCTTGGCGTGGCTTGCTTGTGATATGATGTCGATACCTAGTAACAAACAGGTACAGCCTAGTTGGTATCAGATATCAGATCGGCATCTTTAGGACACGGCTGAGCACGGATGGAGAGAATTGGCGTATGGTAAATTTAGCGAAGCCACATGTGCGTGAGCGGGGGCGGGTAACCTAGCCTATCCACATAGCACAGTGTATAATTTAGTGTACGGAGTAGTGGGTAAGAGATATAGCCCCGGCACAGTGGATAATCGCATCACAGTGAATGCCCCAGTTATTAATGCTCCAGTAATTATAGGCCCCCAACTTTGATTCTGCACCTTTACCGACTAGCGTTCACAGCGTTGACGAAATAACTTCTCACCCCATTATTGAATATCTGTGTTGAATGAATGGTATCGGTAAACTCCATAAACGGTATCTAGTTGCGTAACTACCTGAATGGTGATTTGCTCCGGTTTCTGTTTGTGATTTGGGGGCCGCAAATACATGTACCGGCTATGCAACGGCTTGTCAAGTGCTTACCTAGTATGCCTCATCTTATATTGGACGATTATTATTGACGGGTGCTCCCTTATGTTACTTTATTAGGACTAGAATGATTTAGTCTATCAATATCTAATTATATCCCTAGGTGAAAAAGTATAATACATAATGGCTCGCGAATAATTTGAACGACAACATCACATCACCCCATAATCACATAATCACAAGCAAGATGCTTAGTAGCTTTCCTAAACCCTTACCAGTCTAGACGCGAGGTTGATTTCTCTTGACCATCCAATGATCTTCATGTAATTTGTTTTAAGCGCTGTGCCTCTTGCCTACTTTCACCATCATTTCAATTCATCAATTGTGGATACTCCCATACGAAAAGTTCCATATTTCCATTTTCGGGCAATAGGCCCGAACAATTGTCATCAACACCAAAGCTTTGAAATTATCCTCTTCTGGTTTGTGAAACATCTTCTGTCTTCGTCAGTCTTTGAAAGTTGCTGCCTTTTGTTACTATTCAGTCGACAATCATGGCTGGTTTTTCGTTATTCTTGGGTTTCTTCATCCCGGTGGCAGGATGGATTTCATACGTACTTTATTCTTTAGCTGTCAACTACAACAAAGCTAAGAAAACTGGTCTACCGCTCGTTATCTTACCTATTGATTCCGGTAATCCTCTGTGGATGGCAGTCGATACCAGAATCTTACCATACTTCAAAAATCTACCCTTCACCAAAAACTTCACTCGTTTCAATTATCGAGGATGGGAAATTCACGATCGATACAAAGCTCACCAGGAGATAGGCGATGCTTTTATTCTCGTGACTCCGGGCAAAAATTGGCTACAACTTTGCAATGCAGAGACTTTGATTGATATCAATGCACGTGGTAGAGAATTTACCAGACCAACAGAGATGTTGGCGATGTTTAACGTGTTTGGGCCTAATCTCGGAACGACCGAGGGAACACAATGGCAGCGTCATCGCAAAATCACAGCCACTTGTTTCAACGAGAACAATAATGAAATTGTTTGGTCGGAAGTCATTCGTCAAGCTACCGGAATGCGAAAATACTGGTCATCAAAGTCGTCCATCAATACCATTGGCGATGATGTACGCACATTGTCATTACACGTGATGTCTAGTGCTGGTTTTGGAAAATCATACCCATATCAAGGAGCAGAAGAAGAATCTGACACTCAAGGCTCTGCTAATATCAGAGATGCATTGAAATTGATTTTGGATAATTGTATCGCTTTGGTTGCATTAGGTCCAAAGAATTTGGATAAATGGTGGCTACCAAAAAGTTGGAAGCCACTTCATGAAGCAACTGTCACATTCCAAAACTATATGACAAATGCATACGAAGAAGGAAAGAAAGCTGCTGCGGACGGAAACACACATGGAAATAACTTGATGAATTCACTTGTACGTGCATCTCAAGCGGAGAGCAAGGAAGCTTCAAGCCAAGGTGGCTTGACGGAACAAGAAATTTACGGAAATATCTTCGTCTTCAATTTTGCTGGGCATGATACCACGGCCAATACACTGGCTTTTGGTATTGCCTTGATTGCTACTCGTCCCGACATTCAAGATTGGATTGCCGAGGAGATCAACGAAGTATTTGGTGATCAAGACCCAGAAACTTCGAACTATGCAGAAATATTCCCTCGTCTGAAGCGTTGTTTGGCTGTTACTGTAAGTCATCATATTCAACCAATTCACTAGGCCCATAACCATTCCAACTTATACTGACTATTCTTACAGTACGAAACAGTCCGTCTCTTCACCCCCGTAGCCATCGTCAAAACAAGCGGCCCCGAACCCCGTGAACTCAAAGTAAACGACTCAACTTACATCCTTCCACCCCACACCATGATCATCCCCAGTTACTCAGCCATGCACACTCATCCCCGTCACTGGGTTTCCAATTCTCTTGCTTGGGAACCTTCTCGTTGGATCATCCCCGCTTCACCATCATCTTCAAACCCGGCCACTGAAACCTTTTTAGAGTTTCCAAAGGCAAACAATCCGTTCATTGCTTGGTCTGGTGGTGCAAGAGTTTGTCCTGGGAGGAAATTCTCGCAAGTTGAGTTTGTTGGAGTGTTGGTGGGTCTCTTCAAAGATTACAAGGTTAAGCCTGTACAGCTTGAGGGTGAGAGTGAGGCGGATGCAATTGAGAGGTTGAAGTTGTTGATTAAGGAGGATACCGGATTTAGATTGCTATTGCAATTGTTACATCCGGAAAGAATGTTCTTTAAATGGGAGAAGAGAGTCTGATTGCCTTGTGTGCGGGGTAAGAAGATGTTTTCGTGGAGGATGGAAGGGATATATATGCATTGTAATTATTTAGTTGTAAAGGTATAAAAGGCTCATATTATCCTCCTCACAGTGTGTATCATGCTTTATCTGTACAAACCGAACACCCAAGAATGAGTTTCGGGTCGTCTCTTGGGTGAATTACAAGTCGTGATTACACAGAATTTTACTTTGAGCCACGCAGGTTCTTTAATCTATTTCTTATCATCGATAGTCCGGACTCATTGCCGTTTACGAGTGCAGTTCGCTGTCTATCTGCATGATCTCTTATCATTCACGTTACTATCATTGTCCTTTTATTCCAATTGTGAATCACTACAACATTCCAACTACGATTTTCTCTTGTGGTACAGATTTCAAGGGGGGGCATACCGACGAGATCTAACCAACCTTCCCTCCCTCCTTCGTAAGCATTCTTGAAGAGAACTGTGAATTCTATATTTCTCTCACCTCAGGGATAGTAGAGACTTTTATATCTCACTCTCGCATATAAATTGCGCAGTCAGAAGGCTTACAATCCCGTCTTCTGAATTCTCTTCATGTAGCATTGTAAGCACTTTCTCACACCACTATTCAAACTTACACTCGTCTAATCTTTCCCAGTGTTGCGTTGACTCTCTGAATGTATAATGCCCTGGGAGCTTTCGATATTTTTCCCTTCTCACAATAAAACATTCGAGATCGAAATTCTATGGGGAAGCTCTCCGATCAGTCTTACTTGTCAATAGTTTCTATCGCAAATCTATTTGTTATCTGGATCCTGAAAGGGGGAGTAAGTGGTTTCACTCGCACAGTTTTCACATTGTATTGTCATACTCTCGCGCTTCCTATCATCTTTCAATCTTCACCATTTGAATTCACTTTGTATCATTTCCTGTCGTTCTATATCACTTACAATAAATCTTACCATATCTCAACTTCAATCAGTAGAGTAGACCCCCGATGAGTTGCGAACCGTAGCAGTAGACTCATCTAACCATACATTGGCACATTTTGCTTATTTTGGTCCTATATCTCTCCATATACTTTCTGTATTCATTGTTATACTTCTCAAACTTTGAAAACTCTCCGTCCAGATTAACTCTGGTTGATGTATACATATTGGGGAAGTCCTCAAGCTTTTTTCCCTCTAAAAGCTGAGTGATACTGTGTGTTTGCTCTGTGACTAGTTACATGGCGTGTCATGCGGACATTTTTGCTCAGAACGATTTCTTTCGTCTAATATAATATTATTTAATCTAAAATCAATTTGATATATTTATCTAATAAATTTTATATTATTATCTAATCTTTTTTAATATAAATTTTTAAATTTTTTAAATTTTTAGAATTTTCTTTAGAAAAAAATTTATTAATATTTTATATTTTATTTTGAATCTTATTTTAAATATAAATAGAAATCAACTCGAAACTTATTTTATAATAATATTTTTATTGTTTTTATATAAAAAATAATATAATAATATATCTTTTTATATAACGTAACTTATGGTGAACCGGGTCATATGGGGAACCGGGTCAGGTACCTTTACACCAAAATTTGTATGTAAAGGTACTTAGAGCGACTTTTTATATCTCTATGGATATTAAAGATAATTTAATTTTTTTGATAATTAGGCTTAACATCTAATAAAAATGTAGTATTAAAGTTACAGAACACTTTTTAGTAATATTGTTCTTGAATTAATACGATTTTAAAAATTCCCATAGTAATTTTTGTTAGACAAAAACAACAATTTGAAAGAAACTTTAATATCTTTATTAAAAAAGATTATATCTCTATCAAATTTTGTTATATTAAATATTTATATTGAATATATCATACTTCAAAATATCGAAACTATATCTCTAGTATTTATAGAGTTATAAAAAATCGCTCTAAGTACCTTTACATACAAATTTTGGTGTAAAGGTACCTGACCCGGTTCCCCATATGACCCGGTTCACCATAAGTTACGTTATATAAAAAGATATATTATTATATTATTTTTTATATAAAAAACAATAATTATAATCTCAAATTCTTTTTTATTATTTAAAATCTTTTTAATTCTCTCTTTTTTTAATTTATTTTCTTTTTAATTTACTCTTTAATAATTTAGATTTTAAATTTATATTTATTTTGAAATAATATGTAATTAATACATAAAATGATAGATTTGCAAATTTATTAAATAAAATAACGATTAAATATATCAAGAAATCTAATTATTATTATCTGATATCGTTCTGAGCAAAAATGTCCGCATGACGCGCCATATAGTTGAAATAGATCTTATCATTCTTTATAGAACATAGTTTTTGATCTGGGGACCTCAAATCCTGGATGCGCGACAGTGGATGTATCTCTTGTGATTAACCACGGGAATAAATGATGTCATTTCTCAAGAAATTCCGCTTTTGTGGGGTGGTCAATAGAATGATGGCTCGAGGAGGTTTACTTGGCGCAATAAATATTCCTACGAGCGTTGTAGCTGATGTCCGAAGTTGTGCCTCTCCCTTCTCTCAGAGTCCAATCATATAGCTCATGATCGGGATAGAGATATTAACGACGATCACACCTTTTTTATTGATTTCATGAAGGGGTACTGATTTCGCTACCGTGTCCTTCATCTCATTGTTAAGTCTTGACGATGTGAAATTTACCCTTCCCCCTCCCCCCCAAAAGATCATTGTACATCTCGACTCACTACATTTTTTGTGTTTAGCTCCATACAGGGCCGTTGCTTCTTTTAAGAGACATGTAAACTCGGCAGAAACCTGATATAAATTATAAGACGAAGATAATGGTTATCACTTTGAAGCTTTATAGTCCCATGTTCAGTTTTCTGGAATGCAGAAATAGGCATCATGTTTAATGCAACCTAAGCTGAAGCCTCTTAGTCTTCTGTTTGCTAATATAAAACCTCAGCTACACGCATGATGAGAGGCTAAAAACTCCTCCTTGATTACTCAACGAAGCACCAAGGGTGCTGGACTATTTTGGGCTCAGTGATTGGAAGTCGTCCGCAATGGAAAGCTATCCGGGATTTGTCTGAGTGTAGAGTTGCAACGGACCTTGATTTTTGTTGTCATTTCTTGTCAACTAATTGTTACCCACCCTTTGATGTATCAGCAATATTTATCGCTGCCGCTCGCCCTGAACTCCGTCAAAGCCGTCGATGATAGTTGATCTGCATAGCCCTTTCATAAAAAAGTACTAAAAAGTACCAGAAAATACCAAAGTTCTCTTGTTTCAAGCACACCATGGTGTTTGTGACCCAATGAATTAATCCACAGTTTGCTTTCCTCCTCCAAAGTCTTCCTCTTGCTTCTTGTATAATCTCGATAATGGAATTAAACTTCAAGAGGACTAAAGTCCCTGTGTTTTTTCGTCCAAAGATCCAAGATTATCCCACGTAATTAGGTCATCGCAAAGTTAGATTTGGAGCATGTGATTGTTGGCTGCCAGATTTTAGAACAACGCATGATTTGCAAGGAAATTTCAAGGACACTTAAATACATAACTACCCATAACCTTGGGCCGTGGATCTGAATGACTATTTTAACTAATTGTTTTCGACTTCCCATCAAGATCATATCTCTGCTCAATATTTGCGTAAACTTCTCGTCAGTAAGATGGATTAACTGTTCTTCGTTGACAATACCACCTATACCCAACTTTACGGGACCAGTCCGATGGAAACGGTACCAAGCTTTGCCGTCAAATTTGAATCTATTCACTCAGAATCTGATGAAAACGAGCTTTCACATGCTGTGGGCTGTGAAACGTTTTGAATATTTTCGATTTTGCAATGAAATCATATCTTCCATTAAAATTCACATCATTCAATACGGAACTCTACGCACCAGACAAAGATTTGAGCAGGAATCATAAATTTTGCAACTTGACACGAATTCAGCAAGCCATCAAGTGTAAAAAACGATGTGCTGAACCTTATGTGCATCGAAGTCCGTCGATAAATTTCTCAGTTAAATACGTTGAGTGTATTTCCTATTCACCCTCCAAGCTAGAACAGATGAGTAACACCTCCCGGAGAAGCTTGTAAAATAGTATCATTCACTGTATTTATGATTTTTTAAGAGAAACTTCAAGACTCTTTCTGCAACGTGATGAATTGGCTATGCTCTCTACATCTTAAATAATAGGCGGTTCTCGTCTGACTATTTTATTAATTCTGGGGTATAAATATCCTATCTTACTTCAAACTTCAAGAAGCAAGTTGTTGCCCGAAAGCTTCATGGTAAAAAATTGAAGGTCCTGAATCCACTCGAATCACCCTGTATTATCTCCAACAAACTCGAGATTCAAAAAGGTCAAGAAATCTTCATTCTCATTGAAAGGACCCATGAGCTCTGTATGTTACAACTTCTTTCTCGTTGTCGTTAGTCCCGAGGAGTGTTTGTAAATATAGATACTTGACCATTACTATCAATAAAATTCCCCATCGCCAACGTAATCACCATGGAAATCTTCTTACCTGATTCAAGCCCACAAGATCTGGATATAGTCTTGCAGGATGGCACGTACATTGTGTTACGTCAAAGTCTAGATACCTATTGATACATGGTTGGAGATGAAGTAATGCCGTATTATATTCCGCATCGGAAAGTGTAGAAGCAGAATAAGCACCTCAGATGCTATACTTGGAGAAGACGCAAGACTTCGCTTGGGATTAGCATGCTATGATCCGATCAACAATAAAGGCAATGATATGAAAAAAAACTTCCGCATGTCTTGTAAGACGATCCCAGATAGACAAATATTCGAGTCATTCTATTCGAGTACTCAACACCGTGAATAGTTTGTATATCAAGGATATTGCTGCCATTAAACGGAATTCTATCTCGCCAAGAAAACATTGAGCTTGACTGTCATTGAGAACTTCTTGTCCGTGGAGAGACATGTACATAGATCACAAAAACCACGCACTACCAGATGTATCATGCCCACCGAGGACGATATCATTTTCAAAACATTACGTAGAAGAGAGAGTCTAAGAAAAGCATGAAAGAATATCGACGGTTGTTGTCGGGAAATCATATAAAGAAAGCAATGAAGTGGTGAATGGTTTATATACACTAGATGATAGAGATTGATTCCTGACTTGTAATTATTTCACTGAATCATTTGCAAGATATCTCAGTTTGGGATACACTTGATTATAAGTTATAAAAATGGAATACCGAAAACACCTGACTCTTGGTTTCTAGAATTGTTGCAAAAATTGACTATTTCGTGTGATATATAAATATCTCATTCATTATTTAGAAGATCGTACTGTTAGTTATGTTCGGTGCGAGCTAGCTCGCTAATGTTTCGGAGTGCCATTTTTCTTATTTATTTATTATTTATTTATTTATTTATTTATTTATTTATTTATTTATTTATTTATTTATTTATTTATTTATTTATTTATTTATTTATTTATTTATTTATTTATTTATTTATTTATTTATTTATTTATTTATTTATTTATTTATTTATTTATTTATTTATTTATTTATTTATTTATTTATTTATTTATTTATTTATTTATTTATTTATTTATTTATTATTTAATATATTATTACTTTATTATTTTTATAATTTAAATTGTTTAGATTGCTTAGATTGTTTAGATTGTTTAGATTGTTAGATTGTTTAGATTGTTTAGATTGTTTAGATTGTTTAGATTGTTTAGATTGTTTAGATTGTTAGATTGTTTAGATTGTTTAGATTGTTTAGATTGTTTAGATTGTTTAGATTGTTTAGATTGTTTAGATTGTTTAGATTGTTTAGATTGTTTAGATTGTTTAGATTGTTTAGATTGTTTAGTATTGGAACAGGGATCATGTGACCGCGCTAGCGTGTGTGCTAGCGTCCCGGCACTACAGCATATATGTTCATAACTCTTAGCTTTTAGAATCTCAAGCAATATTACAACAGTATGAATCATTAGTACTATATTGACTTCACCATCCCCATGGTAATACCAACATTTAGATTGTGAGGGCGCACGTACCCTCTGGGCACGTGACCGGCTATACTAGCCGTTTTTAGCTAGCTCTCCAGTATAAGTTGGAAGCTTCGCTTCCAACTTCCTTTTTAGTCTTCATCAATAACTACACTTATCAATGATAACTCTTCTTTCGTTTCCTGAACCCTTTTACATAGATTGTTTAGATTTATTAAAATTTTAAAAAGATAATAAGAATAAAAAGAATTTAATTTACTGATTTAAATTTAAATATTATAAGAATTAAGAATTTAAGAACTAATTTCTATATATCAAAATATATATTAAATATTATTATATTAAATTAAAATTAGAATTAGAATTAGAATTAGAATTAGAATAATAATAATAATAGGGATGCGAAGACTCAACACCTGTACGCGGTGCATTCTACAAACCTCCAGCTCTTCTTCAAGAGTTTACAAAGCTAAGATTGAATTGCAGATAGAATCGGAAGAATTAGAAGAAAAGGGATTTTGGAAAATATAGAGAAAAAAGGATTATATTATGATTTTATAATAGTAATTTTACAAAAAGATGAATACTAGTAAAGCAATATGGATACAATTTATTTATTTATTTATTTTATTTATAGTGATTAACGTCTTGTGAGGGATCTCCCTAGGGGTATGAAAGACGTGGCTAGATCTAGAGTTACAAATACAGAAAGGCACTGATACACATGCTAATAAAACCTCATAGGGTAAACCCAGTTCCTTCTATATATCCTAAAACAAGCCAGTGTAATGTTCGCAAATAGGGCCATTTGATTGGCCCTATATTCCTAACGCTTCTTACTACTTGTGAAAAGGAGGCGTTCTAATTGTACGATACTCCTACCATAAAACCATATAGGCAGGAGCAGTATGTATACAGGTATATTGCTTAAAAGAAGCAGGTGTGTATATAATGGTACTCTATGGGAACAGAGGATTCAGCTATTGAACCGCTCGAGAGAAGCAGCCGGAACAATAGTTCCGCTGAGTAGCGGAGTGGTGCATAAGCACAATGGTAACGGCTGGAGGGAGGATTAGTTCCCCTTCAGCATTCAATCGATCGCTTTTGCAGTCCATAATAGAAAAGCTCTATTAGAGTTAACAATAAATTATCAAAGCTCAGTAAAACTGTGTCAGAAGGTCCACACTAAGGTGGCCTATAAGGCGGCATACAGGGTGGATCCATGTGGATCAGATCGCTATAGCCATAAGTCGTAGAACAATAGGAGAGTGACCCGATCACTCTACCACTAAACCAGCCAGGCTCCTTGCGGAGGACAATGGTCTTTTGTCAATATGGATACAAAGATTATAAAAATTCTAGTTAAATTCAATATTTATCTTTTATTATTATTTCTACAGGTATGATACAAAAAGTTAACCTTTTCTCTTTTTTGGAAGAGTCTTTTTAATATAGAGCTTGTTATTACTCTCTTTAAATTACAACCCTTTCTTTCTCTTTGACTTTCAGCCATTCGAATACAACTTTACGATATAGAGAATACCATTGCCTTTTAATTAATTCTATACTCTAGGCATCAATACAATACAACATTTTTCCTTCGATTTTCGAATTTTCGAATTTTTCGAATTGATTTGTATATAGGTTATAGAACTTAGGGTTTGACTTTACCCCACCATTTCAACAGTTTCGACTATACACATCTAATAAGGACTAAAGGATATCAAGCTTATAAAGATATACAAAGAGCTAGTTTAAAAGAAATAGAATTAAAAAAAGAATAGTACCTTCTATTTTCATCTCACTAGTAAGAGAACCTTTTGCTATACTAGAGGCAACTCGGGAGGGAATAACTCTTGCCCCTTATAGAAAAAAGGGATAGCAAATTGGATTCCAAGTTTGAAAAAGGATTGGATTATCGAATACTTAATAGAATTAGGGGGTAGGGGAAGAAGAAGAGGAAAAGGTCCCAGTGAATGAAGACATTATATCTCTATTTATACTCCGAATAGAGATCGGGCAGAGCACCCCAATATTGTTTTTACTTTCCCAAATTGATTATATCTACTGTAGATATTCACTAGTATTGCTAAGCTTTGAGAGCCTAGCCGTCTTATATAATCATGGACCTGGAGCGGGACGTGTAAACTAATCAATCAATCAATCAATCAATCAATATAATAATATATAATAACTAATAATAATAATAATAAGATACTAATAATAATAATAAAATAATAATAATAATAATAATAATAATAATAATAATAATAATAATAATAATAATAATAATAATAATAAACTAATAATAAATAATAATAATCTACTACTAATTGTTGTGACACAGGGAATTCACTTCAAAGAAATGACTTCAATACAATGGCTACTGTATCAAAGGTATTTAGGCAAATGTGAAGAGACTAGCTCTTTCAGTAGTGTCTATATAAAACTACTATTTCCCCTCATTAGCTAGTTCTTTAGATAAAATACAATACAGACATTTAGGGGCCTATTAATAATAATGGGAACCACATCTTCTATATTCCTGATTTCATTATTAAACCAATACTAATTAGTAATATCACAATTACTTAACTTATTTATTCAAAATACCTTTTTACTTTTATTTCTTTTATTTCCCATTATCAGCACCATGACATCCCAGGGAAGTATTATCCTAATTTTAAGTAAGCTGGCAAGAAACCTGATGCTAACAAAAAATCTGTTCCATCCAATCAATTTACTAGTATAGAAGGATTTATTAATATAATAATTAATAATATCGATTCTTTGCAATAGAAATTCAAGACTTCTTTTTACAAAGATATAACCAATGCTCCTCCTTATCCTCCTGCTCCTTTCAATCCCTATATTCCTAACAAAGCAATAACTAAAAAAGAAAAACTCAGGAAACTGCTAAGGATTTGAAGTTCAAAGAGAATCTCAGAATTATTTCTTTTCAAAAAATCTCAATAAAACTAGATAGTTTTATAAAGGATATATATTCAAAATAGAAATAGAATACCAGATCAACAAAGTACTTTCTTTTTCAAATAACTACATACTCGAATATAAAGATTATCAATACATCTCTTCAGAATATAGTTATATTCGATTTCAAATTTATTCGACAACTTTATTCAGGAGTATTGATAAGTTAATATTATATAATTTTTGTAAGATTTTTATAACATTATAAGTTTATATTAATATAAATATAAATCTCAATAATACTTTAATAGAAATATTTTCTTTATAAAAAATATTATAATTGAACTATGAATTAACTTTTAGAATATTAAATTAATAAGGTATAACTATTTATATCTACAAAATAGACTTACCTTCCTATCAAACTCGATTTAAGATTACAAGCCAAACCTTTTGTTAAACCTTAGAATAATACTCCAGTTGGTTATCTAACTTTATCAAAACCTAGTAAAATTATAAGTAATTCGATTATTCCTTTTGATATATATAAAGAACTAGCTTTATTCTAATCTAGGGATATACAAATCCCATATATACTTTTATTAGTATCAAAACCAGATTCTAGAATTCTATCAGTTAATGTTCCTACAGGATTATCTAGTAATAATAATGATCCGGATGATAATAATAATTAGGGCAATAATCGAGATAGTAATAATGGTAGAGGCGGTGGTAATAACGATAAAGGTGGTGGTAGAAATAATAGGAATAGAGATCATTCTGATTATTCCAATCACAAGGACAATAATCAATGCAATCAGAGCTATTATCTTATTAATCTTTTGAAAATCTATAAGGATAATAATAGATATAAGGATATTAATAACTCTTTTGATTTGAAGATCTCTATATTTAGGGAGTATTATTATAGGATATTTATATCAATAAAGATAACTATAATAGTCTTTCCGATTATACTTACAAACGCAACTAGAAACTACTATCAAACAAATCTTAGTAGTCTTCCTGATTTATATCAAGGCTTATACAATATAATAATCAACAATTTCAAAGGATCTGAATATCAACAGAATATGCTTTTTAAATGAAATAACATCATTTTCAAGGATTACATCGAGAAAAACCCATTTATAGAGCCTTAGGAAATATTTAATATAATAATCACAGATTTACATTTCCTTTAGCATACTATTCCCAGAATAATGCGCGATTCTCAATTATACTACATTAAGATTTTGTTTGTGTATAATAATATTCCAAAATGCCACTCTGCAATATATAATCCTTATCTAATTGTTACAGAGTTTATTAATCAGATTAAATAGACTATCAACTTTTATCAAAAAGCATTTCCGAAATCATACCCTCCACCTAAGATATTCCTTATGGATCGATATTTCTATAATAATATATCTTTGGACTTTTTTTTTCGGAAATTTTATAATAAATATACTAATCGATAATCCTTCTTTGTACTAACTAATAAGGGTAAGAATAATTATTACTTCCCTGATTATAAGAAGAAGAGCTATAGATACTACAAGTATACACAAGAAGAGAAAGACTGACTTAAGACGAATTATTATATCAAATATAGCAATCTCGATAACAAAAGCTTTATAAAAACGATATAATCAGTTTGTTACTGATATCAAATAAGAAGATGATTGAGATGATAATAATGATAATAATGATAATCATCTTATTAATCAGTATTTTATTGATACAAGTAGTTCTGGAAAGGTCTCTAGAATATTTTTTATCTCAATGGGTGCTTATAATAGTTTTTTAGTAATAATTAATCTCAATAATGCTGTAAGCGCTTATAAATTGATAGTTAAAATATTCACTACAAACAGCGAGCGATATAATGCTAATACATTTTTCGGCATTATAATCGATATGAGTGCGGCTAAGAGATTATTTGTTGGATATAATCAGTATTTGGCATAAAAGAAGATCGAGAATGTTGAGTACAATAAAGCTACTGCTGGATAAGTGATAGTCCAATACAGTATTGAAGCAACGACTTCCATTGGTTCGTTTTATATCAAGCTTCTATTTGGAGAAGTAGAATGGAATATAATAGAAGCCGATCTTCCATTCTTGCTTTCTTAGTCGATATGGATAGATTTAGATTTAAGTATAATAATCTTGATGATATTACTATTACACCTAAAGGCATCTATTCTGTATATCAACGATTCGGCCATACATTTTTATTATAGAATATCAATGTTAAGAACTAATCAACTATTCTATTAGTAGTGATGATTATTATCTTATTGAAATCAAGTTATAACAAATTCACTATTGATTCAGTTATTATTTGTATATAAGTTTTATAAAATGCTTAAATACTTTAAGTATAATAAAGACTTTAAAACAATCAAATAGCTTACAAGTTTTATTACCATTGTCAAGTCTATAGCAAATCGCCCGGCAGATTCAAATTCTCTTTGCCCGATAAGGATTTTGAGTTCAATTATATTATACTTATCAATATACTTTATATCAATAATAATTCAATCTTGCATATTATCAATAAAGCTATATATTTTCAAGCTGCTTGATAGCTAAATAATATATCTACAAAGCATACATGAGATAAACTTTATGAATGCTGGATTGATATATATATTGGTTTATTAGAGTATATCATTTATAATATTAATACTAATTTTGTTAGAAAAGAGTTTCAATAATATGTTATATTAATATCCATTCAAACAAAGATAGTCCCTGTGGAGACATATTATTCGATTAATATTATTAAGAGATTTCATATATTATTACAAAGATCTTATAAGATTATTTACAAAGAAATTCATAAACTCAATATTCACAAGGCAGTTATACTCCAGATGACTGTAAAGGCAATTAATAATACTGCCGGACCTGATAGTTTAATGCCTACTTTATTTGTTTTTGGTACTTTTCCCTGTATAGTTGATATTAGCCCTCCAATACCTACTATTCAATAATGTACTATCGCGATCTTTAAAGCTATAATAGAGATTTGTAGATTATATAGTTCTATATAAATATAAAAAGCCTTGAATACACATAACAGACCCTCTACAACTATACTTCATAACTTATTATCAAATAGCAAGGTTTTGATTTGGAAAAAGGATAATGAAATAGCTATCAATAAATAGAAAGAATCTTTTTTATTTATTAATATGGAAAGGGAGATATATACTCTTGATCTATCTTATAGATCTATAAGATTTAGATCTATATTGATAAAGCTATATTATAAACATTTAGAAGCTAAATATATTAAAAAGGTTAAAGAAATTGATTATAATATTAATCCTAAAATAACTTTGCTAAATTCCGGTAAAGTTATATTGCCTTCTTTAGGAATAATAATTATATATATAACAAATCCAGAGGAATCTCTTTTGGATTTATTCAAAAATGATCAGATACTTATATCAATATCTTTTCTATAAATGATTATATCTTAAATTCGAGTTTATATATAAGATTACTATTCTGAATGTTTTATTGCTAATTTTAAGGATTCTATTATATATAAGGAATCCAGGAAAAAAGAGATTGATGGATTAATAACTAAAAGTATATTCAAGGTTATATCATTTTCAGATATTCCTTTTGATATACATATTTTTAAGTTGTAATTTGTTAATAAGATTAAAAATAAAGAAATAGATACTGAATTCCATAAGTCGAAGTTAATCATTCAAGTATATAATAATACTAATAAGATATCTGTATTAACACAATCCCCAATAATTTAATAATTGTATCAATGCATTTTAATCTCACTAATTGTGAGTACTCAAAAAACAAATATAGAAATATATATTCGAGATATCATTTAGGTATACATTTAATTCACTTCGAATTTGTATTACACTTTTTATGCCTATACTCCAAAAGAAATGAATTTATTAACCAATATGATTTTACTTGTTGTTAAGCTATTATATAGTATTCCTGAAGCAGGAAATTATTGGTTCCGGATATACTATATTCATCACTGTGAAAAGCTTAAGATACAGTAATCCATATATAATCCTTATCTTTTGTATATTAATAATAAGGGGACTGGATTTAATATTATAGGGCTTCAGACAGATAATACGCTTATTATTGGGAATAGTATATTTATATAAACTGAGGATAAGCAATTCAAATAAACTGGCTTTATAGTTAAGGATTGCGAGGAATTTACTCATAATCATTTATTAAAGTTTAATGGTGTTATTTTTACATTCAAGAATGATAATATTCATTTTGATTAAAAGAGGTAATACAGCAATCTACAGCTTGTATCTATAAGATCCATGAATATATATAATATGCATAACAAGATTCGGAAACATGCTTCTATATATGAATAGTATATTGTATAACGAGCCCGCAAAGTATACATTACAACTATATGTCAATCCGAGGCATTTTTCGATCTGTCCATAGCAGCACAAACAATTCAACCTAACAAGGATGATATTATGGCATTAAACAAGCATATCAAATGGCAAAAAGAAAACTTTGCTAGAGGACTTAAATACATACTATTTGACTTAGATTCACTTAAGATTATTGTTTTTGCTGATATCTCTTTTGCGAACAATAAGGATTATTTGTTTCAAATAGACTATATGATTGTTATAATAGATAAATACAAACAATACTAATATTATTTATTGATTATCCATTAAATGCAAGAGAGTCACACGCAGTATTTTGGCATCCGAGCTATATGGATTAGTTCAGGGATTCGACATCGGTACAGCAATCACTTTTACAATTAGCGTTATTCTCGGTAAGGAGATTCTATTAATTTTGTGCATTGATTTTAAGTCATTATACAACTTATTTACAAAACTGGGAATGATTAATGAAAAGAGATTAATGATCGATATCATAGCACTACATCAATTCTACAAGCAAAAGGAAATCGTTGAAGTGATCTGGATTGATGGTTCGATTAATCCGGCTAATGCAATAATGAAAGGAAAGCTATATCAAACTTTTGCTGATCTGATTAATATGAATAAGATCGATATCAAGATAATGAAGTGGGTGGAATAGGATTAAAGGAAGGGATTGGTTCTACTGATAAAAGGTCAGGGACTTTAGCTAGCAGATAGAGGATTTTTATAATTTTACGAATTTCTTTTCAGCCATTGTATTTGAAACCATAAAAGAGAGTTCCGAGTATGTAAACAAGGGAATTCACTTCAAAAGAATGATTTCAATACAATGGCTACTGTATCAAAGGTATTTAGACGAATGCGAAGGAGACTAGCTCTTTCAATAGTGCCTATATAAGGCCTACTATTTCCCCTCATTAGCTAGCTCTTTAAACAGAATACAATACAGACATTTAGGGGCCTACTAATGATAGTGGGAACCACGTCTCCCGTATTCCTGATCTCATTATTGAACCAACAATAATAATAATAATAATAATAATAATAATAATAATAATAATAATAATAATAATAATAATAATAATAATAATAATAATAATAATAAGCTTTTAGTAAGTTATTAGTAAGTCTTTAATATTAAAGAATTAAAGATAAACTTTATTCTTTATTTTTTTTAATTCTTTATATAATTGAATTTATAATAAAGAATATTATATAATTATATATAGATTATATGACTATATAGATTATATGACTATATAGATTATATGACTATATATAAATTGGATTACTGGGTATAGAAATATAATCAATAGACGATATATAACAATTCCGTAAAATCCGACGTATAAGTTTCTTTCGCTACGCTCCGAAACATTATAGGATGGGATACCGAAAACACCAACTCTTGGTTTCTAGAATTATTGTAAAAATTGGATATTCCGGTTTTGGTATATAAAACATCTCATCCATTTTTTGGAAAATCGTACGTGGTAGTTATATAGCAGATTCTCAAGGTTTCATAATCAAGTAGTCACAAATAGTAGATAGAGTTTATGCTCAAAAAATATTCAATTCTGTTTATACAAGACGTAATATATACAAGAAAGTGACATGAAGCCCATTCAAATCATCCTCCGGCTCATTCATAAATTTTCCATCCAAGCTATACCTGATAGCCCGAATCAAATCCAAAAACAAACCATCAAAATATCATCAAAAAGTTTTTTAGTCAAAGAAGGTGTTGATTTCAAACAATCAAAAGGTTGAGAATTTATGCAGCAGTGACGGTTACAGTTACAAAATCGGTAACGGTGACGTAATCAGTGATCATGTCAGTAACGTTAGAAGGTGCAGAAGTAACAGCTGGGGCAGAGGTAACAACTGATGATGCGGAACTGGCAATAACCGATGAAGCAACGCTAGCAACGGAGCTGGCGGCAACAACGGCGGAAGAGGAGGCTACGCTGGCGACTGGGGCAGCGGAACTGGTAGCGGCAACTTCTGCGGTGGTTTGAGCGGAAGAAGAGGCGACGACAGCAGCAGAGGAAGCGGCGCTTGAGACAGCCGATGAAGAAGCGGAAGAAACGATAGCTGCTGCGGTGGCAACTGCTCCGGAAGTACCTAGATTGAGTTAGAAATCATAATCCAAAGAGTAAGATTTGTATTGGGGAATGAAAACTTACCTTGAGCAACGGAAGCAGTAGCGGAAGCCCATTGAGTAGGACCTGGAACATCGTATGAAGCGAGGGAAGCATAGATGTTGACGTTAACACCGGCATCAGTCTCGGTGTAAAGAGCAGTACCAAGAACGGTATCTGCGCTAGCTGGAACAGCGGATCCAGTTCCGGAAACCCAAAGGTTAACACATTGTGGGTAGTTTTGAGCTCCATCGGCCTGCTCAGCGGAGTGGAGTGCGATAATCTCGTGGCGGAGAACGTAGGCACCTGGTGCCAAGGACTCTGGGATGGTGACAGACCAGGAGTTGTTGTTGGCGATGAGCTGATCGGATGCCCATGTACCTGGGACGGTGGAATCATCGACGAGTCCTACACCATCAATCTTGAAGAATCCGAGGGTGGTCTTGTCGACAGTTGTGCAATCACCTCCGGTACAAGCAGCAAGGTAGTCTGAATTATTGATTAGTAAAAAGAACATGCAAAGGGGTTTGATATGAGCATACCAATAACTGGACCGTGATGCGAATCAGGCCAGACAGTCCATTGCAAGTTAACCTCACTTCCGGCAGTAACATTAACGTATCCTTGAGCATTGGTAGCGCCCAAGTGGCAAATGATGTCGGATTTACCATAAGCATCTGGTGCAATGAAACCGTTCGATGAATCAGATGGATCGGACCATCCAGCAACAACTGGTGCAACTTGCTCGTATTGGAAAGATGGGTTGTAACCCTCATACCTATTTGAATGTAAGCTTCTATTCCCAAAGTTTTTTTTTGAGTTTTACGTACCAAACACCATCAGCAGTGATACCTTGGACACGTCCGTGAGCAGCAACACCAGAGATAAAAGCGGCACCAGCCACAACAGCGATCTTGGAGAAAGACATTTTTGATGATAAAATCTTGAGATTGATGATTTTGATGGAAGAAGTTTTGGGTAGTTTTTCGTGTAGTGGAAAAAATGAGTGTTTGGTTTGAAAAGTTGGATAAGCTTCAATCAATGAAGTAATGAATGTAGATAGTCACCGAGGACTGTGTAAATGAATGTGATGGGTAAAGAAAGAAACGTTTGCTTGAACGATGAAGAATTCGTAGTCAAACTGGCCAAGGGAAAGATACTTATACAAAATTTAGGGAATGGGACTTAGTCCTGTATCATCAGATGAACTGGTTAGTTGTGGAGATTCTATCTGTGTACAAGAAACTGAACATCCTAGTTCTTCATGAATCGCACGACTAGATTTTGCTTGTGAAGGCAGTCGAGGGGGAATTCGCAAAAGGGCTAGAAACATGTCCAAAAAGCTTATGCTCGTCATGATGCTTGAACGAGATTGGATAAAAATTGCCTGTGGATGATTTCGAATGAACAAAAGATGTATTCAAGGCGGTAATTAGCAATATATTTGTTGCTCGCAAGGATATTTTGATTTGAAAAGGGTGACGACCCATACATGAATCGATTCCTTCCAAACTCCAATGTTTTCCTCCCCACTTCATTCTGACCGGTATCCGAATTCCTCAGATGAAAATGAGAGTAGATTGGATGAATTATGGGTATCTTACCACCTTGAAGCAATGGTAAGGGTATGAAACACAGATCTCGTTTAATTAGCTCCTGTAATTCAATCGTAGGCTCACTCTGTACTAACAGAGTGACAAACTTGGTCTGTGTTCACATATCGTCGTTTCGACCATGTAACGCTACCAATGCATGGGAATTGTCTATTGTTCCCACCCAATAAACGTTCACCAGAATAGTCTAGATGAAAAGATTCAATAACATAACCAATAATACTCCGAATTAAAACTTTCTTTGAAACCACTGACAACGTCGATTTATTAAACTTTCGACCCCATCTACCAGATTCCATCATTTGACCACATATGGAGAAGGTTTAGGGGAATGAATTGAGTTGAAAGGGGGCGGCTTTAGATTGTATGCCTATTTTGGAATGCCAAAAGAAGCAATTCGTTTTCCATGATTTCCGATTGATTAATGTTAACATTGTGAATCAAGCTGCGACTGTCCCAGTGTAGCAAACTGGGGGCCTTCAATTTCTTCTTCATTTTCGTATTCGATCGATATGTCGGACAAAGTTCCAAGAGACTCGATATAGCCTCTTATTCTTCATTCATTTCGGAAAACCATTCGAAAGTTGATTCTGAACCACCTGGGCACTCCGAAAAGAGACTTTGAGTGGAACCTGACTGTAATATTTGGTACCGAATGGCGATTATTGATTCAGAATCAGGAAGCAAGCGCCGTTGAATATCAATAGGATTGGCGCTGGAATGCAAAAAATAACCTCCAAGTGCAAACATTTCGTTCATTTTCGGAATTGCGGCAGCTCGACAGCACTTGAGAATTTGCCTGGGTCTGGGTCCTGACTAGGATTGGTAGGAAGAGAACCTAAGATATGAAAGGGCGATGATTTCGCAAAACGCTTCGAGGTTGGTTCTGCATGATCCCCTTGCTTGTCAATTTTATGGATGGTTCTCGAGTTCCCTGGAGGGTTGGTCCAATCTGTAGCCTATTCACATCATGGAACATTTACAAGGGATATGTTACCTACCGGGAGGAAATATTTGGCGCAGAGTCTCGGCCACATTCCTAATTCTTAACATCATTTTCTACCACTCATGGCATCGAAATAGTTGAAATTAAAGTATCAGGGGAGAATCATATGTTGCGGAGCGGCATGCATAATGGCGCTTGAGTACATGCATACGACTTGCTGATGGAGCTCGCACCGACCGTGTAAGACTTCGTGGATTTGGGAGTTAAAATTGCCGTGAACGCCTGGGCTCAATTTGCATCGCATAAAACAATTCGAATTCATTTGATTCGTATCAATAGATCGGTATGGAAGCGATCTCGTCATTGTAATGGTGGTGAATACCCGTTTCGGAAGAATGATTGCCCGTCCTGACTTCAACAACCTTCTTCCCACGAAGAAGTTCCCAAATTCTTAACATATCGTCTTTTAAATATTGAATACACAAGTGTTCTATTTGTATTGGCGATGTAGATATGTTTTTCCCAGGCTGTTGTTATGTTTTGAGTTGCCGTTCCTGATTATTCTGCCAGTCTTGAGATGTTTGACATTATAAGAATTCTGGAACCTACTCATCACATATATATCGAGTTGTTATAACGGATTAGTAACAGGCTGTAGAATCACTGACTTATAGGCTATAATGGTATTATAGGCCTCAGTAATTCAGCTGCAATATATCAGAGGACGCTAAGTATCCAGGAAAGCCTTAGGTATATATATAGTATTAGTTATAGGACACTTTAAAAACAAAAAACATAGTTTCTAGAATAATAGGTTTTAGGAAAAACAAAATACAGTAAGCAAGAAGGCTTTACTAGGATTAATAATGTTTTAGAGGGTTAGCCTCAGGATAAAAGAATAAGTTAAAATACTAAAAGTTATAGGATTAGTATTCTGTAATAGACAATTTAGGAATGATAATGCTTCAAAAGCGATTAACTATTTTAACTGTTCAAATAAGATGAAGATCTATATAAAGGAATGGGTTTCATTACAATGTAGAGTTTTGTACTTAAAAATAATCATTAATTTTATTATTATAGTTATAAGAATTGTAATTAGTTATTATTTTATTGAATTCTTATTTGAAGTTTAGCCTAAACTACTTCGAGAGATTTCTAAACACTTTCATGTGACCCTAGAGGCAGCTCCCGTAACACGAGTTTTCTACTAAAACCTTTAATTATTCAACTTTTCAATCTTTTAAATTAAAAAAGCTATTGATTTTTTTAATTTATATAGGAAAATATTATTTTTGTAGGAATTTTGTTATAAAACTATATAGAGTATAATAAGTAGATTCCAGAATTCTTATATATTGATATCGCGACGGGTCTTCGGTATTTGTATTTCGATTTAAATTCTTGTGGCGAGAACTTTTTGAAGTCTTTGATTTTGTTCTTGGGGGTGTTCGTCCCTTTTGTATGAGGATGACTTGGTCGTGGCGCTGTTTATAGTTTTGTTCAAACCCTAAAATGCGTTTGTGAGTTTATTGATCTTGCACTTTGTGGTATTGAGTTTCTTATATCGCATTTGACTTTTATAGACGCGAGAGTTTGGTTTCGGAACATTTTGATTTACGACTACTCCTCTATTGGCTTTGTGAGAAGTGCATAGGACGATCCATCAAAATGATGGAGGTACTACAAAGTACATTGGCCATGGTTACAACATTACCAAAGAAATTTATTGCCCTATTGACCACCGACACCACCGACACCATCAAAGACACTTTTATCTTTTCGTGTACCTAGTTCTGAGCTTGTAGATTACCTCTCCCAAGGTCTTTTGATCGCTCTTGTTTAAAAGGAGATATCACGTGGAAATGCGTAGGAAATCGGTAATAACGTCATATAGCAACATTTCATGTATTAATATCTTGAATGTCAAATTTATGACTAATATAACCTCAACTCAGTCTCTATGTTTTCATAAAATAGTGATATTTTAGTCTTTTTCTTTTTCTTTTTAATCATTAGATTTTTTAGAAAATCTAAAAAATATTGTATATTCTAGAGAAAATAATCTTAGTAAGAAAATTAGTTTTTTATAAATTTAAAACTATATTATCATTCTTCAAAAGATTCAAAAGATTCAAAAGATTCAAAAGATTCAAAAGATTCAAAAGATTCAAAAGATTCAAAAGATTCAAAAGATTGAATTTCTTTACTTGAAAACTTCAGATTTTTTTGGATTTTTAAAATTGAAATATTATTATAGGAAATATTAGAGGTTTACAATTTGTTTGATAAAAAAGCTACATTGAAAGTTAATAGACTTCTATTGATTACTATGAAAGGTATAAAAAGCAAAAGCAAAATCATAATCTATAATCAATATATTGATTATTTTATAATATAAACTTGATCCGTTTATTGTTATATAATCAGGCTATAGTCTTTTATCCTCTTCGACTCTGCTTCTATGTGCTCTAGGAATAAAACTCAAGAAATTATCATATTACTGCTACCTCTCACCACGCTTCGGCAAATGTAATTTATTTTTTCATGAACTGAGCCTGTCAGAAGGATAGCTGGAATTCACGAGAGACTGACTACCATTCCCCTGATTTGTATGAGATCTCGAGCCTGGCACTTGTCTAGAGTCTTGCTTATCAGTGGCAATGGGACGACGATTCTGACGCGACACAGGCTTCTGCCTTGAGAGTTGTGGTCGCTGCCGAGAAGTAGAGGATTCATCTTTTTTTTTGTGCACATTACGAGGCGGTAGAGCCGGATTTTCTCTTGTTGAGGAATAGTGATGCCCTGGTTTTGACCACGAGTTCTTTTCCTGCTGTCATTGAAATCGCTCGCCACGTCACTGTGGACTCTATGAGGATTTGAGCTCTTCTTCTGGATATCTGAAATTTTGTACTTTGGTCTAGAATCTGAGGGTACTGTAGCTTTTGGAGGAGGCTGGAAATTGGGATTCGCGCCGGTTGCTAGGAAGTTTCCATGTTCAATCTGGCTGAGAAGTGTAAAATCACTTTTCTTTGCTGGTTGCTTCGTTATTGGCTTTCTTTTAAGTCCGTAGTTATTGTGATTCTTGGGAGGTGCCAGAGTAGAGGTTACTTTTGGTTTGGGGAGAGACCTTTGTCGAAGTGGAGTGTTACGTCCGGTAACCGAGTATTCGTTTGCACCCGATTGATGATCAGCTTCATTCTCTCGGCTTGCTTCGAGATCAATACGGTCAAAGCCCTCGGAGATTTTAGTGACTGTGTATTGATTCCAGTTCGGCTGTGGGTGTTTCAAAATTGGCTCGAGATCCCGCGCTGATGTATAGATTGGATCCTCAGGATGTTCTGATTTACTATCTTTAGGCTTCTCTCGCTGCTTCTCTCCACTCGGAGCTCTAATTTGTTGCTGAAACCCCGCGCTATTTGTCCTCATTGTAGATTATACTTTGAAAAATTCGAAAAATAAGCTATTTAATAGAAGATGATAGTCGTGATTATGACAGGGAGAGGCGATAACAATGAAAGACTCGTGCGTGAGAAGATAAAAACACTGTAAATTTTGTCCAAGTGAACAAAAATCTCTCGAGGAAAGATGCCTTTATATATCATAACCAATTTTCTCCGAGTTCCTTTGGCTTGAAAACCCCTCTTTTCCAACACCTATTTCTTCCAATAAGGTCCATGGCGATACAGGTACAAACCTTTAGAGTGACCAGATATCAGGGTGAAATTATTACTTCACAATAAGGCCATTGAGCGGTTCACAGATCCTCATCCTAAAAGTTCTGAAAAGTGACCGAAGACATCTGAGAACGGACTAATGTGGTGTCCATTCAACACCGAGCAGCAAAGTTTACAATGTTCCCCATGCCTTTCATCAGATATTTTGAAAACTTGCGCCACATTATTCATCCGCCGCTCTTCCAGTCAACGTGAAAAGGCTATGATAGCCATCACTGACTCATCACCTAGGCCTAATTGACCACTGAAATTCTCCTCTTGACACTTGCTAGAAGCTAATCATAAATACTGTAGGTAAAGACCTCTCCCTCAATATTCAACCTATGGATAGAAAATCCCCGGTGAAGCGTACATTGAAGAATGAAAAGTTTGAAAAACAATCAGACTGAGGATCTTTTCCATGTGATGGCACGAAGATGACAGAGTCTGTATGACCTAAACATCTGGGGAGATGACCGGGTAGATAGTCATGTGATGGACGACAGAGAAGAGCACGTATGAGCAGATATGAGCAGCTAATGATATTATTCCGCGAAGAGGTTACGTATGCATTACGACTCTCAATCAAGATAAATATAATGGATCCACAACATCTCGTACGGGTTGAATTTTTGTATAAAAGGTTACTCATTTCCATCGCAGCCAAGAATTGCTCACGAGATATATTGGTGAAACCTAAGAGCCATTTGTTCTACCTGCCAATCATCGATACCCGTAGGAACACTGCGGGACCTTCCTTTCGACCTGATGTTGTCGCATTATCCGGGCGTTCCGAGGATACTTGAAGGGTGAAATGAGAATTCTTTACAAATTGGAATTGGATTAAGCGCTTACCAAGATTCATATAGTTCACTTTACAAATAGGGGGGTAATATTCAGAGACGACATTATTTTGCATCAAAAGTTTCACAACGTTGATGTTCGATTCAATTCATTCAACTTATCAGACTTGGACGAACATCAGTTACCACCTACGGACTGACGTTAAACGTTAGGCTAGTATAAATTCCGTTTGAAACACGAATAGTTCAACAACCAATCGGAGAAAATCAATCAATAGGGCGCTAGAGTCATACGCCAAGGTATCGCTTGCTGACATTATTGGTTAGAAACCACACGCTTTGCTGTAAATGGAAACCTGGGTGTACCCCTGGATTATTAATAAACTTTCGTCACAGGTTTCTTCTTTTTCAACCCACCTTGGTCCTCATCTAATCTATTTGATTCCACTTCATTTCCGCGATTAGGTTGACAGGCTTGCTCGATCTTGTCGAGCGTTATACCTTTTTGGAAGGATTGAAAGAGTTCAGTGCTAATATAACGGCCTTGGCTCTCAGTCTGTGCAATACGTTATGTGCCATCGGAACATTGATTCGCAAAGCTGCGTATCTTATTTCATTGAAACCCAAACTCTTCATCGAAAGATTGGTGTACAATATGAAGTTAAAATTGAGTAGAACAATAAGCGAATCTTTTACTACACAGCCACAAGTGTATCATAAGATTCCGAGGCTTCAAAAACTTCATCCAATGCATTATGCTTGGCATACGGAAGTACATCTCGATTGATTGAAAAACCAGATGAACAATGAATCAAGGAGGTCTTGAACACTGGAGATGACGATAAAAGAAACAGCGATATAGCTACATTCGAAACATCAGGAGTAAAATATTACCACACCTAGATCGGAACATTAGATTAACGACATTGCGGCCACGTCTACAGTTAATCTAAAACGCTCCAAGAGCCCCAAAACGTTTCGAAATGCGGGTAATCCTAGTCTTTTTTCTCCAAACTCAATACGCTCCGCCAATTAAATTAATATCTTCTTCTGCATTTACAAACAAATTTGATCCCTTTTGGAAGCGCCTGGAATTAAGAGATGAAAGTGGTATGGAAACAGCATCATAGTCAATATATTCTCGACTTCTTGGCACTCATTGTCAACCAGATGACAAGGCTATGAGGTACGGAATAGATGCATACAGATTATGGTAGACCGTCTACGTATTATTCAAAGCTTTATATATTCCGTCGGCTCCCTCTCTTCAACGCTTCTTCTTTCAACCACATCGAAGCAAGCCTTTGTACATTCAAGTTCTATCATTCTCTTCTCGCTCTACCACACTCTCTTTTTGCTTTAAGCATTTTACATTCATTCAGCTGGTCTAACATTTCAAATTCTTTTGTGAATTCTTTTCATCATTTGATTATCAAACTCCTTCATTTTTTCTCTCCAAAGTCAAAAAACATCAATCAAAATGTCTTTCTCTAAGCTCACCGCTTTCGCCGGCATGGTCGCCGCAGTTTCAGCGCACGGATATGTTTCCGGTATTGTGGCTGGTGGAACTTAGTAGGTTTAAACTTTCTCGCGTCATCTTGAAACTCATATATTAATTCAATATAGCTACACTGGATGGCTCGTCAGCAACGCATACCAAACCCCAAAACCTGATTCGATCGGTTGGGCTGACACCAACCTTGATCTCGGATTCACATCACCATCTGCCTATGCCACTGGTGATATCATCTGTGCTAAAGATGCTACCAACGCTGCTCTCTCCGCTAAAATCGCCGCTGGTGACAACATTGATTTCCAATGGACTGTCTGGCCTGAGTCCCATCACGGTCCAGTCATCACCTACCTTGCCAACTGCAACGGAGACTGTGCTACCGTCGACAAGACCACTCTTGAATTCTTCAAGATTGACGAAGCTGGATTGATAGACGACACCACTGTTCCCGGAACCTGGGCTTCCGACAAAATGATTGCCAACAACAACACCTGGACCGCTACCATCCCTGCCGATCTCGCTCCTGGAAACTACGTCGCTCGTCATGAGATTATCGCTCTCCACAGTGCCGGATCTAAGGATGGTGCTCAAAACTACCCTCAATGTATCAACTTGGAAGTCTCTGGTTCCGGTACCCTCGCTCCTAAAGGAACTCTCGGTGAGGCTTTGTACACCGCTACCGACCCAGGTATCTTGGTCAACATCTACTCTTCCCTCACATACACTATCCCTGGTCCAGCTATGTACAACTCTACCGGAGCTGCCACCGGAGCCGCATCCGGAGCCGCATCCGGAGTAGCATCTGCCACCTCCGCCGCCGTTGTTGCCACCAGTGCCGCCGCTAGCTCTGCCGCTGCCGTTACTTCCGCCGCCTCTGTTGCCATTTCAAGCGCAGCCGGTGCCTTTGTATCCACAACTGCTGCCCCAACCACAATGATCACATCCGTTGCCCCAGCCGCTACCTCAGCCGCTGCTTCTGATGAGACCTGTGACGCATAAGCGTTTTAGGACTTTGCTCAAACCGACAGGAGATTGATTTAGATGGATAAATGATAGTCTGATTTTCAATGTATCTATATCTTTTTTGAATAGAAGACTCTTTTTGTGGTCTCTCTATTACACATACAAACTAGCGTTTAGAAATGATAGAAGTTTCAAAAACCCAAAGATTGGAGCATGTTTGATGTAATATGTGATGTAAACTCGGATCTATAATATGTGATATAGACTTGTATCGATTTTGGAGATGATTTATTGTATTGATGGATGATATCTTCTAGACTCATTACAGATAGATATATGAACCGGACTTGAACTCAGATAGCTTACTCTTCAGTTTCAGATCTAGATTGTTTGTTAAACACTCATATCTTGAATATAATGAGTAGAACCTTTTCGATACATACTGCTCGATATTCCTCCAACTCGATAATCCAACAAATACTAAAACTTCCACAGTACGTATACAACTCTTCTTAAACATGAATACTCTTTAACTTAGTCCTCTCTCCGAGCATCATAGGAATACCTAGGTACTAACGACACTTCGAAAAGACTCTCAGCCGGAATCATGAGAAAATAGTAGTATAAGAATAAAGTAACGTGATGGAGAAAACTGTGAGATACGCAACAAGAATATTTAAACTGGTTGGTGATGTGATTGAAAAAAGTTCTAGACACATTCTTCGCAGGAGAAAAGAAAAAATAGGCTGGAATTAATCATTAATAAAACCTTTTAATAATCCAATTGTTCCATTTCAATTCGGAGAATTAAATATTGAAATAATACATGATTGAAAATCATTCAAGAATTTATTTAATATTATTTATTAGCTTTTGTAATTTCGTTATTGATTGATTTATTATAGAATTTCTTAGGGTGCTCAACTTTGGCCTCTTTTCTCCTAACTAAAGACACTCAATTTAAATCAAGTAGTAACGTGATCGAATAATTCATCAGACATGCAACAAGAACATTTCTATTTTCCCAATCAGGAGGAATATCATACGGATGAAATGTAAATTGTAATTGGTCGAATAAAGAGAAATTAACCTACCATCAACGAAATTTTCAACGCGAATAGAAGAAGAATACACGCGTGATATGCAATATTAATATTCATATGCAAGAGACGCGAGAGTATTTAGTATCTTTTAGGAGATGGGGATATATTGATTGGGATATGGTTGATTGAGCTTACTGTATCTTTGAGGGTCGCGATTTCATGTCAATCAATGCTATTTTTCGGGAGATTGGGAAGAAGACTCTATTTCTTGGTCGATTTTCAAGCGTGCTTTGTGAAATGCGATACAATTGTGATACAATGAGTCATGTGATATTCTTAAGAAGGTGACGATACGCTCCAATTTGATACAGCGCTGAATCGGCATACCAAATGAGATTTTTGAGAACCGCACATCCTTTCCTTATAACAAGTTCTAAATAAATGATCTTCTTGGCTTTCAGTGCTCTGTCATATAGTATTCCAAGATGGGCCGTTGCTGACTTCTCTATCTCGATACTTGACACAGCTCCATCATCTCGAGATCCACGTTTTGGAATCTACGGGTAGTGCGTGAGGAGTGACATGGTATTGCAGACCGTTTAAGGATCGATTCCGTTGGAACAGATCCCTTAAAGTAGAAACTTATGTACCAATCGTCGCATCAAGCGGGGTAGCTGATCCCTCTCCCAAAACGGTTTCCCAAAGCATTGAGATCCGCATCTTCACCCATCAACTTATTCACAATGATCTTGAGGTCTAAATCACCGCGTAGTGAAGTTGCACAACGCATCCCGAAAGCTCTGCCATTAGAAGATTCCAATCTTTAAAATCTGTACCAATTTGAAGGTAACGTTGTGAAAATCCATTTTGCAGAGTTTAGACACATTCTTTCAATAGGTACAATACTCAAACTCGCTGCTCCGAGACACCATAGCCCTGTTTTTGTCAGATCCTCAAAAATCCAGCGACATCCTCGATGACCTTTTCGGCCATCCAATTACATTCTTGAGCTGTTGATTAGAGATGCCAGGGACAAGAATGTGCAATGATCGATGTCAAGCTCTTGCTATGCTCCTCTTGATCTCATACGGAGCCAAGAGACTGAGACGGGTTCCCTTGATCTGCTACGATAATAGGTGTACTAATTTTATTTGCCTCCCAAGGCATAGTAGTAAGACTTCTTTCAACTCTAAATATTCTTTTTATAGACATAAATCCGGCACTTTTCAATTTTTGCAGGCTGTGAAATTTCAAATCAAATTTTTAATAACTCACGATCAACGCGAGTCACTAGTGGTAGGACAGAGGCAATCTGGTATGAAGGAAATATTCATAACCACCACTGACGTATCATTTAACAACCTTATAAAAGAACCCCATTCCCCTAACAAGGAAATCAATTGAATCGCGCACATTCCACATTCAGATTTCCACAATTCCTTGTACGAATACCCAGGCGCCAGATATCTTAGAGTGCTCAACCACGGGGAACCGAAAACTACATCAAAAATCACGAGTGCACCCGGCATGATTCAAGAGTTTCCCAAGCTGAAGAGTTTTGAGATCCTAAAATTTGCTGGAAGCCATGGCGATTCCGAGTTGATTAAACCTCGATGCTATCCAACCAAGGGCGAGCAAATTGACTAAGATGTTCTGGAATGGGTGTTTTCCTGGCCTGCAGTATTCTTCTAAGTCAATTGAACTACAAATGAAGTCGTATCCAAAAATATTGAAAGGTGCTGGCGATGCTATCGCTTGGTATCGAGCCCAGTACTTTGCATGAATACGATGTAAAGAATGCCATGCTTGACAACCGCCTGAATCATATGCAGTATGCATCTCTGTCACCAATTCATGTACGTATACATGTCGCAGCGTTTGAAATATCGATAGTGTTTGGACGCCCTGTCGAAATATAGACTCATGTGTGATTCCTGTTCTATCTGGCGTATTTAGGAAGAATTCCTGGGATTCCAGACCCAATCCAATCTCGATCCAAAGCGTAATAAGCTCTACCACATCGTTCACTTTGTTGTCTGGGGATTGACGAAGAAGAGAAGTTGAATGTTTTGGTTTTCGGGATTTTCTAGGTCTGGCCTTTCCATGACCCACTTTTCGAGCAACAAAAATAGTTTTAAATGCAGTGTAAAGCAGGCACGGAGATGCGACCACTTTGACACCAGTGGATTGTGAGACGGTAAATTTGTTACCAAGAATATTCCCAGCCGCTACGTCTTTTGATAGTTGCGATCCGAAACCCGAGAACGTTCTCAATTGCAATGTCAAACTTGAATTGATCGTGGAAGGACTGACCATCTCATGCAACTTAATCACCGCACCTCGAGCTTGTTCCCAAGATTCTGGAAGTAATAGAGTTTCTGTTCTTGTAATCGTGATAGGGAACTCATTGACAGAAGATAACTGTTGGGCATTCGGCATTGGTGATGGATTGAATTGTAAGTCCTCTGTTTCAATCTCATCGAGCGCCATATATGTCTTTGATACGGTCCTTATCAAGACTTGGCCAATCCGTGTGCTATACTTTGATGTGCGTTCGAAGTCTAAATATTCCACAGTTTGGATTCCTCCTGAATAATCTGCCAAGATACACTCAAGCTCAGACTTTTGGCCAGCTATGGAAGGGTTTTCCAAAGATTTGTTCCAGAGTCTCACGTTGCTCGGCGGTATATGATGGCATGCTTCAAGATGAGACGACTGGATAGAAGATGACGACTGTAGCTCTATTCCTTCTCGGATATGGTTCTTCAAAGAATTTTCCAGTATTAATTCCACAGCATCCACGAAACGTTTCTCAATTACATGGTTGCTTTCTAAGTTCTGTTCTGTTTGCTTTGCGAATTTGTCTGCCATGTATTGTAAACTGAATTTCGTCTCCTTGGCTGTACTAGCAATATCATCCACCTTCGCGTGTGAACAAGTGACAATTTCGGAAATCTGCGAATTGGATACATTGAGTTGTCTGATCGAGTTCCGTAGGGTTTCTATCTTGAGTATTGTTTCACCGTGTTTGAAACTGGCAAAATGTCAGAACAGGGACCAACGGAATGAGACGCATTGTACTCACACATTTTGCAAATGCTCAAGATGCCCCTTGGCTTCTCTTAGACGATTCAAATGCTTTAAGATCTTACTGGCATTGAGAGCCAATGAGAGCCTTGGTCCCCATTTCATATATCTTCCAACGCCTGTTAAGCTACCGTATTTATCGACCACATCTCGTAGTTCATGAATTGACTCATTGCAAAAGTCCAAAGCGGCAAGATGTTCAGGATTATCAGGTGTTGAGGCTGCAAAGTTCGTGGAAATTCTCTTTATGATAGAGAGCTCGTTATTGAGCAACCGGAGTACTACGGGAGCATCTCTTGCGTCCTCAAAAATGGTGTGTAGATAGTCACAGCCTTGTATGACTTGACCTGCCAATGAAATCACGGCGATAACTCCACCTGCAGCCGCCAACCCTTCCATATTGTGATCAAAAAATAAAAAAATAAGACGTGAGACACAAGATTTGGAAAGGATGAGGAGATTCAGATAGAGTATGAATTGAGAGAGTGGGAAGTTGAGGTTGATCTACATCGTACTGTGGCTGAGGGCAGGCACCACAGCCCTCCTTGTGTACCATCGCCCAGGTAGCTGCCTGCCCATTACCAGATGTAAATGGAAGCTTAGAATAAGAACATGAAAATAAGTAGGTACAACTTTGTAACTAGGATTTCTTCGGCCAGCGCCTCAACCTTTGATTGGGAGTTTGCGAAATGTTTTGAGCCTCTTGACTTCCAAAAGAGGATCTTAATTGTAAAGACTGAATTATATGACGGCGATAAGGCTGAGTTTACTCATCATCAAGGTCCTATGATCGAGACCTCGAAGTCTGGATTGGTGACTAAGAAGATGCATGTTGTCAGATTGGGTTGGCATGTAGCTGGTAAGAGAGTGGCAGGAAGTATGGGCGAGCATTTCAAATGAATTCGAGTATTGAAGAGCGATATTTAATCGGTCTCGAGAATGATCAATTTCTTTTGGGTTGATATGAAATTGTATGTTTGTGGATGAGAAATCGTCGGTCCATGCGAATGTATTCACATCCTATTTAAATGCACATAGGGTACACCGCGGTCACCCTAATCCGGCACTCTTGGAAACACCACCATCTCGACGTCACAGCATCGATCATTACCGTCAATCTATTCACTCCAGCACTCTAAAATCAGACCTATACCCTCAGATTCTTCAACTGTACCGCCTGTATCATTGGCAGATATTGTACAGCGGTAGGATGTGCGCTTGCTCCTATCACGAATATAGGTTACTTCCAGACCTTGGCTCCTTGGTCAAACCAGAGAAATGAACGATAGAAATGAGGACTGGAAGGAATGATTGTTGCGAAGCATTGATGGTGAGCTTGACGAACAAACATAGCCATCCTGCTTCAAAGCTCCTGGTGTCTTCAACATCATTGACACATAGACAAGATACTCAACCTGGAGTACACGTATGAGACTCACAATAGGCGGCTTGATGTCACCAGAACAGTGAGCAAGACATTGATGGACTCGCTCGAGCATGTATCAGGCATCGTCACCCAAAAAGCATCACTGATTTCAAATCACAAGATATATTTATCACCTCCTGACGTTTGACCGTGTACCATTGTACAAGTTAACCGATTCGTCTTCGCCGTTACATACGGAAGACAGAACAGGATTCCATTCAATTGTCTGAGCAACTATGCAGGTGAAAGGCTGTCACGATGATCCTGACCTAGAACTATAGCTCAGCCGCAAAACTTCCCGTTTGACAAAAGATCATCACCATCGTTGGCATGGAATGAACCTTGAACCGTACAAATATTGTAGGCTTGCAGATGGATCATCGTGGAGACATACTCTGTATACATACGGACTCCGGAGCTCGAGAGTCGGACCAAAAATTGGTCGAATCAACGTTCCGGGCTCCGACTGAATAATCTATGGACAATTCCCATGCTCGGTGTCCCACTGAATTGTACAGTACCTGCCTTCAAATATCATTTTCTACCATATCGTAAGCTTCTTTTCAAACTTCCAGAAGAATGAAACTTTCAATGACCACATCTCCCCGACCCATCAATTCCGTGACCAGCATCATTCACAACTTCACAAGCTTCTTTTTTTACTCTTGAAGCTTCTAGAGATTCCATAAAGCTAAACATAACCACTCACAAGGGATCCAGTAATGCTCATGAGTTGTCTAGACAACTGTTCACCGATGATAGGAGAATTCATGCGTTAGTGGGGGCCATCTTCCTTTCCTTTCTCGTACGTTCACGAGACACAGTGCACATACACAACACATAGGGCAGACATGCGGCGCCAGCACGTCAACATCCTATTTTATCATTCCATTCTCTCCCCATACAGGAAGCGGGCATGATATCCATTGGAGAAATTTCAATCCCGAGAACTTTATTCTCTGAAATGTTACATCTATGACCCTTCGATAGCCTTCTGATGATACTCTGAGTATTTAGGATGAATGCGAAATAAGCAAATTTTTCCATTCTTTTTGAATCAATAATGCAAAAAGAGCTCATTCACACCTTTATTTTCGTTAGCAATCTTTTTTTGGATGAAGATGCGGTGACAACAAATTCTGTATAAATGACAAGGGTAGAGAGAGGGTAGCTCGAATCTCGATAGACAATGACTACGAAGTACAGAAGTCTCGAGAAGGTTGTAAACTTGTGATCCACTAATGTACCCACTAATGCATCCACCAATGCATCCACCAATGGACCAATTGTACCCAATTTTGAGTGGTCCGAGTGTGACTAATCCACAAAAAGCTTAGTCAATATTGGACCCCCTCATGTTCATCGATAACCTCATTTTTGACTGAAGACTTTTTTTTCAAGAGGGAGGGTCCAACAATGGTATGGTCAACTCCTCGCCCACTACAACCAACAATCATGGATGGATGGATTGATTGATTCATTCATTCATTTACAATGGACACATATAATATCCCAATACGGTAATTATAATTATATTTATATTTAATTCAATCATGACCGTAATTCTTCAAACATGTCAAGAATCATTGGCTGGATGGTGAAAATTGCATAAAGTGGATAGAAGATATTCCCATCCAACCTATCAAGACAATTGGTGAGTGGAGGTTAATCTTTTCATGGATTCAATAAATAAATTTTTTCCTTTTACCTCCAAATCTTTGATTCGATTCATCCATTCACCTTGCCGTCCTACCAACCCCTCAATTCTACCCATACAAACCCACCCATTTCCTCCCAACCTTGTCTTTTTTCCTTGCTCATTGTTGGTCCCATCTACCGTATTGGGAAAAAGAAAAGAGCTCACACTCATTGCCTTACCACATCACAAGTCTCTCCGACTTTTTTCTCCCAACCTGCAAGTCAACCTCACTCCATCTCCTCTTTTTCCACCCCCCTTGTGCTACCATCTCACAAGAAGGAAGGGAAAAAAGTGAGTAGAAGAGAAAGTAAACATCCAGGTTCTCTCGGATGTCTCTTTTTCGATACATCTCTCACCTACCATACGCAATCTTCAATCCAACCATGTTCGGTCGTTTGTTAGGTCGTACCGCTTCCCCTCCAAGGGCTATTGGAGCTCCTCTTTCTCGCACAACTACTACTACATCAGGTGGAGAGGATTCAACTACATCTGCCGAGCGTGATGCTAGGGATATAGAAATCGTCGAGGCTGCTATCGAGGAGGCTGTCAAGAAGGCCTTGAACTCGGATGTATTTTCAAATGCTATCGCCACCTCTTTGGTCTCGCAGATTAAACCAGCCTTCGAATCATCCATCAGTTCTATCCCTACCGCCATTCAAAATGTTTCCCTCAATGTTGATGCTGTCGATACCAAACTCGCTGCCACAGCTACCAAGCTTTCTCAACAAATCGATGCTAGCAATGCAGAGACTGCAAGCAAATTAGCTGCCGTCGAAGAAGCTCTTGCTAAGATGACATCTTTATTGGAGGGATTGAGTGAGAAATCTTCTTCTCCTCAAGACACATCGGTTTTGGAATTACACACTACAAAGTTGGATGGAATTGCTTCAGAGGTTGCTGCTCTCAAGAGTGCTACAAATGAGGAAGCATTCAATGCCATCACATCCGACCTTGCTATTATCAAGAGTGATGTTGCCGCCATCAAGGAATCTGACTCAAGTGCTACCTCCAAGGATATCCTCTCTGCTGTTAACTCTTCCAACGAATCTCATGCTTCCCATGCTGCTGTTTTGAACGAAATCAAGTCTGCCGCTGAAGGACATGCTTCAACTCTTGGAGAGATTAAATCTACTCCTGCTTCTGCCCCAACTGATATTTCTGGTCTCGAGAACTCCATCAAGGATATTACTGCTTCCATTGAGGAAATCAAGTCCGCACCTGCACCATCTACTGTCGATATCTCTGGTCTTGAATCATCTGTCAAGGAAATTCTCTCTACATTGGGTGAGGTTAAGGAAACTGTTTCTGCTCCAGCTGCCGCTGTTGAGAAGACTGATATTTCTGGATTGGAAGCTTCCGTTAAGGAAATCTCTGCTACCGTCAATGAAATTAAATCTACCCCAGCTCCAGCTCACGAAACCATCGACCTCTCTCCAATTGATGCTCAACTCAAGGAAGTTGCTTCTAACGTGGCGTCTATCAAGGAATCTACTTCTACACCAGCTGCTATCCCTGAGCCAACTGATATTTCCGGCTTAGAATCTTCTGTCAAGGAAATCATCGCTACTCTCCAGGATATCAAGACTTCTACTGGTGCCGCTCCTAAGGAAGTTGATTTCTCTCCAATCACATCTACCCTCGAATCCCACAAGAGCACTCTTGAGGAGATCAAGTCTTCCGCTTCTGGACCAGTCGATCTTTCTTCTCTCGAATCCTCCGTCGCTGAAATCAAGGCAGCTCTCGAATCTCATTCCGGTACTCTCAACGAAATCAAATCAGTTCCAGCACCAGAAAAGACTGATCTCTCTACCATTGAGAGCTCCGTTAACGAGATTAAGACTATTGTTGAGGAAATTAAGGCCAAGGAACCCCCATCTGCCGAGAAGGTTGATTTAAGCAATGTCGAATCTTCAATCGAATCCATCAAGGTATCTGTTGAGGAAATTAAGACCAAGGAATTCCCAGCTTTCGAGAAGATTGATTTAAGCAACGTCGAATCTTCAATTGAATCCATCAAGGTATCTATTGAGGAAATTAAGACCAAGGAATATCCAGCTGCCGAGAAGGTTGATTTAAGCAACATCGAATCATCCATCGAGTCTGTCAAGGTAATTGTTGAGGAAATCAAGGCTAAGGAGACCCCAGTTGTTGAAAAGGTTGATTTGAGTCAAGTCGAGTCATCGATCGAATCCGTCAAGGCATCTATCGAGGATATTAAGAACAAGGAGACCCCAGCTGTCGAAAAGGTTGATTTGAGTCAAATCGAGTCATCGATCGAATCCGTCAAGGCATCTATCGAGGATATTAAGAACAAGGAGACCCCAGCTGTTGAAAGGGTTGATTTGAGTCAAATCGAGTCATCGATCGAGTCTATCAAGGTATCTGTCGAGGAGATCAAGACAAAGGAGACCCCAGCTGCCGAAAAGATCGATTTGAGTGCTATTGAGGCATCGATTGCCTCTGTCAAGAGCGCGGTTGATGAGATCAAGGCTAAAGAATCACCAGTTCCAGAATCAGTTGATTTGAGCAAGATTGAATCTTCCATCGAGTCTGTCAAGTCCATTGTTGAAGAAATAAAGGCCAAGGAAGCTCCAGCTCACGAAAAGATCGACTTGAGCGTAATTGAGGCATCTATTGCTTCAGTTAAGAGTACCGTTGATGAAATCAAGGCTACTCCAGCTCAAGAACAAAAGGCAGTTGATCTTTCCAACATTGAGTCTTCCATTGCAGCTGTTAAGGCTACAGTGGATGAGATTAAGGCTACCCCAGCCCCAACTCATGAACCTACTGACCTTTCTAACATTGAATCATCTATTGCTGCCGTCAAGTCATCCGTCGATGAAATCAAGGCTGCTCCAGCACCAGAGAAGATTGATTTAAGCTCAATTGAATCATCTATCTCCGAAATCAAGGCAGCTATTGAAGAAGTCAAGGCATTACCTGCACCAGAAAAGATTGATCTAAGCTCAATTGAATCATCTATCTCCGAAATCAAGGCAGCTATTGAAGAAGTCAAGGCATCACCTGCACCAGAAAAGATTGATCTAAGCTCAATTGAATCATCTATCTCCGAAATCAAGGCAGCTATTGAAGAAGTCAAGGCATCACCTGCACCAGAAAAGATTGATCTTTCTAACATTGAGTCTTCCATCGCCTCCGTTAAGACTACCGTTGATGAAATTAAATCTACCCCAGCTCCATCCTTCAAGGAAACTGACATCACTGGTCTTGAATCATCCGTCAAAGAAATCATCACAAGCATCTCTGCTCAAGATGGTGTCTTGACTGAAATTAAGACTACAACTGAGAAATTCGATACTAAGGAAGTTTTGACCAAGGTTGAGTTGATTGCTCAAGAGGGTGTTTTCTTGAATGAGAAGGGACTTGGTCAAATCAAGGACAATGTTAAGACTATTGAGTTGAAGTCACCAGCCACACCAACATCACCAACTACCCCAACTTCCCCAACATCTCCAGGATCTCCATCATCTTCGACATCCCCATCAAAGTCTACCCTTAAGAAGAAGAAGAGAAAGGCGGCTGCTGCTGCCGCTGCTGCCGCGGCCGCATCAGGAAATGCTACTCCTGAGGCTAAGTCCGAAGCCGAGAACGAACAAACGGCTTAAATATTCTCTTTGATTTTTAATCGGTTCAGTTAGGGGGATCTTTACGACAAGGAGAGAGCAAGTTAAGGGTGTATGACGCTGGAGGATCGAGTGGATAGATATGATGAATGTCTACTAATAATGGACAAAATGACAAATATATGGAGGAGCTAATAATGATGATGTAATGGGGGGATAGTCTTCTAAGATGTCTAATGGATACCAAAACTTTGTATACATTTCTATCATATTTTTGAGCATTTGCATTTGTATTTACTGTGGCTTTTGCTTGATTTGCATTACACATTTCGCAATGTTTCATTGCATTGCATTGTTTGCAAATATGCGAGCATTATACCCGTCTCTTGCTTTGTTGATGCAGGTGTGTATTTATCGAGATGGGGGATGAGTGATAGTCGGTGGTGATAGTTAGCAGCGAAGGGGGAGGGGGTAAATAGAAATATGTGCTTTTATCTTGAACTTATGACTTTTGGGTTTGAATTGAATCGTATGTGCTTGTGTTTGTGTTTGTACCTGTGCGTATGCGTATGCGGGTGCGGGTGCTACAAAGTTGTACTTGTGATACTCACACAGCTTTCAAGATGTTACATCCCCGCAGAACAAAAAGAAACATTTCGGGTCGGGGATGTGGTGTGGTGTGATGTGGTGTGTCGTGATACCTGATTTTCTTCCCCAGCCAAGACGGAATTTCATAGGGGATTGCACAGTGGCTTGGGATTGGTGGGAGGTGGAAGTGGATTTGAATACTTGGAGTGAGGTTGTGGATTATGGGATTGGTGTTGTAGGTGTATGTATAGGTATAGGTGTAAGTGTAGGTGTAGGTGTAGGTGTAAGTGTAAGTGTAAGTGTATATGTGAGTATGTGATTTATATTTTGGAAGATTTCTGTTTGGAGGAGATGAGGGGGAGATGAAGGAGAGATGAGGGGAAGATAAGAGAGAGATGAGGGAGAGATAAAAAAGAGATGAGAGGGAGATGAAGAGGAAATGAGAGAGAGATGAGAGAGAAATGAAGGGAAGATAAAGAAAAGATAAAGGGGAGATAAGGGGAAGATAAGGAGGAGATGAGAGAGAGATGAGGGGGAGATAAGGGGGGGAGATAAATAATTAGGGAAGCAGAAAACAGAAATGAGAAATGGGAATGGAAAACTAGAAATGCAGGGGTTTATGAACTTTGCTTTGTACGCAGTTAGATAGTGTGGTAGGGAATGGATTTTTGGGGCGAGAGAGAGGAGAGAGAGAGCGAGAGGCGAAGGGGGAGGGGGAGGCGAGGGGGAGGGGAATCGAAGATGTAGGGAATTGAAGGATTAAATGAATTGAAGTCTTGTGTTTTGTGTTTTGTTGTTGGGTCATTCATTTTAGTCAAGTTGTCATAGTTTCTTTCTTTCTGTTTTTTCTATTTTTTCTAGGTAGAGTGTGCAGAGTGCAGAGGGGGATAGATTTTGGTAAGAATACTGTTTCGTCTTCTTGTTTTGTTTGTCTTGTTTTTATTGTCTCTTGTGTCTTCTTGTGTCTTTGGGTATTTCTGCTATTTTATTCTGAGTGTAATTGTTATCCTTTCGCTTTTTGTTCTTTTTTTGCTGGCTGCTAGTCTGCTCGTCTGCTGCTGTGGTATGGCATGAGGTTTGTGTTTTTGGATCGATGAGGTTTATTTGCTGTGCTATATTGTATTCTATTGTATCGTGTATTTTCACTTGAATCTTGGGGAAAGGGGATCAGGGGGAGGGGGAAGGGATAAACGAATAGACTGTATTGTATTGTTTTGTATTGTTGCACCAATATTTCAGGTGAAATCAAATTCTGAGTCTAAGTCTAAGTCTAAGTCTGAGTCTGAGTCTGAGTCTGAGTCGGGGTCTTGAACGCAGATTCATATTCATATTCATATTTTGCATAATGAATGGTGGGGTTTGAATGGAGATAAATTTAATTGAGATGAGACTTTTGGTACTTCCATCTGTAGTTCCATGTTTGTATTTTGGATAGAGTGGAGGATATGATATGTATGACGGGGTGATATTTCTCATGGGGATTTCTTCCGCAGGTTTTCATCTTATTTCGAGTGCGTGTGGATACGCATGGGATTATTGCGGAAAAAGAGTTGAAGACGGGGGATTTTAGATTTTTGAAACTTATTCATCTCTTGTGAAAGGAAAAGGAGAAAGGAAAGGAGAAATTTAAAATGCCACCCTCTCATCAACGACATCGTCGATCCCCTTTCAAACGCACTTCATTCCGTCGTACCTCGTCGGGTTCGAGTTCTCTGAGGTCATTTTCGCAGGTCCAGGCTCGTTCTGATACTCACGTTCAGGCTTCGTTCGCAAACTCCGAGATATCGGGATGGGAGAAAGATGATGGGTTGATTCGAAATGTGGAGACGGATAAATATTCTGTTAGTTTTCGGCCTGCGGTTACGGTGACGCTTTGTCGAGATGAGGTGGCGGTGGTGAGGAAGGTGGATGGAGGGACTTCTCAGTCGCGAAATCAATCCCATGTACTCCGGTGTGAAAATGAAGGAGGGGTGGAGGGGAGAGATATAAGTTTTTCTGCAAGTAGTGTGTATTCTATCAATACGCTTGGATATGCCACTGCGGATCCTGGTAAAGATATAGATAATGGTTCGTACATGTCTTGTTCATCTATCCCAACGGTTCCGGAACTTTCGCTTGAGATGTCCACGTCGACTTTGACTTCAAGATCTGAGGTTTCTGTTTCTGATGCTTTGGGTTTGAATGTTATAAGGAGAAGTGATAGGGGAATGGGGATATCGATAGCGAATATATGTATGGAGAGGTGGAAAAATTTTGAAAGGGCGAGGGGATTTCTAGGGGATTGGAGAATGGGGGATGGGGGTGGAGATGGAGAGGAAAGGGAAAGGGAAAGGGGAAATGAATTAAGAAATAGGAATGAGAATGGGAATGGGAAAGAAAAACGTGAGAAGAAAATAAGGTCTTTTCTGAGGAAATACTGTCTTCATCCTTTTAGTATGAGGAGTAGTTTTCGCTTGGTAGGGTGGATTGAGGATCCGATTGGTAGTTGTGTGGGGTGAGTTGATTTCTTGTATTTATTTTAATTTTGCTTCGTTTTGTTGGTGGATTTTTTTGAGACTCTGGAGAGAGGAGGGGAAGGTTTGATGTATTGTGGAGGAATATTGAGATTTTGGGTTCGAGGGTTTGATTAGGGAAGTTGAGGTGAGGATACTTGTTGTGGGGATGGATAGGTGGATGGTCATTTTCGCGTGTTTTCTTTCGTTTGGGAGTTGATTGAATCTCTTTTTATTTCTTTTTCTTCTCTGTAGAGTTGATATACTCTCCTATCCACTTTTCTCTCTCTCTCTCTCTACTCTTATTTTTCCGCTTATTTTCCCGCCCCCCCCTCTAATACTAAAACCTACAACCCCGCTTCCTATATCACTTACTCATACTGTCACTTTCAAAGCTAATAATCATCCGTATATAGTCACGACACAGCCTATGCGACGGGATATGCGACGGGATATGCGACGGGATATGCGACGGGATATGCGACGGGATATGGAGAGGTAAGAACGGGGTATGCATATGGAGGGGAAATAGGAGATGCGAGGTTATGGGATGAAGCGAGACGGAGCGGATGGGAGGGGGGACTGTATTGAGGAAAGAAGAAATGAAATGAAAGCTCGTAATGATAGTGAGGGAAATGATGGGCGGAAGGATAGGAGTGATTCTGTGTATCTGTCTATTTCTGGACTAGGTTCATAAGTGGTCTGCTTGTATATTTTTGTTTATCTGGATTTTGTTGGTGAATGACTGATACATCTTTTTCTTTTTGATTCTTGATTATTTCTCTTCGTCAACTGTTTTGGTATCTCTCCTCCTGATTGCGTTTATTGCTTATACCTTCCATGACTTCCCCTCTTCTTCCCCTGCTTCTCCTCCTCATGTAGTCCTATTTCTAACCTCTACTCTTTTTCGCAAATTCTCTAATTAACTAGCGTCAGATGGTAGTAATATGATGAAAAGAAATAGTGTCGATATTTTATAGGTCTGTCTGATGTTTTAGGATGTGCTTGAGAATCAAGAAAAAGACACAAGAATTGTATAGTGCTGGAGTTGGGAGGATATGTATGAATTATAGCATGAGAACGACACTATAATTTAATTCTTGTACATATACCTATTCTAAGCAATACTTGATAATTAATGATTAAATTTAACGTTAGGATGACATGTGTCACCTTCAATTTAGTCAAGTCTAAAGCTTGTTTGTCTAGCTGAAAGTTGAGTATATATATATTAGCTCATTCGCTAGATGAAAGAATGCGGGGTTGATGTAAGGAGAAGCGAGAGGATATTCAACGTATATGTCTTTATTATATCGGTAGTTGTTATAGATATGAGCACAAAAGTATAGGTCAATTTAATGTAAGAAACGTAGATCGAGAATAATTCCCGGATATCCAATTATGCATGAAAATTGAAGATTATATTGATAATCTCGGGTTTTGCTTCATATCCTGTCTAGTAGGTATATTAAAACTCTTTTTTTGTCAGAATCATGAGACCTCGGATGATCTTCCATCACCAAATCATACGTATAAGCATGTTCCTCTCAATTCCGATTCTCTGTTTTCCCACCTCACTAAATTCACTTCGCAAGTACACAACCACAAACATGCTTCTGACAAACAATCACAGTAGATGAGCTCCTTACTCTAGCCTGGCTCTCCTTAGTGACCGCTGTATATTTTGGCTATGCAAATATAATCATATAAAGCACATACCTCATTCGCAAGTATGTCTTTCTTTCTGTTTCAAACATATCTCCATTCGAGTTCCTACCGGGAGTCTCTATTTAGATATAACTTGTAGTTGACGCTTTGTGATTTCTTCTATACTGTTGAGGTTATATTTGATTAGTGTTTGGCGTTAGACAATGTGAGAGTGTGGTACTTGAGGGTGGAGAGACGAGGAGACGGGAGACGAATTGGTGACTTTGCATAGGTTTACAAAGAGGAACAAAGTTTCGAGATTGGAAAGCAGATTTAGGAACAGAGAGGAAAGAAGAGATGAGAGAAAGTGATGGAAATATTGAAATTAGATTATATGAAGAAGAATTATTGTTATTCTCAACAGGATCTTGAGAGAGAAACTTAAATGTAGGCAACTTCAAGAACTCTTGGGTGGTATCCTCTAGCAAATTCATGGATATATCGCAATGAAATGTCCTGGATACTATTTTTCTGATCTCACTTTGTACTCCGCTGACTGTAAATTCTACTCGTCTAACACTAATTGCTCAAACTTAAAAGTACAACCATTCCCCTTTGAAATGCTTGCGACAACATTTTCCAAACATTATACGCGTGAAAGTATAGTCTAGGAGTAGGGAGCTCGTTCAGTACACTGGCAGATATTATAGTATGCTCGGAGTTCTCAGTTCCCAATCCCTATTCTACTGATAAGTTCACTTCGATTTTTGCCCCCCAAGAATTGTGATCAGAGGGGTAATGCAAACTTGTTATGATGTGGGAAATGCGGAAGAAGGGAGGAATGGTTTTTAATAGCCCATAAAGTTGATTGAATATTGTGGGAAAGTTTAGGCAGTGAAAAAAAGCATCAGAGAGCTATAGGAATGGTGCCGAGTTCCAAATAGGAGAGTTGAACGAACACATAACACATGAACATGAAATAATTAGGGACTTCGGATAAAGAAGAAGTTGACTGGTGGCCTGCAATATGATGGTTAACAGAATCTATATGTTTGGGAGCGTCACATCATGCTATTTTCAGAGAGCATTATACTTGATGATAGATGAATTTATTTGTAAAGAGTCTATGCCACCCACGCAGTGATGCTTTAATACTACTATAGATATAAAACTCTAGCCGGAGTCAATCCAAACGCCAACGGTATAATATACCATAGTATACCAGCATCAACTAAATTACCACCCCATTTTATTCATTATCATCATTCTCATCCTCATCATCAATAGATTCCACAATCAAGTTCGCACTCTTGCCAACTCTCTCCCCAATTGTTCCTCCCCCTTCAATCCCATACACTTCTCTCGGTATGCTTTGCACTAATCTGAAATTATATTTGTGTTCATATCCTTCCGGCTTTTGCCTATTGTACTCCTTGCCAGTTTCAAGTAAATCATGGCATTCGACAAATGCGTAAAGTTCTTCGATTCCTGAATTCGCTTCGAAACGTCGAGTAATTCTAGCGCCTTCTGGCATTCTCAATGCAACTCGAACAACATTCGTTCCTGGCTCAGGTTCTGGTTGAATGGCTTGTACTCGCCATTGTTTCCATTGTTTTCGATTTTCGGCTAATTTGGCAGCAGCTTCTGCTTCTTCCTTCCTCCTCTTTTCTTCTGCTGCAGCCGCGGCTTCTGCTTCCTTTCTCTGTCTAGCACGTTCTCTATCTTGTGCTAAAGATTGCTCATAGGCAGAATCTTGTTCTTCTCTTAATGTGCGTTCGAAGTTTTGCGCTGAACGTTGTGCACGAACTGCAGCCAATTTCTCGGAATGCTGTCCCATTGCGCTTTGTAATTTCGCTACGAATGCGCCAGGTGCTTCTTGTCCAGAGATTCTAGCAATAACCGACATTGATGTAGCTCCTTGGTCGGGTGTATGGGTAATTAAGGCTGTGAATGGAAATTTGGTACATCTCAAAGCCGAAGAGACTTGATATGCTTCTGAATCGCGTACATCTCCCATCCAAAATATTATGTTATTGGTTTTATTCCCGAGAAATGAGGTAACTTCCTCGGAAAGCAAAGTTTGGTGCACAAAATCGGATGTATCGTCATGTTCCGGAGACATTAAATGAACAATAAGGAATTTTAAATCTTTTTTTGCAAGATCCAATGCTTGCGCATAACCTCCATCGAAAAATGGTATATTGTTTGGTCCATATTCTTCCTCGAACTCCCGCTTTGTGCGTGTTGCTGCATCTCTCGGTTTGAGTGACCTCCGTCCCATTGTGTTTGATGCGCCGGTAGGTCTGAACCTTGGTAGGAAAGGAAACAAAAATGCAAAGGCTCTATATCCCATCGAGAAAATTTTGTAGAGCACACTGAATGGTGCGAATAGTATGGCGAAAATAAGATTTGGTCTTCGAATTACTTGATCCTCCGGCTGAGGAACAATTCTTGGAGCCGAGTCCACATTTTGAGCTCTCGATCGATTTGAGGATTCGTTGAGAAGACTATATTGAAGGTTTTCTTGTCTCGAAGCTCGAGGAGGTGGAACGTTTTGAGCTGCTAGCCCTGCTGCTGTCAAAGAATCATCTTCGCCGTCAAAGAACTTTGCGATTGCAATCTATCAAGAATTAATACAAAGATGGATATGGGATCATTGAAGGATAAGGCTCGAATTCTTACCTCAACACTCCATTGTGATCTCTGCAATAGAGGGACTGCTTGATCTACTTCTTGACCAGTTACCGCAAGTAATTGTTGTAAAGCTGCCTGCTGTGTTTCGGACAGCTGGCTGATATCGGTATCTGGAGTAGCCATTGTTTGTGCTGTCAGTTTGTTTGTCGTGTTGTCCAAAAGACAGAAGTTACTTGAAATATTTTTGCATGTTCAGTAGAAATGATGAATGCCGTAGTAGTGGCCAGATAATAGTGAATCGTTCTTTATATTCAAATTAAACTTGGTGTGATATCACGATTCACTAGGGAGATATTAGCTCAGAAGTACGGAAACAGCAGTTCTAGAATTAATGATGATTGTTCAATGATTGAGCCACAGATCGGTATCGGATAAACTAAGTTCCCGCTCAAGCCACAACAAGGCTGAAAATCTGGATCCACCTCTTTATCGGATCGCATTAACTTCTGGTGCATCACCACCAGCCAGCCAATGTTCCCACCTTCAAAGAAACCTCCACCCCGCGTCATATATATTATGATATCTTCAGCCTCAACACGACTATTAGTCTAAACTTTCATTGAATGTGCTACATGTCACATTGGTTTTGATCTGTCTGTTCCTTGGCAGGATTCTTTGTATAGCTCTTATGTTGAATATCATTTCTACTCATTAAACCTCACACAAGGACCAATCTTCGTCTTATTGGATTTTAGGAAATGTCAGCCAGATTCAAGTGAGCAAGAAGCATATCCATCACTTACTCCCTTCATTTTACCCCTTTTACGTGTCGCTGCGGTCAATTTCCTTTTGGAAACGCTAGATGATACTTGAAACCACCTCATTAGTTGAATTGAACCGAGCTAACATGATTCCTTTTCATTAGGCTTCCTAAAGTGTCATTGGGGTCCGGCAGATAGTTCTCTTCACCTTGAAGCAAGAATTTGAAATATAATATAAAACAATGGCGGCTACAAGATTCAATCAACCCGAACTCCGCAGACCGACGAGTTCTCCGAGGCCGAAAGGACGTGGTATGTTTTATGCGCATTCTTGGCTTGATATGCACAGGAAATGAAAACGGATATTGATGAAGCTGTACTAGAAAACGCGAAGGATACCCTATGTCGAAATGTTCTGATATATGGGCATTGCCGTTATGAGGATCAAGGTTGTGCCTTTAATCATGATCCTAACAAGGGACTTGGAGGAATAATCGATCAGTGAGTTTGTTTTCAGTTTCTTCGGATTCAAATAAGGGATATGAACCTCTTCAATTTCGATCTCGCCAAATATTTGGACTTTCAAATAAGTTTCGCCTTGGACTTTGGAAATGGTCGTCATCGGTATTGGAATTTAATGGAGTTGAATTCCGAATGAATTGGCATTCTGTTCACTACTATGGGGCCAAGTGCCCAAATCCCATGACTCGCTGCGCTGGATAGGATTCCTTTCCTCGAATTAGTCTACCTCCATGGCAATGGCCCTTGTAGAGCCAGCGGATCCTCATTCCAGCTAAAACTGAGATGTATTTCAATGGCAACTATGGAAAATAACATTTCGATCCTATATTGGGAAAGTTACGTGTTGCTTTGAATAAACAGACTGTTGAATGATTTTCCGGGTCGTTGTCACCATATACTTTGCAATGTGTGGCAGTCTCTGTTTTTCAAGAACAGAAGGAAATGATCTGGAGCTGTGATAGTCCCCCGAAGTTCGCTTTCGTCGATTCGAATATTGCGCAAAGCCTGTCTCGGCATTCATACTTGATGTTGCAACTGGTCAAATTCCTTTTCCACTATACAAAAACTGTCTAACTTCGGGGGTATTTGGACCATGGTTACTCATTTCTGGCAACTTACCCAGTCTCGTGGTTGGCTCCTGCTGTTATAGGATCGTCGTGGGGGTGCTACTTGCCTATTCTGTCTTTATTGCGACTCTATTCGAATTGCATATCGTTTTGATACCAAACTCGATCTTTCTACTCTTCATTGCACAACCATCTCCTGTAACATCAAGAACAACAAATTTTTATCGACATGCAGGTTTTAGTCAATAAAAATCTCAGCAAAGCAGCTCCCAGATCACATTCTACATCTTTGGACTGTACGGACTCGATGGATTGCCAAATCTAAGTTGACCACAAAGAATGGATAATACATGGCAGAGGTCATGGTTGGTCAAGGCCCAAAAGGATCACACAGTTTTTCAAAAACAAGGCGTTAACCCCATAAAAAGTCCTCGCAAAAGAGTTTGGAAAGATAGAAATACTTCGGGTTCGACAGACTATTCCCCAACCAGCAGTCAGACAGAATTTAATCATTCTTCAATCAATCCGCAAGAACAGAGTCGTTCTGCAATACCTTGTCATCGCGGAGATTTGGGATCGAATGAGATGCCAGGACAAAAACTTCCATTGTCGAATGCTAACTTTAACGACGATAGGCCAAAGAAAGCACTGAACGTAGATTCGCCTTCTTTCACACCAGCAACCATATCCTCATCCAATAAAGGAGTATCTTCAATAACTTCGCAAGCTGCAAATGCAGCTCCATTCACTCCTCGAGGACTCACGAGTGGGACTGCCACACCAAATGCACCGCTCGACCCAGAGATACCTCAATTTAATCCAACACAGAGAGACTTTACTCCACAGAACTATGATCTCTCTCAGACTGTAAGCGCACCACTTCAGCTATCCTTAACTATTACATCCATGTCCAACTTAGGCATGAGAGTATTTATTGGTTATTGAATCAAGTACTGATATAAAATAAGCTACCCACCAACGGTGCCACACCTGAAGCTACATATGATCCTTTCTCGATGGGAAATGTCTCTCAAGCGATTCCTGCCACATTTCAGAACCACTATTCTGAAGACCTTGGCATTTTAGCAGGAGCAGGTGTAGCAGGTGGAGGAACAGGTGGAACTTACTTTCAAGGACAACCAAGCTATAATGTCCAGCCTCTAAATTACCACCTTTACGCCCCGATTGGTCCACATGCGGATAATTTGACGCCTTATCAAAAATCTATCCATGATCTTTTCCTCTCCGACCGGCTTCGTGAAGACCTTCAAAGAAAGTCTGAAGCCGTTCAACAAGTAATGCCAAGTAAGTATAAGAAATATTATGATGGTTTCATGACTAATCAAACTAGATGCCCTTCCGAACATTGGTGTGTCACCGTATTCATACTATTCTCTCGTCGCTCTAGACACAACTCAGAATAGGAGCACCACTGTTTTTGGTTGCACAAGTTGGGTATACAAAGCGCGTTCAGAAAAGAATAACAAATATTACTGCTTGAGACGACTAGAAGGTGGGATAGCTACATACATTCCTTGTTATGAACGAGTACTAACGAATGATAGGCTATACTCTTGCTAATGATAAAGCCATACGAGCCATCAAGAAATGGAGTGAAGTCAATAGTGCGGGTATAGTATCATTCATTGATGCTTTTACTACACGACAATTCAAAGATGGTAGTTCACTAATCATTGTCACAAATTACCATCCACTTTCAAAGACTCTTTTGGAGCATCACTTTTCCACCACAACTACAAGCCGTTATAGAAATCAACTTCCTCGGATATCTGAAGACACTCTTTGGTCATACATTGTACAAATCACAGTTGCAATCAAGGCTGTTCATCAGGCTAATTTTGCTGTACGATGTATGCATTTGAGTAAAGTTATTCTTACAGACAAAAATCGAATTCGTCTTAATGCATGTCCTGTCTTTGACATCTTACATTACGATCAACGTCGGGATATCAAGGAACTTCAATATGAAGATTTACATTTATTCGGCATACTTATGTTATCCTTAGCCACAGTCAATGCATCAATTACACCTCAAACCAACCCTCAAATTTTGCAAACCAACATTGATAGCCTTAGCCGAATTTACTCTGCAGAACTTGTCGATACAATAACGTGGCTTCTCACAACTCCTTCTTCTCCGGAGACTAAAGAATTACAAACTTTCATGCGAGGGATCTCCGGCCGTATGGCCACTGCCTTCGATAGCTCCCTCCAAGCGAATGACGAATTAACCTCCGACCTCTGTCGTGAGCTTGAGAATGGTCGACTCGTCCGCTTAATGGCTAAACTCGGCAATATTAATGAGAGACCAGAATATGAAAATAACCCTCAATGGAGCGAAACCGGAAATCAGTATACTTTGAAACTCTTCAGAGATTATGTGTTTCATTCGGTTGATCCGGAAGGAAGACCAGTTACGGATATGGGATGGATTTTAAATTGTTTGAATAAATTAGATGCGGGGAGTGATGAGAAGATTCAATTGACCAGTAGAGATGGAGAAAATTGCTTTATTGTTAGTTTCAAGGAGCTTAAGAAACAAGTCAATACTGCTTGGGGGGATTTGCAGAAGCCGGGGAAGAGATTTTAGCGTGGTTGATCAAGAGGAGTAAAACCTAGCTTGATGGAAAGTGAATTAGCGATGCATTGGAAACAAATAGTTGTCGTTATTGACATCATGAATAAGGCTTATGAAAAGCTTACATTTAGTGGACTTTGATGAGGTGCGGGTATAATTGGGAGGGGAGAAATGGGATGACAGCGAAATATTGAATTAGAAAAGCACAAGTAGGAGAAACAATCAAGGAAATTCATTTTATGATATGTGTCTGCCTTGTGAGTGTTGACATTTGATGCTGGGGAATAATGGAGGGATATAGAATCAGATGTGTAAAATACATTGTGATCGCTAGCAAGTGAGAATCCAAGTGGGTTATGTAAAGTCTTTCCCCTCGTCCTAAGAGGTATGCATTGGTTGCACATATCAATGGTGAACTACACCAAGGGAAGAGAAATTGAGGATTCATGGCACGCATGTCCCCATTCACTGCGAGTAATAATCAGTAAGAAGCAATACTTACACAATTCTGTATACCTCTAAGCGGCCGCGAACAATTTTATATTTCAACAACTGAGAAAATGACAACGAAAATTCCCAGGTGAAAAAGGTAGGGAGCTCCTTGGATTTCGAGGTTGCATTGGGATTTGATGGTGATGAGATATGGAATTCCCTGTGGGTGTCATGGTAAGATATCTATCTATATCTCATGCAAGGCTGTTCGAATGCAAGTTAGCTTGTTAAATGTGACCAAGGGTGTGAGCTCATGGGTAGAGTAGGATGGTGGTGGAGATAGCAATCAACTTTGGAGAGTGAGAGGGTAACGATTCTAATTACTTGAGAAAGAAGATGCAGATACGTATACTACGATTAGGGAAGACCTGACGACGATAATAGAACAACGGTTTGGAAAAGAGGTATTGAAAAATAGCTGATATGAGTAACGAATAACTTCTGTATATCATTAATACATACATATCTTGTAACACCTGGGCACTACCTACTATTCACCTAGGTAGGTATCATTTTAGAAAAGAGAAGCTTCAAATATGCAGAACGACCGGCTAGATTCACTAAACTCTCCTGGCAGGGACGTTTTGGATAATGCAAGCAAACGCTTCTAGATTTATACCCAGTATTCAACCGTTGGACTGGCACCAGTCCCGAAGTCTCTAGATGAAATGCTCGTTGTCGGTCTCAATACCACGCCCTCAGTGATCTCGTGATACCGTTGCCACGTGATCATTCTCCAATTTAAGGCATCATATCCATATTCACTCAGAATTCCAGATTTGAAAGCAGAGTAATCACTAAAATGAGAAACTGATGTTAAATAAATGGATCATCAGTATTCACTTTTTCCTATTTGAGAAATTGGGAGATGAAAATGAGTATTCTGCCTAAACTAAGCCGAAAATGATTAGCTGCTGTTGTTCAATACCAGGCGTACCTGGATCTTACATCAATGATATCAAATCCTGAACAATCTTGCAATACTATCTCCTGTTCTTTCTTAGGCAGGGCAGGCAGAGCATTCTAGGATCAAATCATCATCAACCAGGCATTTCATGTTGATCAAACAAATGGTCTGAGCGACGGAGTATAAATTCCAACGACCATTCTCATGGCAAACACCAACCACATCCGTTCGTTCCATCGTCTCTACACACAACTATCAAAACGACAAAAAGTGAAAAGATTCTCCAAGCCTTCAACAATGCCAGATTATCCAGGTCTCGGCCTTCCCCTGCGCCATGATCCACAAAGCCTTTCCGACGACACAAGTCATTATCCAATTGGTGCCCATCACGGCTGTTGGGGTGCGACGTCCAAATTAATTTATGTCCGAGAGCTGGCCATGATGAGCGTCATGGATCGTCTCACGGATAAGGAAGATTGGCACAAGAAAGTCTTCAACGAGGAAATCGTGTCCAAGTGGCGTGCAGAAGCTCTAGCTATTCCAGACGAACAATTTTGGATAATGGCAATTCGTGATAAGCAACAAAATCGGAGCTACGACGACACTATTCACTCGAATCATGATAGACTTGACAGACAGCTAGAGGGAACCATGAACACCAGTACTTTTGATTGTGTAAGTGCCTCTCCGCACAATGTCTTCTGTTACTAACCTGATGTTGAAAAGTGTATCGAAGAACTTCGAAGCAAGGCCAAGTATTATGAGAAAACCAGTGTCATTCCAACTCTTGACGCCTGCGCGTCTGTTGCCAAATCGGATCGTTTGGTCTCTGCTGAGCTCCATAGATCTCTGCGCGACGCGTTTGATACGCTCAAGAGGGATCAATCCTCATCACTCGACTGGCATCCAAACTCGAGTGAAATGGTTCAAGACCTTGTACATCCTTCAATGTACCCTTTAGTCTACGGTCGTAGCCGAGTCATGAAAGATGAAGTCGTTGGAGTCAGTGATGCCGTTGAAAAATGGGCAGGAAAAGGTGAAATCATCCCATTGGGAGGGGCAAGCGCCACGACTAAGGGATATCAAAGTTGGGGCGCAGGACTAAACCATTATTGGTCAGACAAGTATCAATGGTTGCCCGCAAATATAGCTTTCCAAGAAGATGGAACAGTCAAATTTACCAGTTACATCAACAACATTCATCCAACCAAGTACCCTGAGATTTACAGGACAATTGAAAAGTTGGTCGAGACTACTCTTCCCTTATGGAATCAATGTCTTGCTCTTAATACAAACTATGATAAAAATCATGGTGCGGGAAGAATAGAGCCTCGATTCCCGTACCCTGATGACCGGGAGTAGGTGTTTCCCCCAATCCTTTCGGGATAATTATCTTAATTCTGACTTGATTCCAGCGACGAAAATCCGGAGCTATGGAATCCTCCGCGCGCTGAGCAAGTAGTTGGCGAAAAGAAATCCGATTTCGGCAGTGGCAATGAAGATGAAATAGATATCGAAGGCATTGACAATGAAATAGAAGAGGAAGAAGCTGAAGAAAAATGGAGGGAAATACGCAAACCCGTCATTCCAGAGCCTTTTTTCGAAGATGTTGACTATTCAATCAAGCTTCGCATTGAACATCAATTTCAAGAGTCCGGTCTCCAAATCATCATTAAGATGGCATCTATTGAACTTACTCCGGAAAAGCCTGAATTTCCGGCGGGGAGTTGGCATGTGAGTGAAACTGTCTTATCCAAAAAGAGTCTAACGCTAACATAAGTCAAGATCGAGGGACAAATGAATGAGCACATTGCCGGTACTGCGCTCTACTATCTTGATAGTGAGAATATCACTTCGAATGATCTCTCATTCCGTATGCAGACACCAGAGCAAATTGACGATGAACTCGGAACTGGACAAGATGCCTACTCTTGGCTAGAGCAGGTCTTTGGAACAAATCTGGGGCAGGGTGATTCCCCGTGTCTTCAAAATTATGGTAGTGTCGAAACACGTCAGGGAAGATTACTTGCTTTTCCTAACGTCTTGTAAGTAGATGGCTTGGTTCTTTAAATATTGGGTGCTAACGCATGAAAAAGTCAACACAAAGTTTCTTCTTTTCGCTTAGAAGATCCGACCAAACCAGGCCATCGACGATTCATCGCCCTATGGCTCGTAGACCCAACCTTGCGTGTTATTTCCACCGCCAATGTTCCACCGCAACGATTGGATTGGTGGGTCGACTCTGTATTTAGAAATAGCCCCGAGGCTCGTAAAGCAGCTTTGTCGAAGCTTCCTGCGGAGTTAGTAATGCTCTTGAATGAGAATGGCTTGAATGCGGATACTTCGGCAAAAGATATGAAACTCTCCCCGGAGTTGATGGAAATGGTGCGAGAGCACTTTAATACCGGTGGTAATCCATTACTTATGGGGATTGAAGAGACTAAAGAGCATAGACTCAAACTGATGGAAGAACGTGGCGCTTTTGTGAGAACGGCTGGACAGGAATGGCATAATTCAGGTTATAATTTCTGTGAGCATTGAGTTGATTGTACATTTCGCGTCATGTCGATCTGGAAGAAATCATTTCGCTTCAGTGGAAATCCGCATTTCATGGCCTAGCAATTAAGTGTAGAGAGGCAGGTTGTAATGGAAGGTATGGATGGGGTTGAAACAAAAACTTTGGCTCTTTGATTTGGAGTACGATTCCCTCGGTTAGTTTTGAAGATTTTGGCGGTTGTTGAAATCATTCCCAACTTCTTGATGGCATGATTTTCCATTCTGAAGAAGACCTATTTAATTTCAGATATTGACAAAAGTTTACATGCACAAATTCTTTCAGTGTCGGGGCATGCATGTGTAATGTTTGATGTGAGTGCTCACTTTCGTTTTACATTATCTTAAGAACGTCTCGATACGTTGATTGTTCTATTGCCAGTTTCGACTCTGCTACTACCTCCCACAAAAAATAGACGCCCGGTGAAAAGATTTTTGATCCCTTTCTAATTCTCATCTTCTTTCGCTGGAGCAATACAAGAATATAATGACGATAAAAATGCGGCACTCCTAGACAACTTGCACGATAGAACGTCGCTGGTGGAATTTGTGTGCAATATTTTGAGAGACGTATAAATGATAGGGTTTGTTTCGTAGCTTGCCAGGTGATTGAGATTGGGGAGTGAATTAGAAACAGCGGAATGGAGTGAGGGGAACAGGACTAGAGATTCTTCCTGTGACGTGAATAGTCGCTTTATATAGTTTGATTGACCCTTGACTGATTAGAGACCTAGTAGGATTAAATTTAGTGGTGTCAAGAATAGTCGGGATTAATACGATCAACCTCTTCTTCATATCTGAGTAGTATAATTCAACACCCCCTCCCTCCTTTTCCCTCCTCCTTAGGTATTGCGTTTGGAGGCGTCAACGTTGGCAGTCAGGAGATCTTGACCCCCAAGAATCAACCTTATGCTCTGTTGAGGAATATTCTCGCATGTGCTTGCGGAATAGTGTGACCACAAATCTTTCAGGGAATGTTAATTAGGAAGCCTTTGATATGATGGTAGGAGATATGCGGCGATGATGCGAGTACTATCAATCAGTAATGAACGGAGATGAAAATGATAGTGGCATGTATATATGACAGCAAGACCTTCATTAATTCCACAATCTTCAGGATCTCTTGGTGTGAAGATTGATGGGATATGAATTTGTATGAAATACTCAATATACCACAATTTCAATTGGATTTCGGAACTCAGTCTGATCGCCTCTTTTGGATGACAATTAATCATTATGATTTGCTGTTATAGAAAGGTTCAGATAAGATAGGTGATTTACATAATTACTTCATATACGAAATCAGAACAAAAAACGAGTCACGGTTTTATCTTGCACCAAGAAGTCCTTGGTAATCAGATTCAGACTGATTGCTATTTAATTTGAGTTTTGAAACGGTAAAGTTTATGAATCCAGTGATCAAAAGACTTTGAATTCTGATACACTACAGGAAATTTGACCTGATCCCGGATGCCGCGATCTGGTACTTTTGGAGGACCACTCTAGACGGGGTTTTGCTAAGGCACGACAGACGAATTTAATGTTATTGGTTAGCAGAGAAATGAGAATTAAAACCACGGAGGCCAGATCGATTTCTAGGATCTCGCTAAGAATGACAGTGAAAGTGTGACCGCAAACACAATTCATCAATCATCTGTATTGAATACCGAAGTCTTCGATTCTCAAATTCAAGGAAACCACAAGACAACTTTTAAGTTTAGCCTTCAGTTGTGTGATTGACTTTTAATAAAAGTTCACTGCTCCGTCGAGATTACGATTGATATATAAAACCAATCACTTTGCTATTCTTCTCTCTGTGTATCATCTGCAAATAGCTGGGCTATAGTGCCTCACATGCTGGTAACGTTCCGAGAAAGTTCGTCTTGCTTGTTCGAGGAACTTAGGGACAATTATTTCATAATTGAGCTTCGAGTCCTATTGATGATTCAAGGTTATGTGTGAAGTGGCGGTTGTCAATGAGGATTTTTTGTGGACCTTGTCAATGGCATTGGAGATTTGTAATTGCTGTCAATGGGCCAGAAAGGTCGCATTTTGGCAGTAGATTTTTTGATTCACTTTCACCTAAAACACTCGCTGTCAATCTTGATTGGCGTTAATCACCATTTTGAGAAACTGATAGTTCCATACACTTGCACAGCGGAGCGATTAAGGACTGAATGGAGGTCGATCACTAAGAGGAGAACTCAACGGTAGAAGAGACGCGAAATTGGAGATGTATGTGAATTTGTTACTGAATGCTGTAGTGTAAAGATGGCATGTTATCAATCTAACAAAAAGGATTTTCTATCGATCCTAAATCATCTAATCTCAAAAATTTGGGAGGTCACTTCCCCACACTCCAAAGCCTTCCCAATCTCTCCGTTCATAAGACCATGTGCGTAACATTGGCCTACCACAGTCCAATAATCATCATGTGGTCTCAAAATATAAGGTACAGGTGACCCGTACAAAACGCACAGTCTATCACCCTTCTCTATCTGTTGGTGTCCCAACCCAATATATCCTTTTGAAGTGATAAAGAGCCTCTGGTTTCTGATCGCTTCTTCAAGATACTTGTCAAACATTCTACTTTCCCGAAGCATAGACATTCGCTCGATTTCTGTTGGTGTTGGCTTGCCCATGTCTTCATTGTATTCGGGAACATGATCGTCGTAGAACCTTTCAAGAGTATCTGATTTGGACAGAACCTTATTCATTAGCAAGGTGCGACAATATGCTTCCGTCAAAGTACCCCCTGCCACGTAATATTCCTGGTGCTTCATTGATCCTCTCGCTTGACGTAAATTCAAGATAGAAGTTTGCCAATCATCTCTTTTTAAGGTTTCCTCACTCCAACCACCTAAAGTTTACCGCAAATCGGTCCAAAATGATATGGCCATGAAGAATTCGCGCTACAGATTCTTGTCTTCCAAGAATCCTACACATCCATAATTGTACCAGAGTTAGCCGATGCAGATGTTGCTAGATGGTCGCATCAGAATCTTCGTACCATAATATCCTCCCACTGACTTAGAATTTCGAAATGCGAGTGCGTATTTGCGTCCATGACTTGACCGCATGTGTCGATATCACTTACTAGCACACCTCTCGCGCTCAGAATACGATCATTGTCATGAAATCTCAAATCTGGGGTCAGATTGGTTGCAGCTTTGTAGCAATATGCATCGTTGTCGTATATTGTAAGCGGTCTAACCCCAAAAGAATGCTTTGCTATGATGTCCAAATCTGTGGCCCAGGAATGTGAGTCATTGCTGGAACTATCTTTATATCCGCTGAAGACGCCCAGATAATTAAAATCGCCACTACTAAGTAGATGCTTAGCAGCTTGAGTGTAGACCTGGGTTTTCGATAATGTGTAGTCTGGTATGATATCGCAGCTATCCGCAAGTCCAAGCAGCCCATAGATTCTGTCGCGAGGATCTGTGACTAAGATATGAGGGCCAATTATTTCCAAAACGTCACTGAGTACAAGTGACTTATTTGTAGCAACAGTGACTCTAGAATGAACAAGTTCCTTGATACCATATGAATATTCATTCATCCAGTGATCTTCGCCACTTGCAACAGCATAATGAGTCCCACAAGAAGAAGCATAACGAATGGCGAAAACCAAATCATCAAACGAGATTGAATGCGAGCCACAATGAACAATGGGATTCTTCGCAAGAGCAACTTCTTGGATAATCCATAATCTGCACCAGTAAGGATTTTTCAATGGTGTCCAGAACTCGCATTTCAATGCGTCTCGCCACTTATCTTTGTTCTCCGAATCTAGGTGAGGCGATTTCGTTTCGCCACGTTCCACGCTTTGAAACCAGCCAGCGAGTAATTTCAAGGCAGCAAAATGGTTCGAAGTGCTAGAAACAGCACTCTCAGTTTCTACATGAGGACGCTCATCATCCCACATTCCTCTATTTGAAAGTTTTGGCGGACCAAGCCATATTGTCACATCTTTCGCATCCTTATAGATGCGACGCATTTGTTGTACCTGCATACCCCGCTCTGGAATATCTTCTTGGTTAATACAAACTGCGTCGATCCATAGAACGCGAGGGACTTCGGTATCTCGAAGATATCTCAATGCACTTTCTTAGTTTGTGGTCGCCATAAACACATGGCCATCGACTTTGATCGGAGCACAAATTGATGGATCTCCCCAAGTATAGGAAAGTGCTTGGTATGTAGGATTGTCATCAAGTAGACATGGAGATAAATTACAATGGATAGGTTCGTCGAAGGTGCCCGGCTCTATTCCAAGAACTCTGATCTCACCATCTTTCAGCGGATGATAGAGTTCTCTTGTAGATGACACATTGTTGTAGGCTATCTTGCAGTAAGCGGTTTGTACAGAGATATCATTGCAAGAGACCTTAGCTATGTGCTTTTGGCACTTTGACTTACTCAATTGAAGAACCTTCAGAATGTGAAGTAGAATTAGTTACGGTGATACTACAATGTCAAATATCCGCCTTACAGATTTATGAGCTGAAAAATAAAATAAAAACGTCAAAAGGATCTGCACGCTCATAAGCTATACCAGTGCAGTCGCACCTTTCAAATTCGTAAACCTCCGAGTAAGCCCCCCATCTATGCAAACCCTTACATCTGACTGCCCCGCATTACACGAGCATTTACGCCACAAGAAGACAGCACTTAGCGGCTCTTCTCCTTAATTTATTTGGAGATGCATGAACAAACTCCCGGCAAGACTAAGGCTTGAAGGTTTGCGTTTCTGGAAAAATACCGAATTTTGAGCTTTAGCACTACTTCTTGCCAGTTTATGTATGAATATAGAGCAAGTTATCAGTATTGATTGCTGGATAAGTTGTTGAGTACTCAATGAGGTAGAATGATACTAATGATCAACATCACAGGTCAATTTGATCCACGAAAATACCCATTTTCGATCACAATTCATTGCACCGCCGCGAAAACCCCTACAACAGTTCCCTCTGCAACACATCCATTCTTTTGCTTTACAAATCACTCTCCTCTACCCATTCACGCAAGTACAATCTCCTTCCAACTCGGCCCCTCCCCCTGCCATCCCCCAACGCTCACCCACCCCACCGCAACCCTCATCGCTACCCCCTCATCTTCATCCCACACAATCCACATAACACACTTCATCCTTCTGTCTTCCCTCTCCTTCACCATATCCATGAATTCTTTCGAAAACGTACCTCTCGAACTATGCTCATTCATCCACATCAAGTTCTGTACCGACGGGGTCCCAAAATCGATTTCAAACAGGGAGATAAGTTCAATTTGTGTAGTCGTACTCGTGGAATCTGACGAAACGTGAGACTCGAGAAAATGATTCAAAGTGGCGGAATCGATTTTCAGTTCTCCGATCATTTCATCCTCTCCAAGAGAAGAAATGGTGAAGAATCTCAAGTCCTTGTGTCTCGCTAGCGGCGGTCGTAAGATTTCATTCATATCGATTTGACAAGTGATAGAATATGTTTGGAACAACAAGATACCTGGTCCAATAAAGTTACTTGACATGATTTTCCAGGTTCTCGTGTCCAGGTCTCCTTCTACGTCAAGTAGAGCCCTAAATTTGGGTTTCGGAGATCTTAATCCTGGTGTGGCCGAATAAGAACGTGTATACCATGAAGTCATACTTTGATGCGACTGTGATGGTGAGGTATGCACTTTGATTGTGGGGACGACCTGTTTATATCTCTTCTCTTGCCTTATTTTTATTTCACCATCTACACTGGAGATTGGCTTATAAGCTTCATAGATAGCCCACCTCACTTCCCCCTTTACCCCACACTTTTCTGGACTTGCAAGAAATGGATACTCAATCTGGCCCTTCCAACCCGCCCACGACCAAGTCGGAAATGGAAAGTTCCCAGAGCTCAAATCTTGAGATCCTCTACGTGTAAGATTTCCCTCAGGTTGCCAAGCCAGGGCAAACTCAAAACAAATAGCCGGTATTCCACATACCGAGCCCCCTAGTCCTTTCAAAAGAAGACCAGTGTAGAAACCCCGACAAGCATTTAAACAATCGCTTTCTTGCGTAAATTGTCTCGCAGACATTTTCGATACCATCGCCATGTAATTTTCGAATGGATCCAATTTATTCCGAAAATCGAAGCCCGTTTTGAGACTTTCATCATAGAATATGTTCTCAATCTCATCCGTATCCCCATTTTCGTTGATATCTAGAATCAACAGAGGAAAATCCTCACTCCAACTCCCTTCCTCGCATGAATAATAGGTTCTTTCCGTTGTGAAATAAAGAATTCGTTTTGAAAATACTAATTCCTGAAATGTCCACCCCCGGCTGAACCATGTTGAAAACTCTATCACATCTCGAAGCTCCATTGAGTTGACTGTGAATCTGATATTGTTAATCAAGTGGGTTTCAGCGTCTGCGAAAATTGGATCGATATCCAGTAGTCCGGAATTCGCACCATCGCCTGTAGCTGCTACGATTGTCATTTCCGCTTGTGCGTAGATAATATGCATTCGATCAATCTCATGCATTTTGCTTTCTAGATCATCTTGCACTATACAGAGGGCGTCGACCCACAAGTACCGTATTCCAAAGCGTCCAGTAATTTCAATTGCATCTAAGATCGTTTGCGGTATACTTTTGGTTGTAAGAGAGCCTCGCGTGGAGAACTCATTCTCATTTCTCTTCTCGAGAAGAAGAAATGGTGGACGCCCCCACACATAACTCAGAATGAAATACTTTGGAACCTCCTGAATCCCCATTTTCACAATCTTCATATCCGCGATATCGATCAATCTACCTGGTCCAAAACCTGAACATAGGGCCCTGGTCGTTTGCGTTTCTCGGCATTTCTCATGACTTTGTAAACAAGAATTAAAACAGTCTGAGAACATACCCAGATCTCTTTCAGTGCTTATCCTACCACTCGGCAAAGGAACCCAGGGGCCTTTCACACCAGTGAATATAGTTTCGTGATCAGAGGCGAGCATAGGAAGTTGGGTAGGTTCATCATTGATATCATCCGCTGTATTTTCGGGCCACCAAATCGATAAAATCCCATCACTCATAATTGTATTGAGAGAAAGCTGAATGGATTCTGAGAACGGATCAATGATACACTCTACTACATCCCCACTTTCGGTGAGCTCCTCTGTATAAGCCAATTCAAGGAGCTCAGTCAGAGTCAATCCATGAAGATCTATCCCCTTTGATCTTGCATTCATATAAATATCTCTTCGTTTCAACCGCAAAAATTGTCTCGTAAGTAAAGAACAAAAAGAACAATTTTGCCGGGCAAATATTTCATTCAACCTACCCAAATGCATATTATCTGAAGCATCTCGGGCGCTCACACCGAAGTCGAATTTTTGAGCTGCGTCATCATTATAACATACGACTTTTAATCGCTCGGATACTATTACACAATGACTGCATAGCGCACTAACACTATCAACGGGGGAGTTTTGAGAGCCATCTTTGAGAGATCGCTTCGAAATGGCGTTTTCGAGATGTCGCAAGGCAAGTTTATAGGTCTCAATACTTGGGTTTCGATCGCTGTTAGGAATGGAGAGTGTTAATTCCATCGTCCTTTGACCCCCATCTCTGGGCTTTAGACTTGTGGAAGTAAAAACATGCTATATGATGAAGATACAATTTCGAGCAATTGAAGTATAGCGAGCTATGAAAACCTTAGATCTCGAAGTAATCACGAGAATCGAAAAGGCCAAATGAATAATATCTTCGAGATGATGTTTTGGAACAGCTGACATGATTTAGAAAATTGCATCGCCACAAGGTCTTTATATAGCCAATAGACAACCGCCAATGATTAGCAAGTCCAATGCTTACATACAGCTTGGCGTTTTAAGAAATAGGAAGAAACGTCAATTTTTACAGAACAAAACACTAATTAATTAATGAGCAGTAAAAATGGTTGACAGTTCAAAAAAGTGATTGTTACCTTGGACTTTCAAGTGTAGCAATGGAAATACAGAATTAAATTATGATTATGGAAACAAATCGATGGGGTCCATCAATTTCTATATGCTATTCTATGTTTTCTATTCACTATCTATCTGTATTCGAATACTATGCACTACTCCAACTCCCCTATGACAATCGCTTACCAAATGCAATATGTCCCAAATTCTTTGTCATGTTTGAGTTTCAAATACATAGGTATCGTAGCTCGTTATGTTTGAGTCTCGCTCACATTGATCGTTGGAAACAGTTCCCCCATCCTCATCTTCAATGAATTCAAATTTTACACTCATTCCCTTAGGTTCCCCGTCGCCCCACGCACCTCATCTAAAATTCCAAAACTTTAATCCTCTCTGCCAACCCCTCAGGTAGTTCCTGCTTCTTCATAATACCCAATCCAACTACATCTCCCCAGAAGAAAAGGGCTCTACTTTGCGCATACCCCAGATAATCGAATTCATCTTCTTCCTCCTCGACCTGTTCTTCTATCTTGATTTCCCTCTCATCTTCCATTTTCATCTTCATATCCTCAGGATTCGCATGTTCAAGAATCCCATCCTGGGGCCCGTCAATTTCATCCGGCGTCACAACAAACCGCGGCGCATCATCCAACTCTGGCACTTTAGCTTGTACAATTCCCCATGCAACCCATTGCGCACTATTGGCCAATCTCCAAATCCGAATTTCTTTTAACATCTCTTCCACTTGCTTATCTGATTCCTGCTCTCTTCTTGCTTCTTCTTCTGCATATAGACTTGTACTACTAGATGGAGTATCCTTCTCACCACCTGGCGTTCGACTATCCAACATGAATTCTTTGATACTACCTGGTGGTGCATCTTTGCCTTCCATTTTTGGAGTCAAGTTAGCGTGAGGATTGAAATGAGGACGATGGTTGAGATATGCCCTGACGAATCTCTTCTGCTCTTCGACTGTTGGATAGTTCCTGGTATCACAAGTCCAGGTCATGGGAGCAGGCGCATGGTAATTGTAACACCATTCTGTGAAATGATTGGCAAATTCTAAGCCAGGAGTATTTGCACTTGCGTATTCGAAATCGATCACTACCAGTTGTTTGTGGTGATTCATTGGAAGGAGGAGAGGGGAGGGCGCTGATCCATTGACAGGTGGTTCGGGTACCAAGCGTAAAATATTGCCATATTGTGTCTAGAATTCGGGATTAGTTCGGAATCGCAAAGATTAAAGTAAGGAACATACATCGTTATGAGCAAATACCAATCTACGACTTAGCCCTTCTTTCCCCCCATAACTCTCCTCTAACCACTGTCTGTATTTTTCAACAGCAGTTCTGAATACAGGCCATTCAACACCACAAACTAAACCTCTATCTCTCCAACTTTCGCCTCTGATACTTTTACTGGAACCTCCTTCCAGAATTTGCTTGTCAAGATACGTGATAATCTTCTCACATCTATCAACCCATTTATCCCAATTCTTGAACACAAATGGACCATCATCTCTCTCTTCTTGAAGTAATTCAACACCATCGTGTAATTCTCTCATACGTTTCGCAATTTTCTTGCTAGTTTCAGGAATTCGGAGATCTTGAGCTGTGAGAGTCTGAGCATTGAAGAATTCTTCAAATCGACCATTTCTGAAAGTTCCTAACATTCTAGGTCCAATCTTCTTTCTAGCCAACCTTCTCAAAATACTCAATTCCGCTTCTCTATCAATTAAATGCTCAACTTGAGGACCATAAATTCGAAGCAATAACTTTGGAGGAGATTTTTGACTCTTGGTTGAAAGATTCGTACTGCTCGCAGAAGGTGGTAAGTCTGCAGGCGGAGTAACAACATAAACTGCGTTTGTGAGAGCACCACTCAATCGTTCCACTTCAATCTCATGACCTCGATCTAATGGGACTCTTCTCCACCCTTTCAATCTGAGTGTATGCGCCAATCTCACAATTTCATTCTTGAACTGGATCCATGCTTTTCTTTCCTTTTCCGCACGTTTCGAATTGCTTAAAGTGGTTGTTTCCATGGAAGATCCAGCGCCACCACTATATGCAAGCGTTTTCGAGTTATCAAGAATTACATCACAAGATGGAACCACAATATCTCCTTCATGATATTCGGTATCAGATGATGGAGAAGGTTTCAGCGAAGGACGAACGAGGGATCGTTTTCTGGATTGTCGTTTAGGGGAAGTAAGGTGCGGGAGTTGATTGTGACCAAAGTCTAACATATTATCCTCCAAAATCCTTTGCAATTTTTCTAAAGAAAGAGCGCTTGAAGTGGAACTATCAGACATTGTTCTGGGTCTTGACGTTGTTTCTCTGTTAGGCAAATTCTCAGCCTGAGCCTCGCTCTCCTTAGCGTCCCTTTTGTTTGCTTTTCGGGAAGTTCTCTTCGCCTTTTCTGAGTGCAGCCATTCTGCAACTTGAGAAAGAAGTTTATCGCGGTGATGATGATGCTTCGATTCATCATTGGATCTTGAGGCTTCCGGGGAGGGAACATCTCGACTTGGTTCTTCTACGCTGTTCTGACTTCGGACAGATAGTTTAGAGGAACTGGCAGAAGGCATGTTTGGTCGACCCGTCATTCTTTTTGCAACACCGGCACTGAAATGTTTTATTCTTGAAGATTCGTCGGTAGGAGGAAGTTCGAATTCTTGTATGTCTTCTGGTTCTGGCTCGGCAATTGAGACGACTGAGAAGTTAAAAGATAAGAGGTTAGCGAAACGCCAGGGTCAATGAAAGTATTGAATAATTATGAGAAATAATTGCAATTGCTAACCTTTGGTTGGTCCACTCTTGGGGCTATGAATGTCATCTGTATCTGCTCTCAATGCTGGCCTGCGAGGCACCGTCGGACTATTGACATCTGGTGGTGAATTCATTTTGATGGATGATGGATGTTGATGGGAATATTGTGAAATCAATCAAATCTCCGATTCGTGTAAGGGAGGATTATGATTATTTGAAGTTCGGCGCTTTGAATCGCTCGTCGATCAATATCTCCAAGTCCAAAGCTCTCGTTCTCTCATATGTACTTCGTATTGTGGGATTAAGCACTACCCCACCTTCGAGGAGCTGAATGTCACTCTTAGCTGTTGCGGATGTGGATCGCAGAAGATTCTTGATTGTTTCCTAACCTTATTGGTCTTCTTTTGCTTCTTTCGATGTGGGTTTGGTTGATGCAAAGAAATAGATGGAAGGGAGGGAAGTGAAGTGTGAGAATTATCAGGCATTGCAGTAGCAGATATCTGTGGTAGGAAATTTACCTCTACTACTCGAGTAGTACGCCGTAGATAGAAATATCAAAGTGAAGTCAACAATGGAAATGATCAAATCAATCCAATCCATCACTCAAAACAGGTATCCAGGGAATTGGTACCTACCAGTCCCATGTCTCGAGCATGTTTATTTTCAAGGGTCCAAACCCCGCCACCACATGTGATTTTCCATTCAACCAATGAAATCTCAAGCGCAACAAAATAAACTGGATGTGCACGTGCACGTGCGTACGATCTCTCTTTCATGCGTCATTCTTACATGCATTTGCATCTATCCATCCCCTTTCGTATCACAATCAAAAAACATACAACACATACAACACATACAACACATTCAACGGATATCGATGGTGTGTGAAGAGTATCATTCTTCAGATGGCCTGTCAGTAAGAGATATGGATCACCGCGCAAGACTTGGTTTCATATCAGCTCCCATCTAACCCAGATACATATCATTCATTATAGACAGTGATGTTGCTCACAAGCATGGGGGCTCATTGTGCCACAAATGACTCAACCGTTACTCAAACACGAGCATAGCAATCTCCTTTCATCAGGTTGTCTTCCCACTGAAATCCTTTTCTACCGGTATCATGACGAGAAATTCGACGTCAAGTTCATCATAGAAGAGCAAGTGCGAGGAATAGGAGCAGCGCAACTGGCCGGATTGAAGATGGCACCCAAACTGCAAATTGTTACGGTTCTGATGAAAGTTCATTTGGATACGTAGCAAGTTCCGCTCAAATGAAATGCTTTACCCAAAACAACTGATGATTTTCATGGCATCGAGATTGTCGGATGGTATGGAAGCGTCTTTTTACTCGCCTTGTCCAGTTTTCAGTCGGTCTGGGAAAAGGCATAGATATATTTTCCGTTGAGATGGACATCTACAGCTTCAATCGTTGTTTGTGAGGTCAGTATTTTAATTTGCGGTATGTTCTTCTTTCCGTGCACTTTATGGCATTCAGTTTATCAACAACCAGGTTCAACAAATGAGCGCTAAATATCTTGTTTAAGTGTTGCTCGAGACGAAACCACATTTATTGTTGGCTGTGCGCTAGTTGGTCTAGCAGGTGGCAGTATTTATTTCGGCTCATTCACCGTAATTCCGTCTATCGCAGTTCCTGACACAAGAGATGCATGTGCTGGACTTGCTGGTGCTGTGTGGGGTGTTGCTAGTGTGATTGGCCATTTGGTAGAAGGACGATACATGTCACATGCATTTTGGCAATGGCGTATGTTAGATATTTCTGAATTTTCAAGGCCTGGGGATAACTGATCTTGCCTAGGCTTTGATATAAATCTTCCTTTTGGTGGCACCCCAACAGTAACAATTGCCTTTTTCTTTATTGCACTGATGTAGCAAAGCCAGTGAAGGCAATATCTCGCGGAAAGATTCCTGATACGAGTATAATCGGAATCATTATGATCATGTGTTTTGCTATATGCCACCTACCTGCTTTTCAGAAGGCTGGAACCATGTACCTCTGGAAGTCGCCCTTGGGAACCGGGCTTCTCGTCGGCTCGATTCTTCTCTCCATAATCTTTATGATTGTACGGATATGGCTTGGGAAACGTACGATGTTAGTCAATCGTTTGTTGAAAGAAAGATCGGTTTATGGCGGCATGGCTTTCATGTGCTTAGTGGTGCTCCGAGTCTTATCCTTGCCGCGATCCGTTATATCCAAGACATCGGTACCTACAGCTCAAAGTAGGTCGAATATCAATCTCTTGTGGGCGTAGGCTATGGCTTCGGTATTCAAGTGTCCATAATTGCAGTGCAGGCTTTGATGGTTCCAAAGGATATGTCATCTGCAATAGCAATGATTCTTTTCGCACGAACCCTAGGGAAGACTTTACCATTGAATCTGCATTTGCTAAAACTCTGATCAAAAGCCTTGCAGTCTATGACTCAATTGTGTCACAAATGAAGGCTGTCTCAACTGGTGCCACGGAATTGACGAAGGTCTTTACTACTGAACAATTACCAGACATTTTCAGATCTTACATGGTCGGCTTGAAGAAGGCCTGCATCATTGGAATTGCAATGGTAGGTATGATGTTCTTTGTGGTCTTCAGTAATAAATGCCACAACTTGAAGGGAATTACTGCTGCTAAGACTGCAAAGAAGAAAGGAGAAATTGAGAATGAGAATAGCGAATTTGAAGAGAGACGGGAAGTTTAAAAGTGACTGGTATCGTTGGTAGGATCGTGCTACTTTACAATGCACACTGATCATATTTTTGTTGAAATTCATTACGAAACCCTGTACTTTGAACATCGGGTAGGGTAGGACTTCGTAGAAGCTTCGGCATTCCGTTGTACCGAAGTTGATCCATATTTGTCCACTTTGGCAACGGAGATCAGTATCTTTGACTTCGGCAAACTAAACAACTTTCAATTGCCGCGTGTTTTATTTGCTCGCCTTTTTTGTGATTCTTAGTTGAAAAGCCCTCGCATGCTGGGCTTCATTTTCCAAGCATCTACCGGGAACTATAGACTGATGGGCTGAAGTTCTTATCATTTCCTTGGGACACTCAAACAAAATTGAGATAGTCACGTTGTGGTGATCTATAAAGCATTCCTCGGAACAAAATCCTCATTGAGCAAAATTGCCAAGATCATACGGAAAAATAATTCTACGTACATGGTGCGAAGGTACCACCACATGCTCGTATAATCCACTTCTTGTACGCATAAGCAAGAATAAATTAAATATTGAAGAATTTCTTGATTCTAAAATCCTTCTGTGTTGATGCGGGGAACCTTGTACTTGCATTTGGCCTCGGTTGATGACCGTTTTGGCAAACATTGCTTGGCGATTCCTGTATTACACGACCTGAATGAGATCAAAGACCATTCATTGAATTTATTTTGGGCCTCAGACATGTGAAATATGCAATGTAGGGCTCGTATAGGTTCGTACTTACGCTCTGTTCGCACATTGATGGATGGGCTCTGAGATTTTAGAACGATATGTCAATTTAGCCTCACCCCGCATCCCCACGCTTTCATACCTTTCAGTCACACTTGTTTCCGTAATGGGAATACACCCGTTTGTACACGCACATAGGTACCAGGGGTTCAATTTCACAACAGGAAATGATCTCTCACACGACCTCAGGACCCGACTAATCCAAGACCGCTATTAAACTTTCCCATCCACTCTAGAGTTCAATTTTAGAATATTGACCAATCTATTTCGAACTTGGCCAGCTTATTCTTTTGGCGCCGGCAAATGGAAAACTTTGCGTTCCATCAAGTAAGGCACCGTTCTTATGGCCAGTTGGCGGTGGATGCGAGATGTCAAGCTACGAGAGATTAAGTGATAAGAGAAGGGTCAGGTGGATGATCCTATAGTCACTGACCGAGGAAGCACATGTTGAAGAGAGGAAATTTTACAAAATTTCCTTCTGAAAATGGGATATAATGACACTCTGATGTTTGTTATAATTCGAGGAAAGATCGAAGTGGTGGCCCTCCTTTTCCGGTAGTCTCCACTCATTATCCTACTTTCTTTCCGGAAGAGCCACATTCCAATTCATCAATCATCATGAAGCTCTCGCTGATATCAATTTTTGCTCTTCTGTCAACCACATTTGCTCTTCCAGTCGAAAATGTCGAGCGAGATGTACCAATTGAAGAAAGAGCTGCAGCGCCAACAGTAACAATTGCATCACCAGCAGCTACAATCATTGGAGGTGCTGGCTTAACTGTCGAAACCTTTGCTGGTGTTCCATTTGCCAAACCTCCCGTTGGTGCACTTCGACTTAAACCACCTCAACCCATCACCTCTGCGCTGGGCACAATTAAAGCAACAGCCCAAGCAGCTTCTTGTCCTCAATTCTTCTTTAGCACTACTATTAATGATGCAATTCCTACATCTGCATTAGGTCTTCTCCTTAATACACCAGTCTTCCAACAAGTTCTCAATGCTGGAGAAGATTGTTTGTATCTAAATATTCAAAGACCAGTTGGTACAACTGCTTCATCTAAATTACCAGTCTTATTTTGGATTTTTGGAGGAGGATTTGAATTGGGAGGAACAGGGATGTATGATGGATCTTCATGGGTAGCGGAAAGTATTGCCGAGGGTAAACCGATCATTTTTGTTCAAGTTGCTTATAGGGTTGGTGGATTTGGATTTTTGCCTGGAGCGGAGATCTTGGCGGATGGTAGTGCGAATTTGGGATTGTTAGATCAGAGATTAGGGTTGCAATGGTATGTTGTTCTGTTCAAGAGTCTTACAGTCATGCTAACGAAGTCTCTAAAGGGTCGCTGATAATATTGCTTCTTTCGGTGGTGATCCATCCAAGGTAACTATCTGGGGAGAGTCAGCTGGTGCAATCTCAGTCTTTGACCAAATGGCTTTATATGGTGGTGACAACACATACAAAGGCAAATCTTTATTCCGTGGAGCCATTATGAATTCAGGAAGTATAGTCCCAGCAGATCCAGTCGATTGTCCAAAGGGACAAATCATCTACGATAATGTCGTAGCCTCAGCAGGATGTTCGGCCGCAGCCAATACTTTAAGTTGCTTACGAGGCGTACCCTATTCCACTCTTCTCAACGCGACCAACTCTGTTCCTGGTCTGCTTAGCTATTCGTCTATCGCACTATCTTATCTTCCTCGTCCAGATGGTACCGCTCTCACCAAATCCCCTGATCTTCTCCTCGCATCAGGAAACTGGGCAAAGGTCCCCTTCATAATTGGCGATCAAGAGGATGAAGGAACAATATTTGCTCTTTTCCAAAGTAACATTTCCACAACCGCTCAACTCACCACTTATTTCTCGGATTTCTTTTTCCACAACGCACCTACATCCGTTCTCACAGGGCTTCTCAACACGTATCCCAATGACTTGATCTCCGGTTCCCCTTTCCGAACCCTCTTGTTGAACAATTGGTATCCCCAATTCAAACGTCTAGCCGCCATTCTCGGTGATCTTACATTTACCCTCACCCGTCGTATATTCCTCCAAACCGCACTAAAAGTCGCACCAACCGTTCCCTCCTGGTCCTATCTCTCGTCCTATGATTACGGAACCCCTGTTCTCGGCACCTTCCACGGCTCAGATATCCTACAGGTCTTCAACGGTATCAAACCAAACTATGCGGCTAGTGCCAGTAAAGCATATTATTTGAGTTTTGTAAATACTTTGAACCCGAATAATGGTACGAGTAGTGCATATGCGAATTGGCCGCAATATAGCAATGGAGCACAGTTGTTGAATTTGTATGCGGATTTCGGGGGGTTTATAAGTGATAATTTCAGGAGTACGAGCTTCAACTATATAGTGGCTAATTTGGCAAGCTTTTATATTTGATCGGATGATGAATGAATTGATGAGGACAAATTAGTACGGGATTTTAGGTGGAATGAAAATTCGAGAGAAAGAAATGAGAGAGATATGAGTGACGAGCAAGAAAAGCATAGTTCGGTTTTGTTTAATAATATTAAACAATCTAACTCCACATAATGTTAAAACTTTCTCTTAAAGCCGCTGAATTTTATAGCAAATAAAGTAAATTACTCGTCGCAATACCACTTATCTAATAGGTATGCAACGAGAAATGCTCTCAGGGAATATGAGTGAAGCTTATGAAGAACAGGGGGCCAATGAAATCTGTTCATCAGCTAGAGGGTTATTTTCTTGGTTCTATCAATCATCATGCTCAATCACTTATACTTTATATCGTACTAAATGAGAATCTCTAGATCTTATATATAACGACGGGCTCAGAATTAAGTAAGCAAAGATTCCTACATGTGAGATCACATAAATAGTCCGTTAAAAATCAGAGCTAAGAACATGACGTAACTCGCTTGCGAGAACCAGAGAAATTCTTGTCCTTGTAGGTCTTGGATTCTTAATATGAGGAATTTGAATGATTGGAGTGACTCTAAGCTTGACAGCATATGATGGCTACGTCTGGATATTGAGTCCAAAGCAGAGATGTAGAATTGTCGTCCGGAAGGTGATCTGATCTAAAGGGGATGTATAACGCCACATACATTGCACGTGATAGCTAACCGTATAACATCCACTCATACATTGTTCAAATCCTTCTTGCGACACTCTCGAGAATTTCTTTCCGAAAAGAAAAAAAAAGTTCGAACTTTATTTTATCCCATAATGACTGTCGCAACACTCCTCACTCACCCCCTCCTCCTCTTCTTTGCCAACATTCTCCTCACCAACCTGACTGCAGTTCATACCACAACTCGCACCGCACGACTTCTAGCTTTTGCCTTGAGCGTATTGCTCTCTTATATCGGACTATCAAACTGGAATGAACATGTCAATACAACAGGCTGGGCAGGTCGCTTCCTCGCCAGTGGTTCTTTTACTATGCCCAATGTTATATTCGATCGATTTATTATTCGCGACTGGCAATATGGAAAAGACGACTTGAGACGAAAGAGCATCGGAAAGGAAAATCAAAAGGAAGAAAAGAAACAAACAAAATCCGAATGGGGACAAGAGGTAGTCGGAAATACTAGATATATCGGCACCTCGCTGGAGGTCTCCAATGTTCCATTCTTCAATGCAAAGGATCCTATTCTTGGCCCGACTAGATGGAGATTCTGTTTTCATCACGCTGCTATAATCGTTGTTTTGTATTTTTTAAATACGCTTGCTATTGATGGACAACTAAATGTGAATCAGAAATGGATGGGCGATGAATATATTCCATGGTTTGGAATGATGTTTGGTGACGGTATCCCGGATTTACGAGACCAGATTTTTACGAGAGTCACCATCAGTCTTCTTTACTGGGTGTGCCAGTTTTGCTATCTTCAGTTTTTATTCTCGGTCGCTGCGTTATTGGATGTTGGACTTGGTGGTGGAGAAGTGAGGCGTTGGAGACCTTTCTTTGGAGAAGCAAAACATGCTTATACGATTAGAGGACTATGGAGGTAAGTCATGTTTTCGTTTTCAATTTCTATTCATGAAGCTACGAGACTGAGAAAATCAACTAATACTCCTGCAGCAAATCTTGGCACCAAAATATCCAACTCACCATCAAAGGCCCCGCCGAATTTATCACCCACAAGATCCTCCACATTCCTCGTTCCACCCTCATCGCTCGCTACCTCAAGGTACTCATTACATTTGCAGTCTCAGGCGCGACACATGTGGCCGCAGATTATGGAAGTGGTATCCACCCTGCACAATCCGGTGCAATGTCATTTTTCTGTGCACAAGCTCTTGGTATCATGATTGAAGATGAGGTTCAAGAAATTTGGAGACTTATGGGCGGAAAGAAGAACACTTTGTTGGGGAAGATGATTGGTTTTATTTGGGTATTGGTGTTCATATGTTGGTCTAGTCCCGTCTGGGCTTATCCATTTGCAAGGACTATGCGCAGGGAAGATATGATACTGACGTTTGGAGCCTTGAAGCCTTTGTTAGTGGGACTTCAGTTCTGGTGATGGGTTGAAGTTTTAGGTGGTGGATACACCTGAGTTAGAATCAGAGATGGCAGCTGTAGTGGCCATTGAGGCAATCATAGATTCATTGCCAAGAACAATCAGAGAATCGTTTAAAACTTCACCTTAAGGGTAACAAAAATGTGCAGGATACTGCTAACTTACGTATCGCAGTTCTTCGCTAGTGACAATCCACAAATAGATGGAATGATTATCAAGGATAAAATTAGATGTAGTATAACAACACACTATACAAAAATAATATTTCCGAACTTCGAATGCCTCTTTCACTGTCATTGGCATATTCATTGTCTGTATTCCATGTCTATTCACTGATCTCTCCCACCCACTTAATCAACGACCACTGAGATCTTCCCACGAAATATCTCAAGAAGTTTTGGAACGAAACTGCGTTCCTGAAAAAGATGTAGTTGCTTTAAACATAGAATGTTTCATTTCCTGTCTTCTTTTACTATATCCCTATATGAGGGTTGAACTGGGTCTACGATTCCCAACTTTATACTCATTGCTGTTGATTACTTCAACTCGCTAAATCTAGGATTTGGTTAATTTCTCGTATTCCAGACGTCTCGCGATTGATTGAATGTCAAAATCAGACCTCGGGAAAGAAACTTTTGATGTTTCTATCGCAAGGATATAAAAGACAACCGGCTGAATTAACAGCTCCGTAAAAGAACGTAGAGCGTGCGAGCCGTGGATGAGGTGCCGACAACTATTGAGATCTGACATGCTGGTACCATTAGAGAGTTTCTTATAATCAAGGTGGAAAATTTGGAGGAATCTTCACACGGCGCTCATTACTGGATTTTTTGCTGTTGAATATTTTCTCGCTATCATTTCTAGTTTCATTGCCCCTTGAATAGTACTAAAAGGCTGCTCAACATTAGATCCTAGGCAATCAACAGAGAGAATTGTTGATATAACAACTAAAACATCTTGTTACCATAACCATCTGCTTCTTCAATGTAGTTTCTAATATCTCTGACGAAAATCGCTCACCAATTAACAAAAGTTTTTATATCTAGCTCCGGATTTTGATTTGATCTAACGACGTGGAAATTACCCTCTACCGTGATTTGTACAATTTCTTTACTATTTCACCTTGAAATTCTCACAAGCACTTGAATCATATATTTAAAAGTTACAGGAATGATTATTCGGATCTGAAGTGTCACTGAAGGAAAGCTCTAATTTCTTTCATTAACAACTCAACTGCTTTTTCTACTACCCAGAAGCTTAGCTTATAGTGGAACCTCAAATTTGTACTGTCAAATGGTTTTCTTCCCTTTCCTCAAAGTATTTCTCTCTCGTTGTCTGACAAATTACAGATAATTCTGGTTATTCTTGAATCCATCACCTATTGATCGAGTGAGCCATCTTTCCAAGCAAATTTACCTTACTAGTTTCCGTAAACCTCATAGAAGGGCATTACATCCTTTTCCCTAAGCCGTTCACCATAATTACTTGATTAAAGACCTTGGAGTTCAAACTCTCCATTGAATCAAAGCATTATATACACTAATCCTAGGTATTTGTTTTGATAAAGCTGGGAAATCAAGAGAAAGATCGAACCAAGACAAGCGGGTCATCTGAAAATTACGTATCTCTCTGATTTTCTCGATATGAACTCGGTGGAAATTAGAATAGGAAACTAGTTCTATAAATTGATAGGAGCTGTAGGCTGAATTTGAGGCAATAAAGAAATGTTGGACCGATGGGTTGTTAGTTCTGATGAGGAATTATTGAGATTCATTTGGCAGGCAATGTCCCAAATGCTGCGAAATTCAGAGTATAACATTTGATGTCTGAAGCTGCGAGAGACAATTTTTCATTCGATCAGAGAATATAATAATAGATAGACATCTTCACTGTCGTCTTCTTTTTCACTTATCGTTGACTATCGAGCCTCGCAATTTATGTCTCTCTTCTAGTGATATACTTACTACTATTACTCGGGCATTTTCTTTTCAATTCAAATCTGACTGCTAGAAGTTCTGTTTCTCTGTGAGAACTCGAAACAATCCTCAAACATCATAACAATAGCCCCAAGTCTCATGGTCTGGCCAATGGCAGGCACTGTTTCGTCCATTAACAGCTTTCCCTTTCTTGACTTACTCCACATCTGATCGCAGAATTCATTTCCACTACGCCCACAACTTTTATTATACTTACCGAGAAGAATAGAAAAAGGGGAGAGTGACAGGAATTTCTGTGAATATAGTAAGAAAGAGTAATTCGGTGTGGCATTTCCTTACAACCAATGAGAATCAACATTCTGAGCTAGTGGTTATGAGATTTTAACCATTAAACTTCTATAAAAAGTATTTCATCTCCTGGTACGAATCTGTACACCTTCAGACAAATTTGCCATACATTGTAGTGATGTCTTCAATACTTGCTGGTCGCAGGGTTGCATAATTCCATTCCAAAAATACAAGCTTTGATAACTTGACTGGCGCCGTAGAGGATGTTATCTAATTCGGCGTCAGCATGTGTCATTTTGCTGTCACTCTTCGTGAGGGTTTGTCGCCAGTCCTGTAGATATTTTGTCGATCATCATCACTATCACTTAGCAATTCATCTGAATTTCTCATCTAAAATCTACACTTCTATGCCCCCATTGCTATCTTATGGATTTAGATTTTCTGGACATAGACTTACATACACCACCATTCGTTCAAAAATTCCATGTCGCTGGTAAATTGATTGGTTAATCGAAATTGAGGATATAATGATTCTTCAGCTTGAATTTATACTACTGTCTTGAGGCTTGAACATACCTGGGAAAATCTCTGGTTATATAATATCCATTCTTCTAAATTTCACCTTCACTGTGGAAGCAATCAAAGGGTAAGCTTGAAGTTAATCCATCCTGAGTAATTAACTACTAGGGCTTATATAAAAGTTGTCCTTTTGAAATAATTAAAAGTCAAGCGTGACGCAAAAGGTTAATATTCAAATCGATGGAATTAAAATAGTAAATATACCTCGAGGCCTTGGTATACTCTAATTCTGTGTGAAAACATCAAAATAAGGGGTAGGGTTAGGAAAGATATTCATCAATCGATGATATTTGGATGGCAGCGGTAGTTATAGTAACGAGATAGGAATTACAATTAGTTACTATGAGATACTAAACAGTGCCATGAGTGAATTTCATCGATGGTATGATTTGTAGCAATGCGAGATAAGCTTCAGAACTCAACTTTGAAATGGAGTCAACAGCATATCATCTTGTAGCTCTTGTTCTTTGACTTTGATTAATTCTGAATTTCTCATTTTGTTTGTAGGGCTAACATTTATATATGTCTATCTTTGATATCTAATTATTCAAATGACTATACCGAAGACAATTTTGTTGAATTTACACATCGGGAAATGGAACTTATGGCCCAAATACCCCCCTCTCAATCTCATTTCCTATTCATTAACCCCGTTACCCTACCAATAAACACTCGTTCTCACTCTTATGTACATAATCCAGAAGGAAGCTGAAAATCAAAGGGGGCAATTTCCGTAGAAATAATAAATCATTGAGGTATAAAAAGATCTTTTCTTATATCATTCTTTCAAGACTACACAACCAACGCATTACGCCCGATTCTATCAATACAGGTCATTTTCTACTTCACAACGAAATATATCAGAAAATCAGTAACTCCACCTATCATCTACCAGCTCATGCAAAAGACTTTCACTTGATTTCCAAATATTCATCATTGAAATAAGGTGTCCTACAAACTTTTCGAATATTTCGACAGTAAAAATGCTTGCGGCTTACTTAGCGAGCGATGATTAAAGGGGCAGAGTAAACATTTCGGCAACCATAAATCTGTCCAACTACCGTTATAACCACCGTCACTAAGACCGAAGAAATATCACCAATTTCTACAATGACGAGAACTGGTATAATACATGCTTCAACTTCTCTTCCCAGATGGTAATGAGAATCGAAATCTACTTACAAATAAAATTAGAGATACCATTGCGATGACTTGCTTCCACGTAAATGGACTAGAGACGGGAATTATATCCAGTAGAACACAAAGAGAGTGTATAATCCGACTTCGCAATCAATAGATGATGGAACTAAATACATGCAAACTTCAAAGAAAAGTTCACCACTTTCATTATGAATTCTACATTCTGAGATTTACTCATTACCTTCTAGTATGTAATCTTATGATGATTAGAAGATAATTCAGGGACTTGTATAAATATCCTCACTCGTACCAGCTGAAGCAGGTAAAAATAATAATAGAGTCAACCGGGATTGATGACTCATAGGATTAAGATATAGTTGTTAATCAGGAACATCCTCATCTCTGTTCTGGCGAGATCTAATATTGAAGAATGGGCGTTGAAGAGTAACAATGTATTACATCGCGATGATGAATATGTAATAGTATACTGATGATTATTCTGAATGAGAATAGTTAAACGATTCAAAAACAACAAGCGAAACCAATAACAGCGACACAATCCGATATATATCTCTCCCTCCCTCCCTCTCCTATCAAATTTCTCTTCCCTCACCTCCTTCCCATTCCCATACAGAAAGCATTTCTCAATCTCTCAGTTCTCGAGAAAAATAGTAAACAAAAATAAAGAATCCACAAAGACCTTTGACTTTTTTTCCGCTGGAGGAAATCTCTGAGAATACAAATCGCAGCATCAATAACAAAGTATTTATACTTATCCCCCCATTACTTCACTCTACCCCTCAAGAAATTCTCCCCCCTCCAATTTACAAAGTATCCCCAATAACAAAAACCTCCTATTTACTCAAAATCTTTACGTCCATCACCCATCCCATCCCATCACCAGAAATTTTCTTCTCTCCATCCCATACAACCACAGTCTGTTATGCAAGAAGCAGGCCTCAAAACTAAAACTCGCGGTACGAATCTCCCATTCTAAATCTCTCACACGAGAGATCAAATCAGATATCTCACGAGTCGATACACACACAGATCATCAGATACCTATACTATATCTATCTCTATTATTCACAATAGAATTCCTTTATGATGACAATAATGATAACGATACTAGGTTTTTTTTAGGATAAGAAAAAATGAAAAGGAATATATATACTCATACATTATATCAAGAATCACCATTGGATACCCCTCTCTCCCTCTCTCCCTCCCTCTCTCCCTCTCTCCTCTCCTCCCTCTCTCTCTCTCCCTCCCTCTCTCCCTCTCTCCCTCTCTCCCTCTCTCCTCTCTCCCTCTCTCTCTCTCCCCTCCCTCTCTCCCTCTCTCATCCCTCTCTCCCTCTCTCTCCCGCTCTCCCTCTCTCTCCCTCTCTCTCCTCTCTCCCTCTCTCCCTCTCTCCCTCTCTCCCTCTCTCCCTCCTCCCTCCTCCCTCCTTCCAAATCCCTCCCCCATCTTCTCCATCTAAACTCAAAATCCATCAAACTTCCCACCACACTCCACCAGTCTCAATTAATCGCTGGGATGGGCATAACATAAAATTTCATACCCACCCTCTTTATTCTACTCTACATGACAGAGAATACATGTGTATACATCCATTCAATCTTCAATTCAAGTCTTCACTTTGAAATATTCAATGTAATATAAAATCCGATATACATGTATGTGTATGTGTATGAATGTCAAAGTAAGGTAGGTAGCTATTATCAACTTCTCAAACGTATTTTATGGTATCATGTTCAAGCTCCTCCTCTCCTCCTCTCCTTTCCCTCTAGCTACCCCATTCCAAAATCCACAACTCACATGTGCGCATTAGAAGTACATCATTGCCATACCCTGCATTGATCAAATTAAATTAAAATAATATCCCAAAAACGCCGAGCCACGCTGATGCAACCTTTCATCCACCTAATAAATATACAATTCCATATGGTTTTCCTGGCGCAAGCCTCATCCATGTATGCCTATCGTGTACAGTTTATTTGTTTTTCGTTTCGAATTTTCCATCCACTTGACTCGTGAATGGATTCCACTTCCATCTCCTCATCAATCAATCTTCGATCGAATGCCCTTTTTCCGGACACACAACTCAAAGCACTCGTCTCATCAACACTCAACCTAAGCAGCCCATTCCACAACCTCCAAGGCACACATAACCAGAATCAATGTACTTGGCAAAATCCAAATAACATAACTTTGGAAAAGTAATTTACTCATCACTCCCTCATAAACCCCATTGATTTGACAGATCTGCGCCAATTGCAAAGCACTAGGTGCACCTGTCAACAAAAAGCAGACGATGACGAAAATTGGATCATCCAATATGCTAACTGGAACATATTTTGCTGTTAAAGCTAAAAGTGGTGCCATGATCAATGTTGGAAGTAACATTCTGGAGATCAAGGAAGCGATGAGAAGTTTTGTGCCAATTTGATTCTCTTCTGAATTTTCGTCGAGAACATGTTGAGGAAGTGTATTTCTAGCAAGGTTCGCACCGAGGACGACTAAGATGAGGGGAACGGCTACACCTCCTGATTGAGAGACGGCTCGTGTAACGGAGTTGGCGATGAAGGATCCCTCAGCGAAGAAAAGGTGTTGAAGTTTTGGAATAGATGCGACAATCACAGCGAGAAGCATAGCCCAGAGGGGGGGGTTCATGAATTCCCAAAGACCATTTAAAAATTTGTTGGTAGAATTTGAAACTTTCGTGACGAGTCCTTGAGCAGGAGTTGGTAAAGAGTGATAGGTGTGATGAGATGCTTTAGCGACGGTTCGTTTAGTATGGAATTTTGCCCTAGGGATCCAACCTCGAATTCCATCTGGAATTTCTAATTCCTCTTCGGATGGTGGTGTTCGAATACTTGGGAATGAGGTAATATCATCATTGTTACCTGGTAAGTGATTTCCATTCGTAGGTGTGGCCATGATACCAGGTAATTTTGCAGGTTCTTCTTCATCGGAATTGTCATGTAAAGCGTGGGTAACTGGTGTTCTGCCACCGAAATTGGAAGAGTTTGAGGACGATTCACCATTATCATCATTATCTTCTTCGCCATCCAATCCAGGGATTAGAACAGGTTCATCTCTGTATCGTCCTTCTTCTTCATCCTTATAGGTTTCGGGTGGTGCAAGTAAAACATGATACCCCCAACTCCAACGAACTAGTTGACCTAATTGTTGAAAGATGAGAAGGTATAGGATACCTCTTGCGCCAACTTCATCGTCGTTATCTCCAGGTATTTTGTCCCAATGTAAACCTTTTAATGTTTGCGACAATGAAATGACGAGGGAAATGGGTAAAGAGTTTGAATTCCCGAATACCTATTAAGACTATTAGCACTTGTATCAATCGAAAGGTCGAAGGAACAATAACATACACCCATCGCAGTAACAAAGTTGGCCGGTCTCTTTCCAAACCCAAATGCCTTACCAACCCCTACCGAAACTAGATATGAGACCAATGTTTGCACGATGAAGATGACTGGGATGACTGCAAGTTCGACCAATTTATCTGCCGTCAATTGAGATGCCAATTTGGTGAAGACTATCCAATTTATTAGCCTTTATCCATATTTCTCCAGGTCCCAAGGTACCTACTCAAACAAGGTGTGAAGAGCGCAACATTGAGATTTGCAACAAACTTCTGTTTGTCTGCATCGAACATTCCTTGTCTTGCCACGATATAACCGGGTAAACTAACACATACGACTTCCATGACGGCTTCGAAGACTAATAGTATAAGATGACCAAGGGCAGGATGTGAAGAATGGTCATTTGCCATAGTGCCGAACGCGACATCTGTTAGGGATCGTGTTGAGATAGAAGATGCGCCGACATCGTTATTGGTAGCTAGATTGGCCAGTCGAAAGGAAGTAGGTGATGTGAATAATCCCATGATGATTTTAACGGGATCGAACGATCAAACCAAAGTCTGCGATAGAAATTGGTCGAAGTATGTGAGGTTGTTGATAATCGAGGTACTTTCGTCCTCTTCGACAATTGAGGTTTCAAACAATCTTTGAAGAAGTTTGATGATGTTTTTCGTATGTTTGAATTAAGTTGGTGAGATTGTTCGGCGTGATTGGAAGACAATCAAATATATTGATGAAGTGAAGCGCAATCAGCTTCTCTATTTTACTCCTTTCTTCTTCTTCTTCTTCTTCTTCTTCTTTCTTTTCTCCCTCAAGCTATTGAATGAGAAATATTGAGCGACGGCGGCTGTGTAACGACTGGGCAAAACTGACGTGGTTTTAGCTTTTCTTGGGCCGGACCTGAATTTTGCAAATGCGATAAGGCCAAGGATGGTATGGTCGAATAAGTAGCTAGACTGCGTCCTGTACCGTACCTTGGTAAATGATTACTTACGGAAGATGTGGATGTTGATCCGTTCTCAGCCATTCAATTTTTTGACCAAGTCTGAGCAAGTCGCCGCGTGGACAAATAACATTGACGAATGAAAGGGCGATGATGATGACAAGGAGTATGAATAAGTAAAGTGCTTATGCTTGTGCTTGTGCTTATGCTTATGACGGGACTGGGTAGGTATATGATGATCTGACGGTTTGATGTTGAGAGTTGGTGAGAAGTTCTTGAGTTCTTGAGTTCTTGAGTTCTTGAGTTCTTGAGTTCTTGAGTTCTTGAGTTCTTGAGTTACATTGAGTTGAGGAATTTGATATTGAGAAGTAGGTATGGTCTGGTATGACAACAACAAATAAGGCAGCAAACACTTGAACGTAAGAGTCAGTGTGAGTAAGAGCACGAGGGTCAAACAAAGAAGTTGACTGGAATTATCAAGAAGTTGATTGAGGCGTAAGATGTTCTTGGAATTAAATCCAGTTATGATTGGTTGAAATGTGATGTTGTGATATGATAAAGAGATAAAAAGGAGCCAATTGATGGGAGAATAGGTAGGTATCAATATCGTCAATTGAGTGAACTGAAGTGAAATGGATTGAAGATTATGGTAAGATTACATTCCAATACTCATAATTGTCGAGTACTTGCCAACTCTCATATATACTCCAACTCCCTCCTCCTTCACGATACACAATAAGGCTTCATGCAGGTGCGGTACATTGGTCACAATAATATTCTACCCACTACCTCTCGGTATTCGGCCAAGACGATAATGCTACCTCGATGTTGTATCCGAAGGATTTTTCATTATCGTCCCTCCGTATCTATTATATAAAGAAAATCTATTCACATCTTCTGGTGCTTCTCATTGACATATACTTTGGTACATTGACCATTGAGATGTGAATGTCTGGAAATGCATGTCACAAATGGTATCGAGGTATGTGATGTATAACAAAAGAAGAGAAATCCTTCATGTCATACTTCTTGGTGTGTAACTTTGTGATGCTTGGTGCTGCTTGGTGCTGCTTGAGATGATGAAATTGTTGGCTTGAATGATATCAAATTCATGGAAATAGGAGAGGAGAGGGATCCTTCGTACATTCGATATACCATTCAAATCAAGTCAATTCAGCCCAGCTCGTAGTCTCTTCGCCTCTCTTCGCTCTTCTCCGTATATATTTCATCTGTCATATCCACTGTCCATTGTTCATTGTCCATATCACCATCAATCATATCCACTGTCCTGTCCATTGTTCACTGTCCATATCGCCATCAGAATCAATCCAACTTGTGTATGGTCGCTCACCTGGGCACCTGCATTGATAACAAGCGATACCCAGCCACTACTCATACCCAGCCACTATTTACATCGAGCCACAGTGCCACAGTGCCCGCCACAATAATGACGATGAAATCTTTCCCAAGTTTCAAACCTCACCTTGGCACTCACTCACTGCCAAAACTCCACAATTTCTTGGCTTTCCTTGTTTATAGATGAATGACTGACGTTAACTTGCATGAAGAACCGAAAGAGAAATGTCAAAGCATCCAATTCAATCATATCCAGTGTTACCCACTCGACTCGAGCCACTCTATAAGTTGGCATGATTCCACTCATGAAGAAGCTGGAGACATCCCAAATGGTAAAAAGATGCTGCAAGGGAAAGGTGTTGGTAATAGCCGACATGCCTACATGCCTACCTAGCTCCTAGATTCCAGGAAATATAACGACGGGACGGGAAGGAAAGTACAACAAACCATGTGGAAGTAGTATCAAGGCTGGTGCCCTATTTTTTATGAAACCAAGAATGCATACCTAGGTAACCGTCGCCACGGAGAGACCTATCAAATCATATATCAAATCATGTATCAAATCATCGATCCAAATTTAAGCTTGAGGTTAGAGAATTGGGGGATGCAATAGGGAAGAGTATGACTTTTGACAACTTGGATTGGACCCTTCATTCCGATTATGCTTTCTCTATGATGAAAAGTTAAATATAGTCAGGCGTATGTTTATGGATACATTAGTACTAATGGATGGTCTACCGACACCGCAGCCTCAGCCTCACTCCCTTTGGATTGATAGGGGAAGTTGAGTTCCTGGGAAGTGAAAGTGGAAGTGGATGAGAATGAGGATGAGGATGAAGATAATTATGCTAAGGCGGCTTATACCGTCAATACCTCCCTAGTATCTCCTAACTTGACTCGTTTACCATATCTACCTAGTATCTAATTGCAAAACTTGCCAAACTTGACATTACCATCAGAGAACCGGCACTTGGGTACCTATTGGAGTTGAATGTTTGGGAAATGATATCAATAGTAATCAAGATCCTAGCCGATATAACCTACACACTATACATATTATACATCCATATTATTATCATCATTCGTAGATGTCTTATCGAGCAGAATTACAACGGGACGTGTTTTGCCTTTTCTTCAACCACGTCATCCAGGGTCTAATGTCCCAAAGTAGTCATTGTACAGTAAATATATCGATCCAGGAAGGGTAAAGAAGAGGTGAAGAAAAGTACGTAGATGTAGGTATATCACTCCATTGATCACAACGTCAAAGGGTTTGTTTGGTATGTTTACGTAGATAGTCATACATATCGTAAGTTGATCTACATTCAATTCATGGTTCGAATCATACCAATTCTTCTTCATACTGCATACCTCATACTCCATAGTCCATGCATAGTCCATACAAATGGGACAAATCTGATCAATCTCCATCTCCAAAGCAATTGATCCACGAACCAAAGAGTTTGGACAATCCATTTCTTTCGTATGTGGCTTGACTTGAATTCAAGATTGATAGGAGAGTGGGTGGGTGGGTGGGTGAGCTCCGAGATGCCCCCTGGTTTATTAGGATGGAGATTTGAAGATTGGATGGAGATTGGGGATTGGAGAAAATGAGGGACTAGAGTTGCGAAGTGAGAAAATTGAGGGAAAAAATGAGAAAATGTGATTCAATTGTGATCCAGTGAAAGATCCATCTCCTCGCTCATCTGAACCAATCAAATTGATGAATCTTTTCATGCGAATTGAATAGTACTGGTACAGGAAGTAGTAATTATTACTCTTGAAGATAGCTTCACTCCAGCCGTACCAGTATACTCCGTACTCCGCGGGTACTAAGTATGGATATCACGATTCGCATTCTGATTCTCCCACCCCCTCGAATTTTATGCTCCCCCCCCTCATCAATGCCCCTCCATCAGATCGATTTTCTTCCTTCACTCTCGGATTCAACGTCATCGTGCTTCAGATGCTCCCCATTCTGTCATTTGGATCATTGATCATTTATCATTTATCGTCTTTCATTCGATACAGCAATGTGATGGATGGATTTTATCTATTCTGTGTATAGGATTTAGTCTTTACGATGTGAAATAAGACAGATAAATGAATAAATGCCTATACATATAAATACCGAGGTGTCCCGAGGTCAGTATAGATGTAGATATAAATACCTACTAGGTAGGGTAGATGTAGATATAGGCATAGATATAATTGCAAATGTAAATACAAATACAAATACATATAGAGTACATCTAATCTAAATTCAGATCGAATTTTACAACATCTAGATCTATAGAAGAAATATCGATATTAACATTTACAGGTATAGGTATCAAGTCAAAACAAATAAAACAATACACATCATCAACTTGAGATCGAAAGCAAAAGCTTCATTTTGTTGAAAATGATTCAAAAGATAGATGGGTGGTAGTACTTACCTAGGTAAATAATATATAGTAATTATAATTGTCTTTCATTATATTATTTATATTATTGTCCTTGTTTTACCAGTACTAACTATATCAGCAATTGTAAGGATTGGTTACGGATCACCTGCCACTTACGTTCTTACGTTCTTACGTTCTCCCATTGATTGCTAACTGACATCAAGATCTTTTTGATTTTGAATGCTTTTTGGGACACTATAACTAGAATCTCTTTCACCAACTTCCCACCTCGATCCCATACAATCACAAACATACCATGGATTCGATAATCTCATCAAGATCCTAAATAAATATCTGGGAATTCCATGAAAACTTCTCAATTCAATCTCTATTACTACGACTACCCACCTACTCTCCTACTACTCTCACTACTCTCACTACTTCCACCACTTCCACTACTTCCAACACTTCCACTACTCTCACTACTCTCACTACTTCCACCACTCCCACCACTCCTACCACTCCTACCACTCCTACCACTCCTACCACTCCCACCACTCCCACCACCACTTCTACTTGTCGTAAATATCATTTCCCCTCATTATTAATCAAAGCTTCGTCCCGTCCCATTAAAGAACCTAGACCTCCAGTCTCCAATCCTTCTTTTTGCCAACTATTATAAACCACTCATTCGGCTCGACACATCGGGAGTGAAAGATTCGAAGAGAAAGGCAGAGAAAGGAAGAAAAGGAGCAGACTAAGAAGAAGAAAAAACCACCAGAAAAAAAAAACCAAGTTAGATACGGCGCCCCCGGCATCTTAAGCTTCGACCCGCTACGACCAAAGTTCAAATCAGTCGATAGCTTCATTTCTTCGTCTCGAATTGCCCCAAATATTCTTTCCACCAAAGGTCAAGACCCAGATTCTTTCGCAGACCACTATACCAACTTGTGGCTCAACGACTCCATTATCTCCTAAGGATAATCTAAACACCTAAACACCCAAATAAAGTTCACACGAGTGAAAATCAGAAGAACTACTGGTAGATATTTGGTCTAGGTATATCTAGCACATGCTCTAGACCAGCCTTCCCTCTTCTTGATCGGAATATTTCCAGTTCATCAAAGTCAGTTTGATTCATCAAGAAGGTGAGGCCTCCAATCTCTACTCTTCAATCCAAAATATACTTTTGCCAAGAGAGATATCAATCACTTCATGTACTAACTAATCCTTTTCACGCCAGAAAGGTTGACAACAACATTCGATTCTTACCCCACCGCTCATAATATCTCTCGAATGCGAACAATTCTCTTATCAGCATAATGGCAGATAATCCTCGACTAGATACGATGGGTGCTCCGGGCGATTCAATCGATTTTGCTTTTAAAGATACCCCTTCTCAAGAAAAGCCTACCGATGATCAAACGACCGAAGCTCCTACATCACCTAGTTCTTCGAAACCTCCTACTATACCGTCTCTTCGACCAGCGTCAGAAAACGAGGGAATAGCCAACATGACAGCATCTTCCACACCTCTTGGTATGTTGCAGAATGCCAGAAGACCAAGACCTGGTCCATCGATACCAGGAGGAGGTAGATCCTCACAAGCGGGCAGACAACCTGGTGGTGGTTTACCTACTTCCATGGCAGAAAAAATGAAGGCATTTCACGCATCAAGACAAGGCGCACCTTCCCCACGACCACAATTACCCGCGACAATTTCATCACCGGGGGTCCCAGCTTCACCTGTCGTAGATGGATTACCTGGAGGATTACAATTACCACCCAACATGCGACCTCCACCACAAAACTTTGCTTCCGCTCCGGTAATTCCGAAAATGAAAATGGGTGGTGGTGGGTTAAGCGCAAGAAGAGGTATGAAATTACCTGGTGGTCTACCTCCAGCTCCAGCTGCCGCGCCAGGTTCCGAATCAAATGGTGCACCCAACACTGCAAATGGAGGTTCTATGTTTAATCAATTTGCAAAATACGTTGACACGGAGAAAGGAACCTTGAAATTTGCAGGAAAAGCTGTTATTCATGGAGGTGGTATCGATTTTGCAAATGGTACAAATTTCAATATATCTTTGGATGAGGTTGATACCTTGGAAGAATTGGGTAAAGGAAATTATGGTACTGTTTACAAAGTTCGACATGCAAGACCACGAATGCGCAAACCTGGGTTGGGTCTCGCAGGTAACAAATCGTCTACAACGGATACCGATGATGCCGAAGTGAAACCTGGAGGAAATACAACGGGTGTGGTAATGGCAATGAAAGAACTTAGATTGGAACTTGACGAAGCCAAATTCGCCGCTATCATTATGGAATTGGACATCCTTCACAGATGTCTGAGTCCTTACATTATTGACTTTTACGGTGCATTCTTTCAAGAGGGAGCTGTTTACATCTGTATAGAGTTCATGGATGGAGGATCGATTGATAAAATTTACGGAGATGGCATTCCCGAAAATGTCTTGAGGAAAATCACCTATGCGACCACTCAAGGTCTAAAAACCCTGAAAGACGAACACAACATCATCCATCGAGACGTCAAGCCAACGAATATTCTCGTAAATACCAATGGGCAGGTCAAAATTTGTGATTTTGGTGTTTCTGGAAATTTAGTCGCTAGTATCGCGAAAACGAACATTGGATGTCAATCATATATGGCACCAGAAAGAATTTCGGGTGGTGGAATTTCACAAGCTGGTGCAAATCCTGGAGGTGGAACTTATAGTGTACAAAGTGATATTTGGTCCTTGGGATTAAGTGTTATTGAGTGCGCAATGGGAAGATATCCATATCCACCAGAGACATATAATAATATCTTTTCACAATTAAGTGTAAGTTCTCTTATGTTTTATTATTTCTTTATCTTGAGGTTTGAATCTGACATGTAATAGGCAATTGTCGATGGTGAACCACCCGATCTTCCTGCAGAAGGTTTCTCCCCAACTGCTCGCAATTTCGTTCGAGGATGTCTTAACAAAATCCCAAATATGCGTCCTACATACAGCGATTTACTTCAACATCCATGGTTGGCTGAGCTTTCGAAACCAAACACAATTTCGGAAGAAGATGAAGAGGAAGATGAAGATCAGGTCGATGTATGCAGTTTAAGTCTGGAAGATGGTGTAAAACAAGATACATCAAATGGTATCCTGACAGGAACCGAAGACTCAGAGGTTGCAGAATGGGTTAAAAGTGCTATCGAGAGGAAGAAATTGGGTCTCATGGGTACACATGCACAACCCGCCTTACATAAGGCACCATTGGATACGGTTAGTCCGTTGCCGAGTCCGAGGGATTGAGGTAGTGAGGGATTGGTGCAGGGCAAATGAATGAGCTTATGAATTAAGAAGGAATGGGAAAGAGAAAGATGATTTTACATGGCATGGAATGGAGTTTTGGGTGGGCGCCATTACGATTTTTGAACGATTGACAAGCTGGCGGTAGGCAGACTCTATTTTGAGATCCTAGAAGTGCATATTCTGGAGGGAACTCGATTTGTACATTTGAACCTCTTACCTTTTCTTTTTCTTTATTCTTCTCTTTCTGACCTAGGAAACGAAAACGTATCAATTTCTTTTCTTCTTTTTTGATGATGCATAGCATGTATGACGGGTATTAGGCAATAAATGAAATGGATTATCATATTCTTTTGAATGAAGAATGATTTGGGGTATGGGGACATGATAGGAAATGATTGAAATAAACGGAGGCGGGTAGGAGAAGAGGGATGGGGATGGGAGAAAGATAAATACCTTTGAGATTAATGACATGAAATGAAATGACATGAAATGGATTGAAATCACACCAAATCAGCCAACATGTGTTTTTTTGGAATGACTGAGCAGTAGTTACAGTAAGTAGGTAGGTAGGTAGCTGAGAGGAAATGTGGTGGTATGGTCAAGGACGGATTTGGTGATGGGGTTGACGTCGGCTTCGTATTAGGTTGAATTATCGGTGAATTCATCTGGGATGAAGTTGTTTACCTGGAGTTTTACATTTTGACATGGAGATGAATAGATGGATGGGTGGATGGGTGGATTGGATTGGATTGGATTGGATTGGATTGGATTGGATTGGATTGGATTGGATTGGATTGGATTGGATTGGATTGGATTGGATTGGATTGGATTGGATTGGATTGGATTGGATTGGATTGGATTGGATTGGATTGGATTGGATTGGATTGGATTGGATTGGATTGGATTGGATTGGATGTAGGATTTTCGTGTTTCTGCAAGGGACATCGGATTTTAGATGTCATCCATTCATCGCATGTTCCCAACGCCGTTTGAATTGAAGTTTGAATTTTTTATATTTATATTTATTTATATGGATGGATTCGTTTTATTTTACTTGGTGTGGTGTGGTGTGATAGCGTTTGATGTGTATTGGGAGCTGGGAGCTGGGAGCTGGGAGCTGTGTGTTGGGAGCTGTGTGTTGAGTCTTTTTTGGGGGGGATGTTACATTGGATGGATGGAATGAATTAATTTTTATTGGGAGTGTGTGGTATGGTATGTATGGTATGGTATGGTATGGTATGGTATGGTATGGTATGGTATGGTATGGTATTCCTTAAAGGAAATATATATACATGTATGTATATATATATCAGTGAGGTTATCGGGAATGTATATGTATGTCACTAACAGGAATCAATTATTGTCGACTCGAGCGGGTGGATGTGAGTTGTAGAATCGGTGTGAGGGTTTGGTATGGATTAATAGTAAGTAAGATTGTTCTTTTTCTTTCTTTCTTTCTTTCTTTCTTTCTTCTTTCTTTCTTTCTTTCTTTCTTTCTTTCTTTTTGTGATTATGGAAACTATGAAGAATGTTAAGAGTTGGAGAGAATGATCCTGAGTGTTAAGAAAGGAAGGATAACCTTTCTGAGTATAATTGAAGGGGATATCTAGAATATACCAAATCCACCATATCAAATCAAGTCTAGACTTATGTTGATGTAAGATACCATTGGGTGATTTTCCTAAGGCCTGCTCAGAGATGAGATTCCGGACTGCATCGAGACGTTTAGAGATTGAGAGGAGAAGGATAAGGAAGCTGAATTCTCTACGTCTATATTCTACGCGTTATATTATATACCGAAGAAAGTACTGTAAAGTCGATCCGCATCGCATAAAGCTCAAGCTCGCTTAACAATACTGACTGACTGAAATCGACGGATTAGATAAGTTTGTATCCAGAGTGTGGATGTAAAGAGCTCTAGGGAGGAGCAGTATAGGTAATAGTATACTATAGTAAAATGATAGCGTGTATAAAACTTTTGAGATGATAGATAGTGTGTATTAGACAATTGAATATTCATTACTATAGATATCATTTCAAGTGGGTATTCATGAAGATACATGAGAAAACTGAAAAAAAAATTAAAAAAAAAAAAAAAAATTAATCTTAATAAAGCTTAAATAATAATAAAAATACTATTTGATTATTTCTAAATCTCTTAAAACAATCGAATTTGTTAAAATAATATATAATATTAATATTTATATTTAAGGGTATCAAAGAGATCAAATTTTTCAATAATGTTGATAATTTATTATCAATTAATAATATTGTTTTTATATAAAAAATAATATAATAATATATCTTTTTATATATATATATAGTTCTATATTCATATAGTATACTAAGAGCGAATCACAAGATCACATGATCAGATCACATGATCGTCGCTTAAGAGAGCTCTTAGCCTAGAACGGCCTGAAAATCAATTCTTTATTAGCTCTTTATTAGTTCTTTCAATCCATTCGTAGTAAGATCGACATAGTACTAGCGAAATCGAATAAGGAATAAGAAAGAAAAGCTTTATTTGATGGAATGGCCGGATTAGGAAGAGATCTACGAGAAATAAACGAAAGTGGAAAGCTAGATTAGTAGGAAAAAGCATAAAATAAGGCCTTTTCCCCTCGAATATAGAAAAAGAAAATAAGAATATCATATACTGTTTCATGAAAATCACGTGTTTCATAGCTATTTAGTTGTTAATACGAGCCAGCTTCCCATAATAGACTAATATTAGTCTATTCCCTCTTATATACTATATACTCATATACTAGCTCATGACCTACGATAAATAATAATTCAATTGAATATATAATTTGATATTGATATTATTGAAATCTAGAGATAACCTCAAATTCGTATATTTCGGCTTATTCAATATCAATCCAATTAGAGATTTGTATTCCCGTATCTTATTGTCACGGCGCCAACTATATGATCTGTAATTGCCTTCGTACCTCAGGCACAGCATACTAGCACGCCCTATTTCCTATAAGTAGAGCTTTACTCTTTTATAGCTTTTCTATCCTTATGGTATAATATAAGTCTTTACCTGTACCTTGATAGTTTGTACTATTTTCAAATAAGCTATTATAGTTTTATTTCTTATTTTATTTCTAAAACCCTACCAACATCTTATCCCGATCATGCCAATCGCATTTACCATTAATCCATGTATATCTTACTATCAATGTTTTAAACCTCAAAAAGTGCCAAAAATAGGTGAACAAATACTTATATCAAAAGCATCTGTATCTGGCTTATCTTTATAGTTCCTTTTTTTGAATTATATTCTCAATTTTGCTGAAGCCGATATCTTTTCCTTTACAGATCTATTCAATGATCCAAACACTGCACACTTTGCTGCTGCTTAAGTTATATTTGAATCAATCGAATCGATTACAGACTTATTATAAGCCCAAGCTACTACTATTTAGACCTAAGCCACCAATACTCAATCAAAGATTATCGAATTGAAAGACACAATTGAGATATTGAAGATTATTGTTTACAATAATTTGTAAGCTTTATCTCATTGCAAGTATCTTGTTATTCCCGAAAAGTTTAGTGATAATAAGTAAGATATTACAAAATGTTAAGATCAGTATACAACTTTTCATAATGCAATCAATTACTGCTTGATTGTGGATTATAAAAATAAATCAGAGTTTCAGAAAATCACATTTCTTGCTAGCCTACTTTCTAACCCTACTTATACAAACAATCAGATACACTTTAATACAATCACAGACAACATGCATGATTCCAATCTTTGGCTCTTTGGATAACATATTGTAGTAGGTATTTGGTATGAATTAAATAAGCAATATCAGATTCTAAATTTCTTATACAAAGCTTTTATGGATTATAATAAATATAAAATAAAGAAGACCCCATTTGATAACTTTATTATTGAATTTAAGTAGCTTGTTATCAAATGTAAGAAGATTATTGAATAACAAGTTATTGATCTTAAATTCAAAATCTCACAAGAATTAATCGATACTTCAATTAATTGTTTTAATAAACCTTCTATCGCTGATATTGACGTATGGATAATCTGATGGCAAGGTATTTATAATGATTTAGAGAAAAAGATTCATCTTAACAATCAATATAAAAACTAAGGCACCAACTTTAGTAATCAGAAAAAACCTAATGAAAAGAAGCCTGTTATTACTATTGTAATATTTATACCTAATCCCTCTAAAGATTCTATACAACTAGATACTGTTTGCCAAGACTAGTAATCCTTATTATGTTATAATAGAGAATAATATTTAGATCTTGGCCTCTATCTTTATTATAAAAAGCCTGGTTATATCAAATTCAACTATAAAGAAAAGCGATACAACAATACAAAATATAATATTAACTCAGGAATTATACAATATTCCAATCATTCTTTTGCTATAAATCAATATATTCCGAATGTTCATTGTTTTCCCATTACCAATCACTATCACAACCCTGAACCCTATCGTAACACTTATAGTCCTATTTACCAGAATACATTCCCACTTGCTAATCGTTTCCCAACTATCGCGGTACCATTTCGATATACCTCTCCAGTCCCCACTAGCAGTAAAGATCTAAACAGATTTGTTGAAGGCTTTGTATATTCGGATAATAATGGAAATTCAATTCCCCAGCCAAATATGTTAAAAGATTAATCTCGATTTATAATTGTAAATCAAGGTTTATTATAGAAAGTTTGCCTTTATGGATTAAAAGATCGATTATATTTAAGAATCCTTTATATCTTAGAATAATGAATAACAAATCTCTTAAAATCTCAACGGAAATTTTCCTTACACCTAATATGATCATCCCACTTATTGATTTAATAAATAATAAAGCCATGAGATATGGGTTTATAAATAGAATTCTTATATCCAAACTTGATATCCCTATATATCCCCTTCCTACTATCTGCAACCTATTATTTGCAAACAGAAGAACTTCTGATATCCTATCTCAATATATATTATTAGATTTACGGATTAATAATTATAAAGAAATTGGCTTATTCTATATTACCAATCTTTCCAATGCAGATTCTATAATCCTTGGTCTTCCATAGTTTCAATGTTATAACTCTACCATTAATTGGATAATAATGATTCTTAAGTTCATATCCATATATTGCTCTAGATATTGCTGCCCAATTAACTTTACTATAACTATCATCCCCGATTATAATGATATGCTGATCCTAGTAGATATAGCGTTCAATCTAATACTATATATATCTGTTAGGAAATCTATTTTGAAATCTATTTTGAAGAAATCTATCTTAACCTTATATTATGCTTTTACTGAAGAAGTTATTGATAAAAATCTCCAGACTCCCTTCTTCTTATTCCAAAACTAGTCGATACTTTTGGAATATAATCCTCCAATTTTAGCTATAAAGAAGAATACTAATAAAAACCTTTATAATATAAATCCTACTGATTCAATACTATTTGACTCAAATTATTACTATATTCACTAAATCAATGGAAAAACAGAGATTTGTATCAAGATGATATTAAACTGGCCGATTCTGAAACCAGCCTCAGTGTGGATTATTGTAGGCTTTAGGATATATAAAAGACTGCTATAAAACCAAAATATTTTACCCCTATTAAATCCCTTATCGCTATAGAAGCCTTCTAAGAAACCGACTAACGCCTTATGAAATATCCAATAAAAAATAAACGATATAAAGTTCCTTATAGCTAATAGCTTTATTCAATTCTATAAAGATTAGGAAGCTTATATCACAAAAGTAACCTAGAATGAATTAGATAGAGCTTGCGAGTTACACTGTATAATAATAAACAATCCTATTCAATTACATCACAGTATTATAGAAAATGATATCAAAAAGTTTATGGAAAAGACTGATCAACCTATACCATCTATAATAAAAATTTAAAGCAAGCTATTACCCTAGCTTCACAATCTATTTACTGGATTCTTATTTTCTTTTATTAACAAGCTTTTGTTATAATGCTCTTAGGATTATAAAATCGAAATTATATTAGGCAAAAAGCCTTTATATAATAAAGATCGCCTAATATCCTTAATTGAACTCTAAGTTGTTTATAAATAGCTCGATAATAATCTAAATAAAAGATTCATCCGCAAATTCTACTCCCAATCGGCTGCTTCATTCCTTTTAGCTACAAAACCTAAAGGGAGTATTCGAATTTGTTAGAACTACCATGAACTAAATAATGTTACTATTAAGAACTATTATTTGCTACTATTAATCAAAGAAACCCTCGATACCTTATACTATACTAAAGTTTATACCAAATTGAATATTATTACTATATTCAATAAACTACGGATTGCAAAAGATCACAAATAGAAAACTGTTTTTATAATTTGTTTCGACTTATTCGAATCCTTGATAATACCTTTCAGCCTTTACAATACTCCTGCCTTGTTTTAGAACTATATCAATCATATTCTTTTTAATCTCCTGAATAAGAATTGTACAGTATACCTAAACGATATCTTGATCTACTCTAAGAATGTTACAGATCATCGAAAGCAAATTTACAAAATTATATAGAGACTCATTAACACTGAATTACAAATTGATATTGATAAATGCGAATTCGAAACGAAAAGAACAAAGTATTTTGGCCTAATCATTACTCCTAGTAGTATCGAGATGGATTCCGATAAGGTTAAGACTATCCTCGAATAGAAATCATTAACTAAGCTAAAAGACCTCCAACACTTTCTAGAATTCGCCAACTTCTACCAACACTTCATTCGCAACTTTTCTAAAATCATAGAACCTTTAAAACCGTCTACTGAAAAAAGAGAATATATAAAATTAGACTACTGATCAAAAAAATACCTTTAAAAACCTGAAACATGCCTTTGCCTTTATTCTAATCCTTACAATATTTGATCACCACCGCCACACAGTTGTTGAGATAGATGCTTTCGATTGGACTACAGGCAGAATACTCTTTTAGTATAATAATAAGGGTTGACTATACCCGGTTACATATTTCTCCTCAAAATACAGTGTTGCCAAATATAACTACAAAATCTATAATAAAAAACTACTAGCTATCATCAAGTTTTTAGAAGAATGGAGATCCAAATTATATAAAACTCAAGAGCCATTCGAGATCATTACTAATTATAAGAATCTAGAATACTTTATATTAATAAAGATATTAAATCAAAAACAAGCTAAATGAACTGAATTCCTGGCTGGTTTCAATTTTCGTATTATATACAGATCGGGTCTTAAAGCAGTTTGCCTTGATGCATTAAATAGAAAAGCAGAAGATTGCTTTATACACACTGATTCTAATAACAATCGAATCAAGAATCGCTTATAAATAGTTCTCCCGAAAAGAGTATTCGACACCGCTGCATTCAAGAATTTTATTTGATAAACAAATAATAATATCGATTTCATTGCAATGCTTATAGATATAATTATCCTTAATATTGAGAAGCTGATCAATGATCTTATTGATAAAGTATACGAATTATCCGAATTGGTTATTATTATACATAAAACATTTCAGAACCCAATTGTTTGCTATTAGCTATTATTGATTCGAAAAGATCTTCGAATCACTTTTCAAGACTATAGATTAATCAATAATAAAATTTTCTATCACAACCGCCTCTTTATTCCCCCTTCCGCTAAACTTTGCATCCAAATCATATACCGAATGTATTCTATTGGTCCGGCAGGATATTCCAATCGAGTTAAAACTATTAATCTTATCTCCTGTATATACTAATGGTCTAATATATCGAGGGAAATCGAAACTTATATATAAACCTATCAACTCTACTTCCAAACCAAAGCCTCCCGTCTTACTGCATCCAGATTCCTAGAACCCCTGTTAGTACCATTTCGCTCCTGGTCCGATATCTTTATTGATTATATTATATTGCTATTAATTAACAAATACTATAGCAAAAAGTATTAATATATCGTTATAATTATCTGCCGTCTAACGAAAATGCATCATTTTATTCCGATTATAGGACTATTCGCAGAGGAGCTTGCTGATTGGTTTATCGAAAAAGTCTACTACCTATACAATACACCTAATAATATAATATTCGATAGAGATTCACAATTTATATCAGAATTCTGAAAGCATTTATCCAAATATCTATCAATCACTTTAAAACGATCCTTTTCGTTTTATCTCGAGTCCAATAGATAAACAGAAAGGATCAATATTATAGTAGAATAATATCTTTAGGCTTTTATAAACTTTTACTAAAATGATTAGTACAATTGATTTCTATTTGCAAAGTTTACATTTAATAATACTATTTCAAAGATTACTGGTATATTCTTATTTTTCGCTAATTATAGTTTTCATCTATGTTTTGGTATTGAGCCCTTTTCACTTATTCCCCCAAATCTATTATATTAATGTAAATACAAATTTCTAAAGGCCAACAAGATTACAAACCGATTTGATATTATTCTAATAAAATTAAAAGCCCTAATTACTCAATCCATTTAGAGATATAAAGATTACACTAACAAAACTCATACCGATATTCCTTTATACAAAAAAGATAACAAAATATAGATTAGTATTAAAAATATAAAAACTAATTGTTTAATAAAGAAAGGTAATAACAATAGGATAGTCCCTATAAGATTCTAAAAGTTTATAAACAAGTCTATCTATTCCAGCTCCCTATTAGTTTTAAAATCTTTTCAGTAGTCTATAACTCATTACTTTAACCACTCTACCGCTTATCTAGATTAGCTAATCAAAAAGCAATCAACGAAACCGAATCCTATCGAAATCAAGGCTGTATCCTAAAAAAAGATAACAAAACAAATAAGGAAATCGAGTAATAGAAATTCGATAAACTATTTGATTGTTATAATAAGGACGGATTTTATTATTAAGTTAAATAGAAATATCACTCAATATTTTAGTAATCTGTTAAAGATTTTATAGTCAAAAAGATATGATTATTGCTTTCCATTTAGCAAATCCAAATAAACCAGAATCGCTTGTTTAAATAAACTTCAAAAGATCTACTACTTTTAATCCCCCATTAATATTTACACTAAATATACTCTCGAATCGAGGCCGAAGCAAACCTAAAAAGCTCTGGTAATTGATTATTACTCTCAAGAAAGTTCATTTTAATTCAATAATAGAAATTAGAGTATTTTAATATTATTTTGTTTTCTAAAAGATCAATTGATATTGCAATTGTGGATCGATTACTTTGAGCGGGGGGTACTATTACGATGCCAACTATATAATCTGTAGTTGCCTTCGTGCCTCAGGCACAGCATACTAGCGCGCCCTACTTCCTATAAGTAGGGCTTCACTCTTCCATAGCTCTTCTACCCTTATGGTACAATATAAGTCTTTACCCGTACCTTGACACTTATCAATAGTATTCAATATTAATATAATATTGAATATCTTCAGTAGTATTGAATTTTATATTATGTATGTATATATTTCGAAAAAAATCGATATGCACCACTAAACTAACCCGTATATGAAATACGGGAAATACTATTGCCTACACTGGGGAGGAGGACGAAATTTTTGAATGGGATCGCGATCTTGGGATATGCAATTTTTGAGGAACTGACTCGGACTTGACGTAGTTCATCTGAGGAGATTGGATTTTTAGGAGGGGGGTGTAGAAGGTGGGAATTCTCGTGGCTGGCTGGCTGGCTGCTGTTTGATCTTATTGAAGGTATGGCTGGCATGGTGATGGGGAAATGATGGAGTTACTAGCTGATTGTGAGAGCTGAGCACTAGTTGATAAAACAAGAAGTTTACTAAAGGAAGATAAGAATTTGTTCTTTGAACTTTTTTGGGGGGGGGGGGGGGGTTCTTCTATACAGCTCTAGCTCTAGCTCTCTATAGTAATACTACTATTATCTTTATGGGAATTACATCGGTACTAACATTTACAGAGATCTAGAGACGCCGAGAATATAATCAGAATTTAACATTGTTCTTGCTGCATACGATGGAAGTATGAGAATTTATTGAATCAAAAAGTCTTTACTTCTAGTCGCCGATAAATGTTTGCCGAGCATTGGAGATATATAGTCTGATGGAATAAGTGGTGTTCTAGGTCATGAGCTGTATATTAGGTAAAACGATACTGAAGACTCTGTGTATTCTTAATAGTGACTAGATCTTCTTTCACGGTTAAGTGATTGTTTTTCAGAGATCGTACATTTTATTCTCAACGAGGGTTATCTGCTATAGTCAATGAAATCTTGAATTGTATTACAAGATGACTTTATCTGCCAAGGAGTCAGAAGTCACTACTCTATGTTGAGCACTTGGTGCTTCTAGGCTTGCCTCGAGGGTCTCGAACTAGGCAAGATCAAATACATCTCGGGGCTAGAAGTCAAGTGACCATGATGTGGTCTTTGCTGGTATGCACTGTTTGCTTTGCAATGGTATGAGGTATTCGACACCCTTTTTATACCCGAGTTTATCTCCCTGTGGAATGACAAATTCGTGGAGTGTTGTTACACCCCTAAGTGCTAGCACGGGATGTATATCAAGAAGCGGGTAGGACCCGAAGTCTACAATCAAATGATATTTTCATGACTCCAGACCATATAACTTCGGACATCCTTTTCCCTTTCTGTGGAGTTCAAGCCCATGCCCCTCATGTATTAGCGTGGCATCCACAGTCATATAGTCACACAACTCGTGGAGTATTTTCGTCTGATGTCTCATTTGGTAATAAAAAACACAATGATTAGAGGTTGAACCACATTACTTGACACTGGCACTCCCGATGCCAAATCGGCTTTATGGGTTATGAGTACGCGAATGAAAGCAACGTTCCTTTTTTTACTACCACAATCCGAAGCAAATATACTGGCACAATGTTATAAAATTAGACACTACCCCTAGATCTCTTACTTTTCCTGACCTTTGAAAGTTTTTCTCTTTGACGTTTGTATCGCGCATAAAACATTTTCTCGTCGACAAGAACCCAAAACTAAGGTCCAACAATTCGCACCGACGATCTACATCCACGCTTCACAATGCACTTGCCATCCGTCTTCACTTTCGGATTCACAGCCGTTCGAGCTGTTTTCGGAACACCTATTCCAGTAAGAAATCTTTATCTCATTGTTCCGCTTTAACGACTCAACATTCACTCACATTATCTGCATGACACTCGCGCAATTTTCGTTAACTCTTTCAAGAGACTTCCTACATCCAGCGGAAACATTACAGCATATAGTAATAATGCCCATATAGTGAGTATGCATAGAGCGCGATTTACTAAGTCCCCGTGAGACTACTGACAGCTGTCGCCTGGCTCAGGAATCCCATCTATCGAAACGATCTTTAGGTTTCAATGAAATCATTGAGTGTCCGGAAGGGTTTACGTCAAGGGATGGTGGCAGAACATTCACCTGTGTTTCTATTCATCTCAAACTGGAGAAGCAAAACTGAGAGGTTCGTGAGGATGGATATTGGTTGGAACATCAAGGCAAACAAGGAGGCTAAAAGAGCTGTTTCTGCGAGTGTGTAGAATCCGCTGGAGGATAGAACTTTCTACTATCTGAGAGTTCTGGCAAATGGCAGTGTGGTAGGGTCCGGATACAAAGACTTGAATGGGCTGGCTAGCGTGCAATTTGTATCTTATAACGTGATGTGGAAATAATGGCGTTTATGGGTTCAGGAATTGAGTTTGGGAAAGACCTATGCAAATCTACACATCTATAGATGTAATCTCTAGGAATGTATATCTCGAGAGCTGGAAGCTGTGACGCTCAATATTTTAATCAGACGAGGCATTATGAGATGCTTGAATTACAATTGGATATAGTTTCAAAAAATAAGCTACATACTTAGATTGAGAAATAAGCTCAATACACAAGAAATCTAGCACGGTCGGTGGGTCTCCCCAGGGGTGAAAGGAATATGTGATTTTCATCAAGAGAACAGAGTCACAGACCTGCAGTGAAACGTATTGAATGATATTCGTGAGAGGTTTCCCCTCACTCTCTACCTTTGGCTATTGGTTTGTTATACTGCATCATCTTTTGTAGCACTTGCACGAGATTCGCAGAGAATGTAACACACTTGTCTTTTCATCCCTGTACAATTTTTGAATGTCACTCGCATGTGCTGCTAACACTTTCTGATGTCGGGGTGGGTAGCCAGGAAAAAGTTCTAACCATGTTCACTAAGTGTTCAGAAACGGCCTCGAGATTGAAATTTGTTTGACTCTAACCACCTAATAATATACAATACACCAGAGCTGGTACAACACCCACGTTAAACACCATGCATCTCCGTGTCCACTATTTCACCACTCTCTATTCCAGGATCATCAACAACATCCTCAACTATAAAATCATCCGGAATTCTAAAAATTTCCAACGACCTCTGTGCGTTTTCGTCCGTGTGCCACTCTGTAGCATGTTGATTATAGTTCTTCTCATAACATTCCTCGGAGCAGAAAAGAGCCTTATGTCCACTAACCATGCAAACTTTGCACAAACACATCCCATCATGGGATACCTCCTCATCTGCACTAAGCTCCGAAAGGCAACAATCTTTCCAATGAGCACTCAGGCAATAGTGATCAGCTTTGTCGTGATCTTCATGGTCCAGAAGCGCATGACTAGGAGAACAATAATAAGTCCTTTTATGATCTCTATCTTCTGGAACTTTGGACGCAATCCAGTCACATAAGATGCATTGTATTGCACCTTCTGGTACGGATAGATCCGCATCTTCATCACAGCCATCGTATGAGCAAGGCGCTTTACTCTCCTTTTCCACTTGCTGATGATGTAGATATTTGAGTGTATCTTTCTCCGCTTTCTTTGCTTTAGCTTTGAGATGCGCAGATTGTGCAAGGTTAAGTTCATTCAGGCGATGCTGTAACTGTGCTATCTCGGCATCCTTCGTGCGAGCACTCTCTTTCTTCATAGCGGCAACAACCTCATCGTAGGGAATTTCATTCTCAAACATTCGAGCATATTTACTTTTGTAATTCCGTACACTGATAGAGTCCGATTCCAGAGGGCTGCAGTAATATGAGATGTAAATTGGAATTCGTTTTTTATGAGTTGTAGTGTCGTGTAGGTGAAGGATGAAATCTACTTGGTCTGGGTCTGGACATGTCTTGATGTACTCCGTTAGGTAAGCATTCAAAACTTTTGAAATATTTCTCCCTTGATCTAGTTCCATTGCGATGCGGTCCTTGAATTCGATAACATCCTCAGAATCATCCGGTCTATGTGCACAAAGATCCTTCTTTAAATGTGCCCGAAATTCGTAATCTACTCTGGTGTGAATCTCGTCGAGCCTGTGGACTTTAGGTTGTTCGAACATCGACTGTAACTCTGCTTTATAGTCAAATAATTTAGAGTACCAACGATCTGGATCTTCTGAGAGATACCAATCCTGATAAGCTTTGCGAGTCTGACGATCCTCTCCGATGCAACTCTCGCAATCCTTATGGTCAGTGGTGTGTGGTGTTGCAAAGGGGCTCTCGTAAAACTTTTTGATACTTTCAAGAGTCTTTCTGAGAGCTTCATGATCAATACGATAATTATCTGCATGTTCAAGACGCTCGCCCAATGTAAGAGGATAAGTTTGACCTTGCGGTCTCAATTCAAATGAAGTATCTCTGTGATGTGTGTCAGGAAAACGCGTTGTCACGTGAGTGTCCCGACTTACTCCATGACCGTTTAAACATGCGCCTCTTCGAAATCGAATTTAACTGAGGACCTCAATTCATCGACTCCAGTAAGATCGATAATTCTAAGTGATATGTGGATGGCTAAGTTTGTCAGTTATGAAAAATTCAATCTTGTTAGTTGCTCAGATGTGATTGTATAACAGCTTGGGAAATAATGCCATTTAGAGCTAGCGGCCGCTGGATGAAAGACGGACCGGGTAAACGTTCAATTACTAGTAAGTATCTCTTGACTTGATTCTTCTTTCCAGCACAACCCGTCAATCAACACAGAATGGTAAGCTTCTTTACAATTCAATCCTATTTCCGTGATCGCGTTGCATTCGCGACCCATGTTTCCTATATGTTTCCGGCGATAATGCCAAGGTAAACAACAAAATCACTACTGATACGTTCTTGGGTATAGGCAGACAAACTTCGCGCGCAGCAACAGCTTGAACAGCTCCAGCAGCGTTATGTTGGGACGGGCCATGCTGATACAACAAGATTCGAATGGACGAGTAATATTCAAAGAGATTCGTATGCCTCGTATGTGGGCCACCCGCCTTTGTTGAGTTACATGGCAATTGGAATGGGAAGTCCAAGGGAGATGGTTAGGAAAAATATGATTGAGGTGTGTAATTTTGTACACCCTAAGCCTTTTTTTCTAGACTTGGATATTATTGGATATGCGAAAGGAGGAATTAAGATGGAGACTAACATTCAACAGAAAATGATACAACCAGTTGGAAAGCCCCCCGAGGTGCAGGATTAGCGATCTTTTTTGCATGGAACCTTCTTAAGGAAAATGAAGAGAGGTAGAAAGGTGTGTTTGAGAACTTGCTAGCATGGCTTACAGATGTGATGTTAATCATGTATTTAGGATATCCATTCGATTGAAAATAAGGGAATCGCATATCGACAACACTCATGGACACGACAAGATAATATCGGAGTGCGGAGCTAGGGGAGGATTGTTCAAATTGATATCGGCGAGGAGTCATACTATGGTGTTAATGGCGCAAACATATAATGGGAGTCAGATTGATATCATATTACGAAGCTTTATAAGAGGATAAACAATTCTACGAGTTCTCGCGTGTAATCGAAGAAATAACACATCGGACATCGCATTTGCAATAGCCCAATATCTCACATCCCCCGTTTTCGAATTCGATATTTTTAATGATGATGAATTTACCATAATTTCCTATGGCGCAATGATATCCTTTCGCCATAAAATGGGCACAGAGTTTCTCTCAAGATCAGGGTCAAGGCCCAAGATGAATTTGGGCGTAAGTGAAAACCACTAAATACTTTGTCAGGATTTATTGTGAACATGGTTCAAACTCAATTTGCAGCAGTACTCACACACCTCACATTTCCACATGTGATATAAATTAATGCTTTTTTCCGTCACTCAATTTAAGAGTATTTCATGATTCAAATAATGACCCAGATTGCTTTACTCGAGCATCCAAAACTCCCGTGGCCCTGATATGTGCACTACGTTTCGCAGCCAAACAATCGAATCTTCCCAAAATAACGCCCGCTTCACAACCGCATTTACCATTCCGTTCAATGCATCGACTATTTATTCATCATCTTCATCATCGTCTTCTTCAGCCGCTCCTCGTCGCGGCCTTCCCCTCGCGGCAACCCTCTTAGAGCTTGATGCACCATTTTGTTCGGGCACTTCCGTTCCTTCTCCGTTCTCTCCATGAGCTACCTTTCTCTTTCCTAGTCCCAAGCTACGCTCCAATCGCTTATCAAGATCCTCCGGAGCATGCTCGCCATAAACCTCCTTCACCAGTCCTTGCACACCTTTCGAACCGATCTCCATCCTTCCTCGAGGTCCTACTCTCCATTCGATCAGCTCCTCTCCATCATTTCTTTCGATAGTTCGGGTTATGTAATTTTGTTGCATCATCTTCTTCAAGATGAGAGTTGTCTTGTCCAGGGGCAGGTTTGTTTCCGCATTTAACTTTCTTAGAACTGACGTGAGCTTGCTGTCTGTCATTGTTGAGTCAGGGCTCAGCATTATGACAGAAACCACCGTTGTATAGAATCCTATATATGTAGCTTCATCCCACTGGCTAATAACTTTGGAAGGCTGAATAATCGAGGATGATCGGTAATCGATGGGTAGAATACTTGTGAGAATATATGAGGAAGTTGTCGTGGATTTCGACTTTCTGCTAGCCTCCTCTGAAGGGGAGTAATTAGTTGGAAACGTAAAAAGGGAAAAGTTCAAAGTTACTCACTCAATCGGCCTTTAACAGTGACATTTTCTTTAGCGGGGAGTTCGACCATTTCCATGCCAAATATGATTCTCAGCGATTCTTGTGCCGGTTCAAAAATAGATTTAAAGGATCTCGATTGTGCTCCAAGAACCTTCTCCTTGATACCAGTTCTTGTAATTGGTAAACGCTGGAATTCGCACGCCAAGGCATATCTGACCAGTTTCTTCACAACTTGATCCAAAGATTCCTCCCTATCCAAGCCCATGCCTTCACCTGTTGCATCGTCCTCATCATCGTCGCCATCCTCATCTTCTTCTTCTTCTGACTCTGGATCTGGGCGACGGCGTTGCTGAGTGTTCCGAGGTATTTCTTCTTCTGACTCCTCATCTTCCCTAACCTGCCGGGATAAGTTAGCTGTCAAGCGCGGGGGTCATTGAGAATTGGAAAGAGTAAGATGGGTGTAAATTACGACTTGTCGCCCACCTCTGCGGGAATTAGCTGGCATATTGAGTTCTCTAGGTATGATCGTTCGTGAAAAATCAATATCTTAAATGTATTTCCGTGTTTATGATATTATCGCTCTTTCCCAAGGAGCGGGAAAAGTTAACTTGAGTTGGGGAGACGCGACCGACCGCGTTTGGTCGGAAAAACTAATGCAGAGAAAAATCGGCCGCCTTCTCCGGTTCTCAAAAAAAACATGAAGATTTCCATGACTGAAAGTAAGACAATTATAACTTTCCCTCGACGAATTTTCAATCCGCATACATGATTCGCCGACATATATCTGCGGCGCATATATGCTTGAGATGCCAATACGATTAGATCGAAGGCCTTTACCATCCCTCGCCCGAAGAGCGTATTCTACCGAATTGGATGCAGATCATGAAGGCAATGGGTTACAGACGTCGAATTGTTCAATCGCAGGGAAGTCAATTGGACAGCAATGGAGACACAGAGTTTCATACTAGGGAAAACGACATAGACACAACGAGACCCAAAGAATGGCCACCAGAATGGCACAACGATATCGTTATAAGAAGACATTATGGTGCCGTGAAGCCTCCAAGACCAAGTCGCGGCGTTGAACAGCCCAAACCAGTAAAACGGACCAACCCAGTAAAAGATATCAAAGAATCTAATCCCAAGATCTATGGACACACTGGAATAAAGCAGGTTGGAAGCAGTGTGACATTATCAGGTGTGGATGCGTTGGGGAAGAACGCTGAAGTCCTTGTCTTGCGAGATTCGAAATTGAGATTTTATAAGGCGAAGAATAAGAGTCCTCTTGATGCAAATCCAACGCCCGAAAATATTGATATTCTAGCTAGGCTTCAAAGCGAAAGAGGAATTGTCTCTTCGAAAGATGTCGAAGCACATATCAATGAATGCAAGCCTGCAGAGGGAACTATACAAACGTGGGACGATTTCAACGGTCTCGTGCAATTATTGCAGAAAAGTTTCACAAATCCTCAAATGAAGAAGTACATCCAGTCATACCCACAGGAAGAAAGAATGAGGAAAGTACCATCCCTCGGTGTTGGAATTTTATACGACGAGAACGCAATTTCTCGAGCAACTCCGTGGGTACCAGAAATCTCCCCTATAAACCAGCCAGTCGATGATGATCCCTTACGGGGATACTCTCCAGCATCCTATAATTACAAACAAAATATTGCGGTAAGGATCTTAAGGGAATGTTGGCAAATAGAAGTTCCGGAACTTGTTGATGGAATAGGTGAAGTCGAAGTTCAAGTTCAGATAAAGGATCTAGACTTTTTGAATAGTGCGTAAAATCAGACTTTTGTTCCCTTCCACAACTCAGCTGATGTAGTGTAATGTCTAGGCCAGGGATACATGGAATCTTTGATCAAACAATATTATCTAAACGACCCCGAAAAGATTGAAATATATCGACCTCGTCAAGTTCTTCGTATCACCTCGACCCGAGAAAAGGCTGCCCTCATTATTGCTGAGATCCAGGATGGAATACGAAGTATTAGTAGGGAGGAGTTCCAGTTGAAAGATTTATGCTTTTCTCATTACATCAGAGGGTGGGAGAGTAGAATTCTTACTCCAGAAGTACTGGCTAAACTTGGTGAATTGACTAAAACGGATATCAGAAGATTGCCACACAAAGAGCCGATTGTTAGTCTTCTTACATTTCATTCCACGCCACACACACTAACTATTTACAGCTTCTGATTTCATCCATGGTTACCGACCGAAAAACAGATCTGTCAAAACGGGCTGATGTGGTGAGACGTCTGTTACTAGATCTAGCCCGGTTCGATGGGTCTGATCAGAATTCAAGGAAAGTTGGGTTGCGAGACTTCAACGAGTCTTCTCCCACAGTGGACTTGCCTGGAGGTTTTGTTAGATATCCAGGGTCGCGTGAGCTTTCTTGGCACGAAAGGCTTCGTACGTGGAGTCGATGGACTACAGCCACCCCTAAGTCCGTAGCCATCGATAACCCAACTGAAGCGACTCAATACACTTTTCCTTTCAACACTGTGGACATAAAACTAGCTGGAAACCCTCAGAAGAACCCCGACCCTGAAGGAGCCGAACTTTTATGGTCTCATGAGTATTCGCCCTCTACCACGATCAAAGCCGGAACTATCTTACACAATATTAGCGGTCATCGGATTGGAAGATATATCGATGATGACGTGGAGCATTCAAGGGGACCACCCGCGATTTCACCCGACAAGACATTGAATATGATCAACTTGAAGACAGAGATGGATAATGGTTCAATCCGTATATTTTCCCCACAAGCACCGAATATGTCAGGACTATTTCAGTCAGATCATATCCAAAATGGACATTTTGATAATGCAAATCAGGAACTTGTCATGCAATTCAAACCTAATCCATCGGCGGTATGTCCAAATGGCGACACAATTGGGCCTTCCGCTTTCAAGGACTTTCCTCCGATAGAGATTTCTTTCATCATCAATCGAGAATCTTTTGAAGTAGAATTTCGGGAGCTTCATGCTATAGTTTCTACTGAGACAGCGGATTTGATGCTTCCTGAACTCAAAGCAGATCTCCAGTTTCAAAGAAGGATTCGTTCAAGAATGTTGTTCGATGAATCTAAATCAAAAAGTGGGTTGGGTGGTCTGAAATCAGCCGCAATCTCTGTGAAGAAATTCATTCAGAATTCTCAACTAGATCTAACCAGTGAGCGACAATTGGAAACACCACCGAAATTAGTCATTCCCCTCGCTAAACATCTTTGCACTGATAATGGCTGGAAACGCATGAAGGGCCAGCCAAGATCGGGTGTTGATGTTGAATATTTATTTGCCAAGCTTGAATACAGAAAGAAGACAACTTACAATTTCAACAATCATGAAATATGCTGCACGAGTATCGAAGCAGGAAAAGCTGGTGGTTCACATTTGGAATTGAGTCTTACATCTCGATCCATGCCAAATCAAGATGAATTTAACGAGACTATGAAGACAGCGTTGAAGATGGTACAGTTGATGGATATCAAGAATTTCACAAGCATCTATGGGCAGGTGAGAGAAACGTTCCCAGAACGAAAAGAACCAGTCTTGGGCCCTGATGATTTCAAATTCATACCAAAGAGGCCTAGTGATTTCTTGGACGTGAAAAGACTGTACGAAGAAGACGATGAAAAAAGATCCAGGTTTGACAGTGCGCCGGCTAAGGAGGAGGTTGATGAATCGCAGGTGTCGCCGAACAAAGGTCAGGAGTCTCAAGATCATGGAAGTGGAAGATGGTAACTGTTCAATGGATTTTAAGTCACATGGTTATGAACACTGTAAAATGCTGTAATATATGACATTATGAAACAAAAAGGGATCTGGAGTCATAAAGGAGAACATGGAGAGCATTGCTGTCGGGTCTTTTATATATCCAACACGACTCCTTTGTTAGATATTAGATGTTACTTGTGAACACTCATACAAATACTATACAACCAACTCAAACATCCGATATCCGACTTCCAACTTCAACGCAAGTTGGCAACGTACCTTTTTCTAGCTCTATACCACTGAAGTATTGCCTTATATGTGTGACTTTCATCATATTGCGATCAATCACGGGCCTCGAGCAGGTCATTATCGATCGAATCGATCAAAGATCAGAAGGCGTGACAGCGTACAAGTCTCTTCTTGATAGAAAACTACGTTTGAGAAGAACAGTCAACCATTAATTCATTTCCATGAACATGTAGAGTGACTTCCGCGGTGCATCAATCCTCCAACATGTGTTCCGAAATAAAAATAAAAATGCGGATTCCTCGTCATCGAAGATATCTCGTTCACACATACCATCGGGGGACGCTGACACCTTGTATTTATAATTATGCATGAATAGCCGTTGTCTTTTAAGCCTTAGCACTTGGAGTACGATTGAAATCCCGGAAAGAAGATCGCTATCCACATCATTGTGGCATATGGCATTCACTACATTTCGGTCCTAGTGAGAAAGTAAAAGGCCGGATGGAAGGAACTAGTATTGTGCTTTGAGCGAGTGCAACCCGTAATCATGGATATCCATTGCGATTGGAATTTACAGCGTGACAGGAGATTCACGTTGGAGATCAGTAACCTTTCCACAACAAACAACATCTTCTCCAAGCGGGATCCACTTTACTCCTCTCAACCGAAATGTCTCCTTTCCGAGATTTTCCCTTTCTGGAAGGACAGTAACTCCCCCCTTCCCAAGCCATACTGGTGCTATAGTTACTATGACTCCATCTATAAATCCTTGACCTTCAGCGAGCATGTCATTAATAATTCCAGCACCTCCTTCGATCATCAGGCTTTCGATACCTTCTTTCCAGAGCGCTTTTAGAATATCTTGCCATGAGAATCTTCCTTCTTGGTCCGGTGATAAATATATGAACTTCCCACTCGCCGCTCTGAGAAATTCTCTCTTTTCAAATGATATCTCATTTCCTTGCTGAGAAGTAATAATCCAAGGAGCTTTCCCTCTACCATCCTTCACCAATCCGAAAATTTTACTGTCCTCTCCGAAGTTCCATCGGCCTTTAGGATCAATTATAACCGGTCTTGGTTGCCCCTTCAAAGTTTTTCCTCCTCCATAACCTCCAACCCCTTCTATTCTGCAGTTCAAACTTGGATTATCTGCAATTGCTGTATTGACACCAATCAATATAGCATCATGTTTCGATCTCAGGTAATGCGTCATTGCTTTTGAAGCTGGGCCAGATAAGGGTGAACCAATGCCGGGACGCATAGTGATCTGAGAGTCCATGGAGGTGGCAAATGTGAGTGTTGTATGTGGAAGTGACTTTAAGTGAGCAGCTGCAATAGAACTTTTGGATGGTAGGTAATCATCTATTTGGGCGCGATCAGTTTCTGGGAAGCGGAGAATGTCCCTGGTGGAAGACATTGTATTTTGATGACCCGATAATCTAATTATGAATCTTTTAGAATGATAATTTCGTCTTGGAGTGTTACAGATAGTGCGTTGGAAAGAGTATTGTCAATACGATCGCATTCCCGTGGTCTGCGTTGAGTTTGTGCACGTGAAAACAGAAATTCACGATCGAACAAAAGCGTCTTGGTCATGTGACTAAGATTGGTTAATACTCCTACAGACATATCTTTTTTCGACCAGATTAATCGAAACTCATTTTCTACATTTTTCCATGTACTTTTCCATATACTTTTCCATGTATTTTGGCTACCTTTCCCGTGCTCCAGTGATACAGAAAATTGATGGTGCAGCCGGAGCGATGACATAGTTCAATTGACAGTGTCGCACTAGGCTGCTCTGATGATTTGGCGATATATCACTGTTGTGAGATGTCATAATATTCTGCTGACGAACATATAATCCATTGTTGCGTTTTACACTCATGTATCATGTCTTTGTACAACCGGGAAGTTCGGCTACAATGCGGAGAACATTCTTTTGGTGCAGAAAGACTTGGAAATTTTCAGATATTGAATGTTAGATTGCAGTCTGCTAGCGCTTGCTCTGTCACTTTAAAGCCGCCTCTGGTGTATATCTCCTTTGTATTTCACCCAGTTTAAGAACCAGTTCCCTGTCTTTTTGATCTCAATTGTTTTCTGTCCCGCCTGCGCGATTTCCTTCGATGGCTAGAAATTTTTTGAACCCTACCTACTGTTCAAACACAGCAGTCCAGTCCTCTTTATTCATCCACTCTTCCAAAGTAGTCATGGAGCATTTCACCCCAGCCTATGTATTCAAATTAGCTACCAAGTCTCTTATTACTCGCGGATCTCATTCTTCTTCCCCACAATAGATTTTACAAACCTTCTCAATATCTTCCTTCACCCACAATGTCTTATCACCTCCATCATATCCCGGGTCGCTAGAATAGACGAACATAGCATTCAATTCCTCTCCGAAAGATTTATCCTGTTCTCGTCCCACAAACTCATCTTCTGTGCATTGCCTATATGTCGCAACCTTCCCAGTAGTTTCGCTCCATAAACGAATATACTCGCTCCAAGAACAGTTGCTACCGCATGCCATGTAGCTCTTACCAGGTGGAAGCTGTGAAACGGCATAAACAAAAGAACCAAGATCATTGTTTATAGCAATATGAGGAACTGCTTTATTCGGGGTCGTTGGGAAACTCATTTGGAAAGTTCCGTCCGGTTGCTATTCAGTGTCAGGTTAGCTGGTGATATCTCCTCATATCACCACATACGGTTGTGGAGATGTCAATAATTGAATGACCATCCTAGGCATTTGTGCGATATGTAGACGAACGAACAAAAGAACAAACCTTTCCCAAATAACTTTTCACAGCCAATTTATAACTACTTGTAAAGTACCCCGTCATAACACAACTCATTTTTCCAGCCAGTTCCCCCTCTCCTCCATATTTCTCCCTCACATAATAAGGGAAAATATCAGCCTTTGCATCATGATGATACACTTCCGTAAACTTTCCTTTACTAGATTTTCCAGCATGACTCAACGTACTCGCAATGAACCCATTTACATCAAGTCCTGAAACGACACTCGAGTGAGCAGCAGCATCAGCGATATTCTTTCCTTGTCGATACTCAACATCATAGGCATATTTCCGGCACGAGATTCCAAGCTCCTGAGCTTTTTGACGACAATCGGGACGGAAGAAAGGTTCCCAGTAATTTGTGACGCTAAATATGAGGTGCGCACCCCGAAAAGCAGGGATCAAAGAGTTTACATCATCTAAGTCCGCTTCCACGATCTCAACGCCTTGCGCGGAGAGTGAGTGAGCTGTGGCGGATGATTTATTTCGTGTTATTCCGCGGACTTTGTAGTTGGAGTCCTGAAGAAACCTTTGGGCGACGGAATTCCCTTGATTGCCTGTTACACCGATGATTACGATTAATTTGGTCATAATGATTGGAGTGGGGATAGGGATGGACATGGCTTTGTTTGAGCAATGGGATGATTATTGATTGATAATTTTTGGAGATGGCACCGAAAAATAACCTTATAACCGATTTCCCTACTACGTGCACGTCCCTGCTATATGCACGATCTCGATCACCCATTTTGAATAACTTTAAAAATTAATAACAATTTCAATTTATAAGATAAAGAGCTAGCAATTTAATTGATAAATGACAAGATATAATATTATCTAAAAACATAATAAAATCTTCAGATTTTGAATTTCGATGCAATTTATAGTACTTGTTTTTATCAGATTGCAATATAATCTTTTCCTCTTTTCTTTTTGAATTATTAGTCTTTACAGTATTAGAGAGTTTTATAGTCTTTATTGATATTAGATTATAGTAGAAGAAGCTTTGGGAAACTTTTTATTTCTTTTGATTGGAGATTTTGTTGATTTTAGAGTCTTTTTAATTTCTTCTTTTGTATTATATACAATCTAACAATCAATTTTCCTTTATAATATCCTCTTTTTTGTTTTAATCTTTTTTTGTTCTTTTTCAGTTTTCTTTTTAGCTTTTATTTGAAGCTTAGTTTTCTTTTTTTGTTTCTTTTTAAATACTTTATTTTTTTGATATGCTTTAGTTTAATAATAGTAGAAGGTGATTATAAAAACGCATTATTCCTTTTTTCTTCAATGAGATTTAAATACTTTGAATAAGCTCTTTTCCTTTTTTCAAGCTTTAGAGTCTCTTCTAAATCTTTAGATTTATACCCCTGTATAGAAGCTTCAGCTTCTAATGTAGTTGTAGTCTTAAAAAGTTTTAAAGTGATTTTATGGGTGGGAGTGTGACGAAATTCTAATTTCATTTTATGTATTGCTTTTGATGTATACGGTGTAGCAAGAGTATCCCTGCAAATTTTTAAATGATGTAGGTGGTGTAGGAGGAGTTTCTGGAGCAATACAATTGATTGTAAGATTCTTATTTATAGGATATATACTTGTTTTTTCGAAGGATTGTAAGATATTATGCTTTGTATAAGTAAGCTTCCAAGCCTTTTTAAATATATCCCAAAATATATGTTTTGTTATATCAATAATCTTTTTACTATTGTGTATCAAATATTACGGGGCAGGCGGGCGGAATAGGGTTCTAATAACTTTGCCCTAATCTGGCAAGGTTATACTGATTCGGATAATAGGTTCAGATTGAGGATTAAGACGTAGCTCAAAGAGCTACAATACAGGATCTTCTGAGTTGAAGATATACGGAATTTTCACAGCGAGCTAGCCCGATCGGGTCCTAGCTCGCTTGCGCTCCGGTGCGAGCGCTCCTTTCGGTCCTCTCCGATAGGACCAGCATATCACGTGAGCTCACACCGTGACATCAAATCATTCAATAATGTATTATAATTTGTCAAAAAGATATTAAAGATTTCAATATTGAAAGATTATAATCAATATATAGAATGAGAGAGGAGAATTAAAACAATAATCTTTAATTTATTATATTTTGAAAGGAATTCTATATTGATATAATTAGAATAACTATCGACAATAAATAGACAATATCTTCCATCTGCTTTTCGATGTGTAGCAGGGTCGAATATATTTATAAGCCAATATAGGCCAAAAGCATTTGACGATTATTTATTGCTTGAGGCTCCAAAATAGGCTTTATCCTTTTTTCTATATCCTAAATCCATGTATCTTGTAGATTCCCTGAGTTTCCTTTATAAATAAAAGCGGGAGGGAGAGCTGTTCTATTAGTGTATATAGCTGTTAATAGAATAATAAACTCTTTTGATTTATCTTATCTAGCTTTTATTATTCTGCCTCTATTATAGGCGCTAGCATTCATTATCCTCTTTATAGTCCTCCTTATACCGATTATAAAGCCCTTCTTGTTCCAATTATATATATCTTTTGGCTGTATATTATATTTTATGATTACTTTTATCAATTAAATTAAAAAAAGAGGGGTATTAGCAAAAGCGTTTTAGATAATAAAGATCAACAACAATAGAAAATAGCTCAAACCAAATTATAAAAGTAATCAAATATAGTAACATTATCGGCTTTCACACACAAATTATCAATACAACGGAGATATCGACTTTTAAGATGTGTTGAATGCTTTTTAACAAAATTGTTAGTTTAGTTTTTTTTCCACCTCTCTGCCTAGGATCTTTTCTGCAAGGTTTCTGATTATGCGGTTTGTAGGAGGGATAGATCTTTATATCAGCTTGTTGATTTGATCAACTAAAACCTCCTCCTGATCATTAGAAAGCACTTGTTTTGTATTGAAAAGGAACTGTTTTCTCGAGATAATTTTATCTCTATGTTGCCGGGAGAGTGTGGATCAATCAATTTTAAAAAAATTAGTTGTCTGGGTGTATTTAGGAGCTTGAATTTCTTTCAAATAATCTAATACAAGTTCTATACAAGCCTTTAAAGGTATATTATCAATATTTGAAGCTATAATGTTGATATTTTCAAAGTCGTGCACATAGTAGGGACGTGTATATAGTGGGGAAATCGGTTATCAAGGTTAGGTGGACTCTACATAGGAGAAACAACAGGCCGGAATTGACCACTGCGTAATGGTACGTGCATCCTCGCCAAAACAACGCATAGAGAGAGGTGTTACGCATTGGTCAATTCCGGCCTGTTTTTTCTCCTACGTAGAGGTGGGGTTCACAATCTACTCTACATACTCACCCCACATTCATTCAGTTTTTTCATTCGATGTCAATGTAGGTAAGCAGCATCCATTTACGATTTGCTAAATAATGCAGGAACATATTTGAGAGCTCAGCTTCACATCGTCACCGTCCTGACTCTCTCGTTTTGGCATACACTGAAACTAGATTCACAAATCGAGACGGTGTCGAATCAGATTTGGAGAAAGTGATATGTCAAAAACAAGGTGAACAAGCAGATAGATCTAAAATTGACATTTGAGATAATGTTTTCATTAGTTACAAATCCTCAACCACTATTTCGTGGTCTTTTCCATGCTTTTCCACCCCCCTATAATCTACCAAAAATGGTACAACAAGTATGCAGGCTTAAAGATGAATGCCATTCAGAGAAAAACATCAAAGTAGCTTGGCTGTACAACTTCATCCCTAGAACTCTTTTTCCAAGAAGAACAAATTATCATAGGAAATGATATTCAAAAAGCAGACCGACTTTTTAGCCAAGGAAGACCCTCCCAGTACAAAGCTATTTATTCGTGGATTCGTTTATGTTCGTTTTCATGCGAGAAGATGAAAATACAAGAACCTCTTTGTTGTACTCCGAATGAAGTATGCCAGCTCACACGATCGAGCGCGCATAGACATACACTTGCCCAAGTATACAGAGGTTGACAGCGTAATAAGTATTGTAAAACACACCAAAAGCAACCAAGCTTTTTTCTATTTTTATTGTTTAGATCAATCATATTATTATACTAGTTAAAAATTTATATAGTAAACTCTAGATGGTAAAAGTATTGTAAATTTAATTTATTCTTAACAAAATTACTCAAATTCATCAAAATTCATATTTTTCTTTTCAGAAATATTATTCTGAGTCTATTTAGAATCTATAAAAAGGTTTGAAAGTTTCAAAAGCTTCAAAATTATAAGAATTGAAAAAGAATTGAAAATTTGAATAAAAAGATTCAAAATTCGAAATTTTAGAAAGGATAATTGAATATCTAGTAAAATTAGTAAAAACAGTATTGGAATTTCGTAAAACAACAACTTTTATTAAAAATGGGGCTTATAAGACTTATTCCATCAACCTCCGTAAATGGATGAATGCCAAGTTTATGCTAACAGGCCACCTTGGCATGGATGCAACGGATGGTAGAATTTAATTTCCAAAAGCCTGGTTGCCGGTATGTACCCGTTGATCGAAATGGCTTCGCTTCGGTGAGTACTGCTGAACACGCCGAGGATAGGAGAGATCTCTGCATACAAGTTATGATTTCCGCAAAGGTCCAAATCATATTTGTGAACAATGCACTTGCTAATATTCTTGAGGAACAATATCGCTCACGATGTAGACGAAAATTGATGGTAATTTCTCGATGTACAACAAGTAACCCTTACGGATCTTACTAAATATCAGAGGTCGAAGAGAGAATTCCTTGAGACTAATTAGAAATTTTAAAGTCTCTTCAGCTTGAATGGAAAGCGGGCACATCAGATTTGTCAAATCGAAACTAGTTTTTGGATGTGGCCGCTTTTCCGTCCACCTGGAGAATAAAATTTGCTGGAAATTTCAAGTGGGGGATTGTGGGGTTGTGGGGTTGTGGGATGAGGGGGACCGAGATGAGATCACCATTTATCTCACCGTATATTGTCAAGTTCAAATCTTTACCCCATCTTCAACCTTGAAAGTTTTGAAAATGGTATAGTTTCCATTGACCAATTTTGCTATCCATTTGCCAATGCTTGATCTTAATGGTTGGTAGAATTCTCGGCCACATTGTGCAAGCGTACCCGTTCAATTTTATCCAATCACTTAAGGTTTTGAGGACATTAGCTCTTGGTAATCATGGTGGACGGAATGGATATGTTGACAAGAAGAGTGGACGTGATAGACGTCCTCGTGAGTGGGAAAATGCAAATGGAATCGAGATTGCTGTACCTACTTTCGGTTTCCAGGTGTTTAAAAGCTACAGGATCCCGCCTCATTCTCTAGACTCCCACTTGTATACCAGTTGCAAACAATGGAGTCCCTCAATCCAAAAAGTCTGCTCCGTGCAGCTTTGCTTTCCACTGCATTATGTGCTCCTAGTATCACAAATGCGCAGTATGTTATCACCGATGATACATATTTCTACGGACAATCTCCACCCGTGTATCCATCCCGTGAGTTCCCATCTTCCCATCTTTTATGAGTTCCTATCTCTCTTTGGACAAACGACTTATAAATGCCACAGCCGAAATGCCAGGAAACGGATCATGGGCATCTGCTTATTCTAAAGCTGTCGCTCTGGTTTCCCAGATGACCATGGCTGAAAGAGCCAACCTCACAGTTGGGAAATCAGAAGGCTTGAACGGTTGTAATGGCCTAACAGGCTCTGTACCGCGACTCAACTTCAAGGGTATCTGTATGAACGATGCCGGAAATGGTCTTCGTGATACAGAATTGGTGAATTCCTGGCCTAGCGGTGTCCACATGGGTGCAAGTTGGAATAAAAATTTGACTTACCACAGAGGGTACAATATGGCAAGGGAATTTAGAACAAAGGGTATCAATGTTGCTCTTGGTCCTGCTGTCGGTCCTCTTGGAAGAGTTCCAATTGGTGGGAGGAATTGGGAGGGGATGGGCAATGATCGTAAGTTTTCTTTCAGTTACTTGATTCCCCAAACTCATCCTCTTTTTGGCAATGCCTCGAGACAATCTGAATGTCGCTAATAATAAACAGCATATCTTTCAGGAAAGCTCGCCGCTCAAACTGTTTCCGGAATACAAGATGCTGGTATAATAGCATCGGTGAAACATTTCATTGGGAATGAACAAGAATATAAGAGAAAGCCATTGGGCAACATTTCTGCCATCTCATCTAATATCGATGATAAAACAATACACGAATTATATCTTTGGCCGTTTGCCGATACCGTGCACGCAGGAGCTGCCTGTGTCATGTGTTCATACAATCGACTCAACAATTCATATGCCTGCCAAAACAGCAAAGCTCTAAATGGACTTTTAAAAACCGAATTGGGTTTTGAAGGATTCGTTGTAAGTGACTGGGAAGCATTGCACGCTGGTTATGCAGCAGCAGAGGCAGGATTGGATGTTGTCATGCCAAGTTCAGATCTTTGGGGAGTGAGTGGTGAAAATTTGACAGCATCCGTTGCCAATGGGTCTCTTGCGGAGTCAAGATTAACCGATATGGCTACTAGAATTGTGGCCAGTTGGTATCAAATGGGTCAAGATGAAGATTTCCCAGAACTCGGTTTGGCATCTTCATATTTGACACCACATGCCAAAGTCAATGCCCGAGATCCTTCATCGAAGCCAATTCTTTTGAGCGGGGCAATGGAGGGTCATGTTTTGGTTAAGAACATCAACAATGCTCTTCCCCTTAAGAAACCCGAATTGCTCTCTATCTTTGGTTATGATGCACCCGTATCAAGTCAGAGTAATATTGGAAATACTCGATATTCGTATGGGATGGAAGCTATCTTGGATCTCAATATAACCTACACTCCCATCAATATCTCATTACAAATCGCAAGCAACGGAACTCTCGTCGCTGGAGGTAAGATGAGTTCGATGACCCCAACAAGATAGCACATATTAACAACATGTATAGGTGGAAGCGGCTCAAATGCCCCACCATATATCTCTGCTCCTTTTGATGCACTACAAGAACAAGCTTATAATGATGACACAAGTCTTTTCTGGGACTGTAAGCATCTGGCAACTTACGTTTTTAAGTCTTACTAATAGATTATAGTCGTCTCCGTTGATCCTGACGTGAATACCGGCTCGGATGCTTGTCTTGTATTCTTAAACGCGTATTCTATCGAGAATAGTGATAGACCTGGTCTTTACGGTTAGTTGAACATTCCCTATCATACTAAAGAATAACAATACTAACAGATGTAGATGAATTTTCTGATACTTTGGTAAATAATGTTGCATCAAAATGTAACAACACTATTGTGACCATTCATAATGTTGGAATACGTCTGGTTGATCAATGGATCGAGCATCCAAACGTTACCGCCGTGATTTTTGGTCATCTACCTGGTCAAGATAGTGGTCGAGCACTTGTTAAATTGTTGTATGGCGTTGAATCATTCTCCGGTAAATTGCCATATACGATCGCAAAGAACGAGTGGGATTACAATGTGTACAATCACTCGGTACCTGAGGGTATTTATACACAATTTCCACAGAGCGATTTTTCAGAGGGTGTCTATCTCGATTATCGCGATTTTGATGCTAAAAACATAACTCCAAGATTTGAATTTGGGTTCGGATTAACCTACACTACTTTTAAGTATTCCGACCTCTCAAGTTCACTTGTTTCAAATGCAAGCACAGCTTACTTACCGCCAATTACCACCATCATCCAGGGCGGAGCCCAATCTCTCTGGGACGTTGTCGCAAAGGTTCAAGCAACTGTGTCAAACAACGGTACAATGGCCGCCATGGAGGTTGCACAATTGTATGTCGGTATTCCGAATGGACCAGTTAGACAACTGAGAGGGTTCGAGAAGGTCAACATACCAGTTGGAGAAAGCGCGGTTGTGGAATTTGAGTTGACGAGAAGGGATTTGAGTGAGTGGAGCGTGGAGGAACAAAGTTGGGTTTTGCAACAGGGAAGTTATGGGATCTGGGTTGGATCGAGTAGTAGGGATTTGCCACTGAGTGGAAATTTGATCATTGGAGGATCATGAAATTGGAAGAGATGTTAAATGAGTCGCCAAGGGTAATGAATAGTAATGTAATGATACTATCACCAAAATCAGAGTTTTGATATATTTTTTTAGGACAACAAGAGACTGTTTGTGTTGTGCACTCTCTGTAGTGAGACTGTAGGAATGTCTTACACTTTGTTATATCACGACGCTCCTCACCAAAGTCCCCTGGCGCCATATATCCCTTTTTGGTACAAATCAAATATGAAGCTTCCTTCACGGAGGAATGTCAATTTTTGTTTATCCATAAGCTTCGTATGGATACTTGATGTGAAGTCTGGGAATGAATAAATATATGACTTCCCGTTATCTACTCGGGGACTTCGGAATCACATCACGATAAATCTCTCCGTAATCTTATAATTATTCAAGTAGGGACAATTGATCGAAGCCGCCAGACTCCGTACAAGATGTAGAAGTTATTCAAGGGTACCAGCTAAACTTTTGCTGATGTATGTATTGCTTCATCTCCATATGAAGTGATTTTGTGGTAAATTGTAAAAGTACGTGTTCTATGAGCTCCACATGTTCTTGACGTGTCACTAGCTTTAATACATGTACTAGATTGGTGTTGGTGTTGGTGTTGGTGTATCAGATCTGGTCCGTAAGCTTGCCAACTTATCCTTGAGCTCTCTCCGCTTGGAGTGTTCAGAACTTCAGGGTCTCTTGAAGAATACTTATCGTACACCGTGGCTAATAATAACAATAATCATAATATACCTAGCGGCCACTTTCCAGATGACGATAGGCTCAGCCACCATCAAATCAATCCGGAAATCCGGGGCACAAAACTTGAACATTGACTCGCTCGAGACTGATAGGATGAGACGTTTTTGTTTCATCGATATACACATATACTCGGTACTAAAATGCACTTCCTCAGAGGATATCGTGGATATACATTGATCTTGAAGGGAAGGCTGTGTTGCTTGGCGACAGCGATGATTTGTGAGTTGACTACCTAGGTATTGAGGGTTACGACGAGGTGACGAAATCAATCTGGATGCTCGTTGCCACATGATGACTTTGAGAACTGCTTTGTTGGTTAAAATATTCAATTATTTGGGTTTTTATATTCTGGTTTATTGATCATTAATATATAATGAAACTAAAAACTGTATTAGATTTGATTTAAGAATTATTTGAATTATTCAAAAAAACATATGATTTATTTTTAAATATTTTTAAAATAGTATTTTTGAGGGTTAAAGTTGGAAATTCGAAAATTTTCTAGAAATTCGTTTATTTTGTATGGGAAAAGTGTTATAGGTTAAAAATTCTGAACTTTTTAATTAAAAACTTATATAACCTTTCAATGAAAATATTTAAAAATAAATTAGAAAATTTTATATATAAATAATACTTTATACTATTTATTAAAAAGTTTTTATAATTTAATATTGATAATTATATTAGTTATATGCTATTTTAATTTATATAGAAAAATATGAATTTTGCAGGGATTATGTTACAAAACATCACGGTATGCGGTAAGTATGTTCGATAACTCTTACTACCTAGGTAGTTGGGTTATTCTTCTTTGTCCCAGTATATGTATGTATCGTACCTATCTAGGAATGAATGTATTCATGTCGTTTCAAAACACACTACGTCCGATTATTGTCAACAACAAAATCCATCCACGATAGTTCAAAGTAAATATTCCATTTGGGAACATTCAAAGGACCATTCTCCGTCTCTTCTCCTTCCCCTCCTCCTTCTTACCTGCCAATTGAAGAAATATATCGAATTTTTCGACCGAATTGGGGGTTCATAAAACTACGCCGCATTGCTGCATTTTCCAGATTGCTATCAAGTGCCATCAATTGCTATCATATCAGCCTTCTTCTTCACGGTTACCTACCGCCCTTCCCCAAAATAACCGCCCCCATCAGATCAAAACCATTTTTCTTTCCTCGAAAATCTTATACAGGAAAAATATATCGAAGAATACCTAAGCAACCGAAACAAACTGTGTATCGAAAATATCAGTTGAAACTTCATGCAGAACATTGACGCTCCACAGCCTATGGTGATATAATTTAAGCAACGACTTTCGTTATCGCAGTACATAAGATCTCACTATCGCATTCTCTACAAGATATCGGCATCGATTTACCAGAAGATAGAACGTGTCGCAGATTATTAGACGCAGTTTTCGCAGTCACAGCCATGAAAGCCATGAAGAATATGGGCATGAATCGCATGTTGGGTTCACTGAAGCGATGTAGGTAGATCTCGGAGGGAGTTCCACTACTTATGCGCCATAAAGTAAGGGGGGTTGATTTGTATCTGACTGACCATGGAAATTCTCTCTTGTAGCCAAAGATTCCAACGAAGAAACTGGAGATCCTCAGCACGATACACCCGAAGCAAATGCAGCCAGAAATATTGTATGTTATTCTTGGAAATGACCAAAAGTTATGGTATTGATTGTAACACAGCGCTTGTTCTGCGAATCTGGGGGTCCAAATGGCTCGGTATGTACATTCACCTCACTTGGAATATCCATTCGCAAAGTATTATATCTAATATTTTACAGGGTGAAGAAGTGGGTTATCTGCCTGCGATAGTTGAAGCCGCAGAATCCTCCCCGGGAGCTGCGAAAGAATGCGCCCACCATATTCGAAAGTTCCTCTCCAAAGACAACCACAGCAAAGCCTACGTACAATACAATGCGATAATGTTAATTCGAATTCTGACCGATAACCCTGGAATGACCTTTACGAGGAATATGGATGCAAAATTTGTACAAACGGTCAAGGAGCTTCTGAGAACTGGAAGAGACCCAAGTGTCAAGCAGATATTGATGGAAACTTTGGTCACATTCACGAGAGACAAGGCAGATGATGAAACATTGGCTCCTCTAATTGAGATGTGGAAGAAAGAGCAAGAGAAAATGGTGAAAGTAGCAGCAAGTTCCCCAAGCATTATGGTCGATGGATTTTCTCTTCTAATACATCACAGGGCCCCGCAGGTCCGCGAACCCTCGTCGCTCCACCCTTTGATCCCAATGCGCAGAATTACTTTGGACGAAATCACCATACTCATCGCCTCCCTCCTCCACATGAACTCTCATCCCGTATCGAAGAGGCACGCACTTCCGCAAAACTCCTCTCCCAAGTTGTACAATCCACACCTCCTTCCGAACTCCTTGCTAATGAACTTATCCGAGAATTTGCTGATCGTTGTCAATCTGCAAGCAGAAGTGTACAAGCGTACATGGTTTCGGAAAATCCAGCACCAGACAATGATACTATGGAAACCTTAATTGAGACCAATGAACAATTAAGTAAAGCTATGAATCAACATCAAAGAGCAGTGCTACATGCGCGAAAACTCATGGGGCTTGGGAATGGAGATAGTACTCCTCCGACTGGAACAAACTCTGGATTTACACCACCACCTGGTCCGCCACCCAACCAAGTTTCCAAACCTATTCCAAGTAATGGTAAGAGATCAGTGCCACCGATTCCTCCACCAGGAGATATCGCGCCTATGGATGACGAAGACGATGAACGAAACCCTTTCAGTGACCCAGAGCCAAACTCATCAAGGAGACCACCGTTCCCTTCTGATGCGCCACCGAAAACGACTGGTCAGTTCAATGATACTCTTGGTGTCGAACCATATCACCCTGGATTCAAAGAAACCAAGAGCTATGTCGGAAGGCAAGATAGTAGTATAGGCAATGTTACAATGCATGCTGCAGTCAACGAGGTATCAGATGATGAGGACGACGAGCCAAGATACTCGGTGGCTCAGGGCAAACAACCTGTTTATCGATACTAGAGGATTTCAAGAATATATAACACAATGGTAGAGAGATTCCAAAGCTTGGGGTGAATATTGAAGAATTGATGCATTTACGATTTGACGGATGTATACTGGAGCAATTTTCTTGGGTTGAGAGCGAAGCGGCATTGTGATACCTTGGGGTTTTAAGATTTTAAGTGGAATTTTTAATGGGTGGTCGTAGCTGTCAATTTAAGATCGAGATTATATTCATTCGATCCTATTTTCTTTCATTCTTGAGTTAAAGGGCTGCAGGTGTCCAAGAAATTGGACGGAATCGATCAATATATTAGATCAATCGGGTCCGATGATCTCTAGTGTATGTCAGCCATCTCCCACTGCGGAATTATCATTTGCAAGCTGATAGATTGGAATGCATTCAAAGCTCAAAGTGAGATAGATGTCTGAGGGTCTCCATCTGCCTTCGACGTTAACCCCGCATGAGTTTCGGGCTAAGACGACCGAAGGTGTAAATTGTAGATTGAAAGGGCTGGAAATCAGCGGAAACTTTGGGATTGTATCGACAATGCTTCATCTCATTTATGGGTATTCCCGGTCCCGAATTCGAGATTACCATATGCAGGTACATATTCAAGTAAGTGCCATGGGGAAAGTTATGACAGAGTCTCATATCAAAGATTGGGCGAACTATTATCAACCGCCTATCAATCGTATAAAACGCCTATCAACACGCCCCACTAATACACAGTTGATGTATGGATCTAGCTTGAGCCGAATATAACCACCCGAGCTTCGAGCTTCCTTATCAGGTTACCCCCCTGACTTTTTCCCCGCCATCTCGGAAATACCCTTGCCTCGAGGTCTAATATCAAAGTGAGTATGGAAACCAATGAGATAACAACTGAACAGTCAATTAGATCTTCAAGCAAGTACCTCGTATGAGACTCATTCAAGGTTTTTCCCCAATTATTAGATGGGGAACATACGCGGCTCAGCCATGTTTCCTATCACTATGTTGCGGTACCAAGTATTCCTGCAAGTTCCTGCATTATCAATAACTCTAGATAATGACAAGCCGATTTCGGTGTCCATGATTTGATTTGATTTGATTTGTATAAGTATTCACCGTTTGCTGAAAATCAACAATTCAATACTACCATACCCCTCTTGTCAAGAACAGTGAAGGCAATGCCAATCCCTTTCATATAATAACAGAGAAACGCAGGAATAGCTTCCAATCCAACTTCATTATTGACGTATTTCCTCATTCTTGTAGCCTTCGTTCTTTGTCCCATTGCCATCACCTTTTCGTATCAGTTTCCGGCTTGAAGTACCAAGATGTTGTTCCCTCGCCGTCTTCCTCACGTTCTCAGTGTCGCCTTGGCAGCTTTACCTTCCATAAAAGCTACATCAATACCACTAAACTCGACCTCACATGACGATGGAAAGAATGGAGCCGTTGCTAGTGAAAGTTCTATTTGCACAGATATTGGTATTGATATTTTGAAAGTCGGAGGAAAATGCTGCTGATGCTGTTAGTTCAATCATCCCAAAATCTATGGTCACTTTTAGTTATTCTAACTCCTACTAGATCGTTGCCGTACAACTCTGTGTCGGAGTAGTTGGAATGTATCATTCCGGTATTGGAGGTGGTGGTTTTGCAACTGTACGATCAGCCAATGGAAGTTACGAGTTTATTGATTTCCGTGAAATGGCTCCCGCCGCCGCTTTCGAAACAATGTATTCCCCTCCTCTCTCCAACTCTGACGCCTCCCTCTATGGTGGTTTGGCAAGTGGTGTACCAGGAGAACTCCGTGGTCTCGAGCACATCCACACAAAATACGGAGTATTGCCATGGAAACAAGTCGTACTACCTGCAGTTAAGGTTGCTCGCTATGGTTTCAATGTTACCGCCGATTTAGCCCGCTACATGGCTTCTTCTACAAGTTCTTACGATTTTTGACGTATGACGAAACTTGGGCAATTGACTTTGCACCAAATGGGACCAGAGTCAAGTTGGGTGACTTATTCACAAGAAAAAGATATGCGAATACACTTGAAACCATTGCCGAACATGGTCCAGATGCATTCTACACAGGCGCCATTGCAAATGCTACAATCGTTGCACTCCAGAAATCCAACGGAACGATGGAACTTTCGGATTTGAAAAATTACACTATCGAATCTAGAATCCCTTCGAATATTACCTATCGAGGTTTTAAAATTCATAGCGGAACTGCTCCATCCAGCGGTGCTGTAGTTTGCAGTGTTTTGAACATTGTTGAGGGTTATGATATGTCAAGTCCAAGTCAGCTGAACTTCTCGACTCATTACCTAGATGAGGCAATGCGATTTGCTTATGGTCAAAGAACCTTGTTGGGAGATCCAACTTTCCTCCCAAACTTGACAAGTTATCAGCAGGAGATGTTATCAGAAGATACAGCTGTTGAAATCCGATCGCAAATCGAGAAATATCATACTTTGAATGTATCCGCTTACAACCCTCAAAATTATGGTATTCTTTCTGATGATGGAACATCTGCTTCCGTTGCTGCTGATAAGAGCGGTCTCACAATTGCCATGACATCTACCATTAACACATTATTTGGAAGTAGACTCATGGTTCCAGAAACAGGTGTCATTATGAACAATGAAATGAATGGTAAGATCTTTAATCCAAACTTTGTTTTTATTTTTCTGCATCATATTAATGATTCTCTAGATTTCTCTATCCCAAATACCACCAACGCTTTCGGTTATGCTCCCGCCCCAGCCAACTTCATTCAACCCTTCAAGCGACCCCTCTCCTCCATCTCCCCAACCATCGTTGAATACCCCAATGGCACTGTCTACATTGCCCATGCCTCTGCAGGCGGCTCCCGTATTATCACAGAAGTAATCCAACATCTCTGGCACGTCCTTGACCAAAACATGACTTCTGCCGAAAGTCTCCGTCAACCAAGATTACATGATCAATTATCTCCTAACAACGTCTACTTTGAGTATGGATCCGAAACTTTCGGTATCGAAGGATACAGTAATGAAACCACGGCATTCTTTGAGGAAATCGGAGCAACAATTTCGTTTGTAGCAGTGGGAAGTACGACTGCGCAGGCATTGAGGAGATTAGGAAACGGAACTTTTGAGGCAGCAGGTGAACCCAGACAACTTAATAGTGCGGGCTACACGATTTAGATCTTAGGGGTGGCAATAAGGATACGGTGTACATGTGACATGATAATGAAAAGTTTATTATTCCCCTATTACTCCCTATCACTGGGATATGTACTTTAGAATTTTGACAATAATAAGCATTTTAGTTTACGATTTCATAAAAAGCAATTTGAAACTTCTTTCAATTCAAGCCTTTATCTTTGGCTATCATTCATTCAATTCTAGAAGGAGAATCTGCAAATAATAAATACTCTACATCTTATCATTGCATTTAATTGGGTTTTCTAATCACTTCCGAATTCTAGGCTTTGCCTCATTCCCTACCTGGGTACCCACGGATTCTACCATTTTACCCCATCGCCATAGCTGAAATCACGTCTATCCTCCGGAAATATTTATAACGATGAAATCATCACTCCCAGCCGGACTCAGTATCAGTAAGAGGACTTCATAGTAAAGCGGATTTCCGAAGAGTTGTCACAAGATTGAAAGTTCAGAAAACTATACTTAAAAGTCGAATCAAATTATTAGCCGAAAATCTTAAAGTTGAATGAAGGGGTTATTTTATTTGGATATTGAGAAAATTGGGTATGATATAAGTACATAGTGTATAACAAGAGATGTCTATGTAATTAGATAAATCGGCAGTTTTCTCAGAGAGAGACGAGCATAATAAAATCGCAGTTGATATCAAATGACACCAGAAATCATACGACCAGCGATTCAGATCTAATTAACTTGTGCCGCAGGAATTTCCTATGATAAACAAAAGTTTGAAATGAAGTATTCATATGCGAAACTATCAGAACATTTGGTTCGAATGTAAGTATCTTTCAACGTTCGTTATGGCTCATTGGATTGACACATAAAAATGAACAAATCAACTGAACCCCGAGTGTTAATGATAACTGTAAAGTTATCAACTATTCCGATAACAAGTCGATGGACCCTTAAGTTGGGATATATGCAAAAGGTAGCATGTAAGCTACGAAGATCATTGAGGCGATCAATCATACTGCATAACACTGAAAAGCATGAGTTGGGGACGGAAGATTTTCGATGCTGCCAAAAATGGGTAAGATCATCAACAATGTAGCAACCAAGCATATAAATAGCGAGCAGATCTTATTTGACTAACAATAGATGATAGATGTGAGCTAGTACCACACAAGGATATAACACAATCATTAAATGATAAATTTGATCCTTTTAAGAAAGGATCTAGAGAAAGAAATTAGTGTTGACCAAGGAGACGCAAACTGGTATACCAAACACACCACCATTAAACCTCAAACCATCCATAAAAATCAACCGGGCGATTTTCCTTTTGATATCTCATCGCATATTGATCTTGAGATACGCGCCATTTTTCCATCCTGACAATATACCTCCAATGACCTCCAGTAACCAACTGAGAACTCCCTACAAACAGCCCCGGAACGTCATAACAAGAGAATAAAAATCCATGTATTGTTTCCAAGAATCAGGAACACATCAATGTTGTTGGCGGCCTTACTTCTAAAAGATATCCAAGACGAACGTAGATGCCAATATGAGATGATAAATTAATCGGTCATCCTATCTTTGCTGATGATCTGATGTGTACATGTTCTAGTTCATATCGTAGTATTCCTGTAATATAATTTTGTTATTGAGTAGTAGCCGCAGCCGCAGCTGAAGCCATCTGTGCTAATAATGTATGTTCAGCAGAGACTCTTCTTTCTTGCTCTGCCTTTGATTGTGGTGATCTGACTGGAACAGTGGCGGCGGTGTTAGGAACGTGATTGTTGATTTTTGTGGCGTTTTGAGGACGTAATTCAGCTTCTAGACTAGAAGAATTGACATGTGGCTGTGCGTGGGCCTATAAAATTAGGGATTTAGTAGGGTGATTGATTTGTGGAAAGGATGACAAAAGAAAAAAGAGAACACTCATTAAGAGTTGAATAACAGTAGATGTGACAACTTACTGGAATTTGTCTACCTGATCCACTTGCTCCACCCGCTGCTATAGTAGTAACGCCACCACTAGTTGCCAAAGTAGATCGTTCTGGTGTATGCTTTTTATCGACAATTAACAACCCATCTTCTGATGAACCGCAAGAATCTCGCTGTGCAGATGCAGATGCTGTTGCTTCGAGTTCACCATCCTTGACATCCTTCCAAGAACATTTAGCATGCTTCTTTGTGCATGCAGCACAAGCAGTCATATGCTTGGTGCATGTAAATCGTAAACGTCGACATCGATCGCACGGTGGTGTAATTGGATCTCCTTTGTGGAGTTTCTCAATTCTGGCAGCCATCAAAACACGATATTGCCCTTCGATCCCGTCATCAGAGGTAGATGGTGGTTGTGATGCTCGTTGGTGATCAGAACCTGGAGCTGCACCATTGAAAGAATGGAAGTTTGAGTGCTCAGAATTATTAGGGCGGGGTTGCTTTGATCTTGGCTGAGATGGCAACGATTGACGACGGCTAGGGCTATGAAATTGTTCCAACAAATCTTGTTGCAGCTTGGCCGTCTCACCATTCAAGGGAGCAGGTGATCTGCTTCGATTGACGGCAGAAAATGGTTGGGATGCGAATGGAAGGGGGGATTCAGTAGGTTGTTCGGGAGATTTTTTTGCCTTGATAGCATTCTTTCTGCCTTTCATATGATAGTTGAGTTGTCTTGCTTTACTAGCGACTGCATCGGCCTTTTTGATCAACATTGTAAGTCTATTCTCGAGAATGAGAAGGGTACCAAGTTCAGAGTCCTCATCTTCTGGTAGAGGTTGACTTGGAATCATCCTTTCCGGTGCACCTGACATGATCAATCGATAATCGTCTTCAGATATTTCGACTTGACCTCCATTGATCCAGAACCGACAAACTTTCATGCTATGTAATGCATCGCTAAGAATAAAGTCTGCTGGGTTACTACGCGCGAAAGAAACCACTTCCAACCAGGTAATTGGCGTTTGTTCGAGAGCATAGGAGCTTTGGACGACTTTGATTGGACCGTCAAAAAGCTTTTCAAATGATTTCAATAGCAAAGGACCGACAAGTTTCGCACCAGTTAGGATGCCAGACTTTCGCGTCGTGAAGAACACCTAGTTACGTTATTATTATATCCCTCAATGTTCATCACGCACAAGTAGAATTTCCTCCCTTGCTCCCCCACCGAGCGGGAATCAATACACGTGATTCATGTACACACCTTCATATTCGTCCAACATGCTCAAAACATCTCCGAACGTTTCGGGATCTCCTTCGACCAGTTTAAGTTTGTCGCTTCTAGCTTTGACTAAATAGTTGATTTGCGCAGCAGCTGTTGGAGTTGCGCTTTCGCCCAATCGAGGAGCTTGTGTTATGCGTCCATGACCCTGACTTCCTGAACTTTCCGGGCTACGTTTCCGTTTTTCACCATGGGGCTCAGTTGTAGGCTCCATGATTATCGCTGCAATTCAATTGTTTGGAATGGCAAATTGTAATCTATATATCGATAATACGTAGGTGAAGAAAGGTGATGAGGATGAGCGGAGGGGGAAGGTGGAGAAGTAGGAGAGGCGGAGAGGTGAAGCCAAGTTAAGAATGAAGAAAGGGAGGAGCAGAGGGTGATTTTAATGTTTCAAGTCAATCGTGAGATTGAAGTTCGAAGTGCAGATTGATAGGAGACAGATAATACGAGTTGTGGTTACAAGTAAACAAAGTTTGGATGGAGGATTGTGAAGGAACTGTTTTGTACAAAGCGGAAGATGGACCTCCGCCGGTCGCGCTTTCCTCGGTCGAAGGTTAAACCTTAAAGAAACACCCACGTGATGAGACCTGGGTTGTTCACTTAGGAGCCAAGGTACTTGGCGCCTGGTAAGTTTCCACTCGGGAGATAAAGGGAGATAAAGGTGTGAATAGACCGATCCCATTAAGCACGAGAGAGGCAAGGAGGTATCATTCCACGGGTTAGAGTTGGAATGTTTGATTCACAAATAAATGATTGAATTGAGCCTCAAAATACCTCTCCAGAATGGTTCTAAGAGGAGCATCTCAATGCTCCATCCGTCCCGTTCCTTTTATTTACATATAGTCTTGATGTGAGATTACAAGGTATACGATGTAGGGTATATATATAGATCATTTCTTCTCATCCGTTCTATTTTAGCTGAGAAAAACCTCCGACATTCCGCTCCCCTCCCCTCTCCACTGAAAGAGGGAGCACTGTTCAAGTTGAAATATATGTATTGCCATGGTTCTCTCCGATATGACATGATTAGATATTCGTCTACCCTAGCCATCTCCAGGAAGTCTCGCATATTTATCTATTGCTCTCTTGGTGAAGAGAGATAATTCAGTATGTGTTTGGGTGGATTGATCTCCCCTCACCTGCCGTTGAGTTGGATGGACTATGGAAGAAGCACACAAAGTACAGAATATACTTATTGCAATTCTCACCAATGCATCACTCATAAATCTCAGTCAACCATTTGAGTCTAAATGTAGGATACCGTATCTACGTTCTCAAATTTGGAATCATGCCCAGGTAGGTAGGTACTGGTGGTACAAATTAAAGCGATCAAACCTACAATTTTTTATGATGAATACCTAACCATCGACGAGGCTGAGGCCTTTTCAAGCCCCGCCACTGGAAACAACCATCAATATTTACATACATTACCCCTTCAGCTGCATACAAAACAGCCAGAATACTTCTCTTCCAACCAATTTCCCACACTCGTTTTTACCATCGATTCAATACTTTACATACCGTGAGCTTCCTCAAATAGAACAGTAGTTTTTTTCTTTTCCGCACTGCACTGCCACTCACTAACAATTACGAGGTAGTCTTGCAGATCTCATCATTGATATAAAAGGGGCAGCCGCGCGCTTTATCCTTCTTCCCGATAATACACATCATACCCTCAATCGACTAACATACCTACCTCAACTATTCCAAATTCCGTTCGCATACTCTCCCTGAAGATTACACTCAAACCACACAATGGCTTCCACCAACGGAGTTACAGACACCAATGGAGTCACCGCAGGACTTTTCGGGCCTGAGCTTGTCTCCCCCGACGTTGCCAAATCCCTCCCTGAATCATATACTCTCCGCGCCCTTCAGAAGTCAGATTATGCTCGCGGATTTTTAGACGTTTTACGGGTTCTGACTGTTGTTGGGGATATCACAGAAGAGCAATGGAATGAGAGGTACGATTGGTATAACAATCAAGGAAAAGGTGGCTACTACCTCCTAGTCATTGAAGATCAGGGAAAAGTTGTTGCTACGGGCGCTTTGATTGTGGAAAGGAAATTGTGAGTACTAGTTTATGGAGGCCAGTGCCGAGAAGGAATGAATACTGACTTAATGAAAAGCATCCATAATCTCGGTCTCGTAGGTCACATCGAAGACATTGCCGTAGCGAAAGACCAACAAGGAAAAAAACTCGGATTGAAGATGATTCAAGCATTGGATTTCATCGCGGAGAAGATCGGTTGTTATAAGAGCATATTAGACTGCAGTGAGGCTAACGAGGGATTTTATGTAAAGTGTGGGTTCAAGAGGGCTGGTTTGGAAATGGCTCATTATTATGATCACTAAAACAAGCACGGAGATAACAAGTTTGGATCTCTAGACATAGCGAATTGGTTGGATTTTGATTTGGAATTGAGCATAGAGCGAGGGTTATAAATGGAAGACAAAAGGATACCATGTACAGATTTGTTTTGATTGGGAATGGATTATTTAGTCCCGGAAAATTTAAAGCAATGAATATTAGATTAGATTTATTGTGATTTGTTTCCTCATCCTTTTTTAAAACATTTGCGATTTTCTGATGCTTCAAACCCATTGAGGTTTTTTGACTGTTTTTTTTCCTCCTAGTAGATCCAAGACCAGTCCTCAATCCAATTGGACTAGATTTCATAACGATTCGAGGTTCCTTCTTGATTGGCTTTCTTGTAACACCAGCAGGACTCATAAGTCCCAAAGCGGAGTCTCTAAATTTCGTCTCTGGATCAATCTTCCTCGAAGGAAGTGAGATGACGGTCGGTTTGATCACGTCTTTCCTGTAGATTTTGATGGGCACAGAAACCCCGGATCCAATAACCACCCCTGACCGTTCATCAGACACATAGCTGTCAGAGTTTACAGACATTCCTCTCACTCTCCATCCCAAAACATCCTCCTCAACTTCGTCCAATAATCCACCCAAGCTTATACGTCCCTTGAAAGCATCATCTAGCCCTATCCTAATACTCTCTTTCCCATCCCCTAAGGATAAGCTACCATGGTTCCCTCCCCATACATTTGTTGCGTTATTTTCAGATTCCCAGTATCCCTTTCCTGCTTTGCTTCTGCCATTGATTTTCAAAGGCGGAAGGTCAGCAACCCACCCATCTAGCTCTGCCATTTCTAATTCTTCCACATATTCTTCCACAATATCAGCCAACTCAATCATCCCCTCGACTTCCTCTTCCATGATCAATACCATTTCTGTCAACCCGCCGAGTACATCCCCTTCCAAACCATCTAATTCCTCCCCACACATCATCTTCTCCCCAGTAATTGTGTCCATTACAGAAGCTACTTCTTGAAGTAAAGATGCGAGTTTATGAGCGGTTGTTTGATGACTGGGTGGTGTCGTCGGCATTCGCGAGTAAGGCTGAAGTAGTGGAATCATTTCGGATTGATATGTAGATTCTATCGGAGCTTGCGTCATGACATTTGGATGTCTCTTCGTTGCTACCACCTCATCGTTACGCTGAACTGTATAATTTGGCATCGATATTGGCGCTATTTAACAAACTGAAAGGTGATGTAGATTTGAGACTTCTAATTGCTCTTGCGATATCACTTGAGATCTCTCAAAGTAAATGAATACTGGTGAACGAAACAGGACTTGAATCTCCAAGATGAGTTTTATTGCTTTGATCCTCGATTGTTCGACAGGGTGTCATAAGTATTTGAATTCTGCGTTAGATATTTACCACATTCCAAGACGGGGCAAAGTAAATCATAAAAATGCTGTTGGCCTGGAAATTTTACAGCCATCCGAGATATTTTACTGCATCCCACATCATCGGCCAGGAATCGCATGATGATATTGAGATCTTTAAAATATGCTACTCATGCTGCGAATCCTTTTTATCTGATTGTGGATAATTATCATGGGAATTAACAGATGTTGATCAGGGATCGTAGGAAAAAAGGGGGACAAGTATAGCGAATCATGGCCGGTTACTGCACGAGCAATTCATGCAAAAGGTAAACGCATTGATGAACCTCGAGTTGAAAGAAAAATGAAGAATGTTTACCTAGGTAATTTTTCAAATACCGAGATATGGGGTGGTTCCATAACTCATTGCAGGTAAGGGATGAATTGAAATCCAAGAGGGAAATTAGGATATCAGAATGAGCCCGGCAAAGTAGATAACACATCTGTATGGTAAATTACTTTGTTCAAGACAGTGAAAAATTATACAAAGTCAAACTTAAGAATCTCTAACACGTAGCTTTAGAATCGCATTCTTATATTCGAAAAAAAAACCCCCCAATTGAGGGTTTGGCTGATTTTTGTCGTTATTTTTGACGTCATGATTGAGCAGGCTGGAATTTGCAGTGGACAAAATTTATTCCAACCCAAGGAGACATTCAAACTTAGCGAGACATTCGAGTTTGATGATATAATTAAGCTCCATGAAATAATTTGCACCAGTTCAAACGCCCAAGCGATGTTGAATGTTCAATGCAGAGCGTACTCAACATCACTTCAGATATCTCTCAGACAACGTATGACAAGAACATGATTATCGGAGCAGCCACTAGGCCTCACTGCACTTGCATTGGGAACCTGAGATGACCATAGGATCGTTGGTTGCTTGAAAAGCCAATCACAAGATCTTTCAACTCCCCGCCTCTCAACCTGGTAGCACCATATCACATCGTCTGATTAATAAAAGCCCAGATATTCAACGTCATGTTTCATTCGTTATATTCGTATCATTCCCAAAATATCTTTCACCTCAACGACCTTGGGATATCATATCTGCATCCATTTAGGTGGCGCTTGTAAACAATCGGGTTTGATGTGGGCGTATTTGGTTTTCCCCTGAAGCGCATTGAGATGTTCTTGTGGATTTCATTCCCTTTCACCCGAAATTTTCTTCTACCCTATTATCCTTTTCTCATTCTTCCTGTTGTACGAAAGGATTCGCGATTTCTTCGCTGCCATCAACGGGACTAATTCCAATGAGTAAGGTTCCTCTTGCAACCACTAAACCTAGTGATCTCCAGGCTTCGGTTCCTTCATCATCTGCGAAAAGACTAAGTCAGTTGATGGGTCTGGCAGAATACAAATATACTTTACCAGTCAGCTTCTCCTCTACATCATCTAATACCAGATTCATCAGAGCATCATAACCCTTCAATGTGCCCTTCACTAAAGAGGATTTATGTCAGTTACTTTCGAGTTTAACAATGCAACCGATAACGTACCATGTCTGCCACCATTAAACTTGACTGTGACCTGCTTATCCATGTACTTTCCCAGGTCCAAGATATTCTCCTTCTTTGGTTTCTCAAAATTTCCCCCGCCATGTCCACCCCTCTCCCCACCATGACCTCCTCTACCACCTCCCCTGCCACCTCTGTGTTCACCATGACCTCTACCACCTCCACGTCCGCCACCTCTGTGTTGACCTTGACCCCTTTCAGACATCCTGTCGCATGTATGAGAAAATGCGGTCTGTTATTTGTTGGGGAAATTATGTGAGGTTATTGACGGTACCAAAGAATTCTAGAACTTTTGTGGTGGAGAGCTACAGCAATTGAAGCAAGTTAGCCGCTAGAATAAAGCGACATAAGTGGCTGATATGGAAGGCTGTAAAGACGAGGCTGAGATCAGAAACTGTGGCTGTACATAAATACGGGCGGGCGGTGTCGACACAACGGAATTGATTACCATTCCAATCTTACACGAAGGATTAGATCAACTTGTTAGGGATCCTTCTACTTCACCAATACAATACTCACATAATATCTACGAAAGTGCGGCGTTTTAATTATTCTCAAAATTGACAGGAAACTAAAAATCCTGCGCTCGGTCATCCTAGGAATCATGTTAAAGTCGAGTGTCTCGAGAGTGTCTGATTCTAGGGAGCACTGGTGGAGGTTTCTTGAAAGTCATACTCCAGTCAAACCAGTACCACACCGGCAACTGTCTTTATTTTACGAGACTGTGAGTGCACATCCTTAGGTAGGTACGATTTATCAATATCTTCGCATTCTTCACTATCATGTATGGTTGCTATCACAACTTCATTCCCAAGGTCACTACGCATTATCACATGTCAAATGATCTTGAAGTTCCATGGTCAACACCCCGCCACGATTCAATGATCTTCATCCTACATCATGGGAGATAATATGTACCATAATTATTCAGTCCTATCAGGTACGACGACCTCAATTTCATTTACTTCGATCATGAATTTGTAGGATCGACGTCGAGGAAGTCTTAATTCCCGAGACCTAATCGAAAACCTCAATTTGCCACGCCTATTGTAATCGATGAGTTTGAAAGAATTAGAGCCTCAAGCTCTAGAGGCTCTGGATGAAGGACTGCCATATGAGGCAGAGGAGATAGAGGGAACAGAGGACAATGCAGTGATGTACCATGAATGTCTGCCGCAGATAATTCGAGAATCGACGCTTCTTCCATCGCCTATTGCCACTGCTGTTAGCCTGGTGACGAGATCATCTTCTCTTTATATTCGACTTGGGACATTCATAGGGGGACTTGCTATAGATGGTGCACGAGTAACAACACTCACCGGGTTAGAAGTCAGTAGAGCTATTATCGAGGGAATACTACATCGTGCTGGAAAGGACGTTGCAAATCGAAGCACTGGGGAATTAGGAAAGTTGGAAGCAGAAGGGCTACTGGAACGAAGTATTGCGAATTTACACGCCACCATTACAGGAATATCATTCGCTGCTTCTACTAGTTTTCATTTTTCTTCTGTAGCTTTGTCTTCAGCTACAGACATTTCACAACAGCTACTTGGTACACTGGATTCGATTCTTGGATCGACTGATTCTTCGAGAGCAATAGCAAGCATCATTACATTAATTCGCCGAGAGTTTCAGAACCCCGCCACAGGAGTGGAAGGAGAAAATGTTAGTGTAGGCGATCTTTTGCTGGGTATTTGTGGGTTGGCATTGTTACAAAGATGGTGTCGCAAATTGACTGACCTGGAATGTCGAGAGAACAAACACGAGGAGGTTCTTTGGGATGTGGTTGTACTTGATGATGGCCGGCGAGCGGATGTGGTCGGTATGATATCAGGAGATTCCTCCGACCGTCAAGGAGATCCCACCAAGTTGTCTTTCATGAATACAAGAGGCGGTGAATTGTTAGAGACGATTGAAAGAGAGGAGCCAAGTCAAGCTGATGTTGGCGAGGACAAGGTGGAGAGCGTATTGAGACAGAGGCTAATCAAGTCACTACCTTCTGATACCTCTGTTTCCATCACGACCTCTACCATCACAACAACTATAAAAACAATCACCGTCGAAGTTTCAGGGTTCGAGCCTCCTGTTTTTTTGCCACCTCCCGGTGTGGAGATATTGGAAGAACATGCCATTCGTCTTGAAAATGCGGACCTAAACACAGGGGGCAAACAACCAGAAATTACACCAGTACCGAGATATAGAGTCGTGTATGGAATAGTAGGAAATAGATTGCGGAATACGAGTATCGCAGAACAAGAATTACTCCAAGCTATTGAGAAGAACGTAGAAAGCGATGATATTTCGGGCGATGACCAGGACAGTGACGCTCCTAGCAGCGTCGCCTATTCAAACATACCCAAAGCGGATTGTATCGACGATGGTTTGCCTGTACAAGACGAATACTCGCCTGTCAATCTCCGCCGGAGAACTACTGGTAGCAAATCAAAAATACCCAGGCTTTCACTTCCTGGTGTTTTGGATGAGAAATGTATAGTAAGTACGGAAACGTCTTCTTTGGTTTCGGACAACTTGGCAAATCAGAAGAGATCAAGAAAGCCTATCAGCCCAACTTCACCAGATGATAGTTCTAAACAGATTTTCCTCAAGCCGATTTCGAATAATCAAATATCTAAAAAATCGAAGAGCGATGAAATAATGGTGGAAGGACAAGATAAGAAAACTTCTTTTCGCCAGGCCTTGAAAGGAAGATCTAGTACCAAGTTATCCAACCTGTTCAACAAAGATGGAAGTAAAGAAGACAGCAAACCCATACTTCCACCTCGGCCTCGTCCAACATGGGGAGACCCCACTCATGCATCAAAAATTAGATCTACCTCAGCCCATCTATCAATTCCACAGAAGCGGCCAAGAAATACTGCAGGCTCCTCAACACCTTTACGTGGAAATCAGACCCCATTGACGTCGGAAAATCTTGATAAGATTCAGCCTGATTTACCACGCACTCCCTCTAGAACCAGTTATTACACGGTCCACGAACAACGAAAAGATTCAATGGTTTCTCAAACTGACACTTATTCAATCCATTCTTTTGACCAAGGCCGTCCTCATTCCCCAGCAACACCGAGAAATCGTTACATGGGCCAGAACAATGCTATGAGGTTACGATCGGAAAGGGGTATGACCCTCGAAAATTCACTTTCAACACCCAAAAGCCATCGACGCACGCATTCAAATGAAGAAAGCATATTTACATTAAATACAAACAACTCAGAAATTTGTCTCATCCCAAATTTTGGAAGAGAAAATGGCATATTTGAAGGTAGGGAAGCATTAGATTCCCTGATGCGGACTGGTAAGATCGATGGCACTTTTCCAAAGCGCCACATCATACAGAACATTACCCGTTTCGTCAAATTTGCATCTGCCTCTTACGGCTCCAATTTTCTTCGAGTAATGGGGATCTCAGATCCTAGTACAAGACAAGAGCTTGATGCTATACATCATCTTGAGCATCAATCATTTTCGTCTCATACACAACTGCCTGCCGACACTATTCTTCTTTCTTCATTTGTTGATCCTCAAGGTGGGACTGATTCTAGTGGACTCACAAATACTGGTGTTCCAATGGTTCACTATATATCACTGGATCATCAATCACAAGCTATAGTTCTCACATGTCGTGGTACTCTAGGATTTGAAGATGTTCTCGCAGATATGACTTGTGATTATGATGAATTGGTTTGGCGTGGTAAAGCTTACAAAGTCCATAAGGGGATTCATGCATCTGCCCGTAGACTTCTTCATGGCGGTGGAGGCCGTGTTATGGCCACAATAAAAGCAGCACTTGAGGAGTTTCCAGATTATGGTCTGGTTATGTGTGGGCATTCATTAGGTGGTGGTGTAAGTACTTTGTTGGCTATAATGATTTCCGAACCTGCTGGCTACGGCACATCATTCGTTACATCTTATCATCCCGAGCATTCATCCACATCTCTTGACGCTACTGATAATTCTTCTCAAACACTACACCTCCCACCGGGTCGTCCAATCCATGTTTATGCTTATGGTCCCCCTGCTACAGTTTCTCCATCTCTAAGATCTGCAACTAGAGGTCTCATCACAACAGTCGTCAATGGTAATGATCTTGTCCCTCATCTTTCCCTCGGCTTACTTCACGACCTTCAAGCAGTTGCTCTTGCATTCAAGAACGACAACTCGGGTGCGAAAGGCGAGGTGAAGAGAAGAGTATGGACGGGAATGAGCAATTCATTTACTGAAAGATGGTATGGGCGATCTGGACATGGAACTGATGAAGAGGAGGAAGATAAGTGGGCATATGCTGCACTCAAGGCGCTCCGAGCTTGTATGTTGAGCAATAAGTTGGTACCACCTGGAGAGGTTTTTGTAGTTGAGAGCATGGCTGTCTTGAAACGGAGTGCTTTCATAAGAAACAGTGATATGAGCGATGGAAAAAATGATAGAGGAGAAGATGGATTGGGTAAACTAGCAACTAGAAGTGTATTAAAGTACGTGAGGGATGTAGAGAAGAGGTTTGGTGAAGTCAGATTTGGGGGAAGTATGCTGTTGGACCATAGTCCAGGAAGGTATGAAAGCAGTTTGAGGGCATTGGGAAAGGGTGTCTTGGGTGATTCATGAATCCTTCGCCACAGGGTATCATTATTTTCTAACATACAAAGTAATATATGACAATTGAACCTTTACTGAGGTTGCAGAAACATCATATCAAATCATCAGGAATTTTGCACTGTAAGATAAGCTGTTCAGAGGATGCCTATGTGCATCATGCATAGTTGCTTCCGATGTTTTCATTCATCTCAATAATTTCATTTAGAAATTATTAGCATACTAAGAATTACGGGCGAAATTTTTCCATAGGAATGCGTTAAATTGCCAACCTTCCATACCACACAGCATTCCCGATCCACGTTGTATTCAACCACATTCTATGCTTTCATTCCAGCACGTTTTAACATCACTGTTGTTCTAAGATTATTATTTCCTTTAATTTACTCTATGCTTGTTGACTGAGTAACTTCTACCAAGTTCAAGAAATTTTCTAGCTAAGATGGCTATGTTCATCCTTCTCCTTGTCATCTCGGCATACTTCGCTGCTGCAACACGAAAGTCATTACCTGTAGTTGATTTGGGGTATTCTGTCAATCAAGCTACTATTGAAGTATGTTGCTGAGATCTTAATCGTGTCTTTCTCAAAGCTAACATTTCCACGACAATTAGCCATAGAAGATACTAATGTAACTTGACTAGAAGTGGGTCATATCATAATATAAGTCACAAAAATCATATTTTCCTATTTGACCTTGTCCTATATGCTATAGGATGATCTACAATTATTATTAATTTAACTAAACTATTATTATCCTTTTCTTTATTTATTTATTTTTTTATCTAATCAATTTGATATTTGAATAATCTATTATATTGTTGTTTTGATAAGGATATCTGTTTAACCTTTTTAATAATTTTTAATACTTTTTCAATATTAAATACAAATTTATCTTTTAACTTTATTCTCTTTTCATTTTTTTGTTTCTTTTATATTTCAAATAACTTTTTATATTCTTAAAATTTCTTTTGAAGAATAGTATTTTCAATATTTAAGCTTTTAATTTAATAAGTTATTCATTTTATATATCTCTATATTGAAAAAGTAAATAGATTATTAATAAATAAAACTAAATTGAATATCTTATTTGCTTATTATAGTTTAATATTATTTGAAAAAAAGCTATTAAGTAAAAAGAGATTTAAATCTTCTAGATTTATTAATATATTTGGAATGAAAGGTGATGATAAAAGTAGGGTTAAAAGATTATTTAGAATTTGATAAGGATTAAATAGATTCAAATCTATTCCTTTTTATTTGCTTTTGATATTTTGATAAATAAAACCTTTTTCTTTTATCTTTTGAAAAAGCTATATTCAATTAGATTGTTATATTTGTTATATTTCTATTTAAAAATATCAATCAATCTTTTGGATATAATATTATTTTATTAGTTTATATATTTTAATATTTAATAACTAAAGTAAATATAAGTAATAAAATAATAGAATAAAAAGATTAATCTTTTTTTCAATACAAAAAGCAATCAAACTTTCTATAATATAATTAGAATAATTATTTATAATCAATAATCAAGATTAATCTTTTAATATTTTTTGAGATTCTGATTTAAAAACCTTATATATCTATTCAAAGCCATAACTATTAGAAATTCATTTATTATTGTTTATTAAGAAATACTAATTTGAAGGAGTATTAATTGAAATCTATATAATATTAATATTCTGAGCCTTGAAAATAATTATAAAGGGTAAAGAATCTTTATCTGTATTCATACATTTTAATATAATTATTCACTCTTACTTTTCTATTATAATCTTTCAATTTGATTTGAGAATTGTTGGTTCAATAATGAGATCAGGAATACGGGAGACGTGGTTCCCACTATCATTAGTAGGCCCCTAAATGTCTGTATTGTATTCTGTTTAAAGAGCTAGCTAATAAGGGAAAGTAGTAGACTTTATATAGATATTACTGAAAGAGCTAATCTTCTTTATATTCGCCTAAATACCTTTGATATAATAGTTATTATATTGAAATCATTCTTTTAAAATGAATTCTTTTATTTATATACTCAGAACTCTTTTTTATGACTTCAAATACAATGATTGAAAAGAAATTTGTAAAATCATAAAATCCTTTATCTGCTAATTAAAATCCCTAATCTTTTATTAGTAGAATCAATCCCTTTCTTTAATCCTGTTCTACTTATTTTATTACCTTGATATCGATCTTATTTATATTAATCAGATTAGCAAGAGCTTAATATAGCTTTCCTTTTATTATTGTATTAGCTGGATTAGTTGGATTATCAATCTAAATCACTTTAACAATCTCTTTCTACTTATAGGATTGATATAATACTATAATATCGATTATTAATCTCTTTTCACTAGTTATTCCCAGTTTTATAAATAGGTTGTATAATGATTTGGAATCAGTGCACAAAACTAATGGAATCTTCTTGTCGAGAATGGCGCTAATTGTAGAAGTGATTGCTGTACCGATATCGAATTTCTGAACTAATCTATATAGCTTGGATGCCAAAACATTGCATGTGACTCTCTTGCATTTAATGAATAACCAATGAATAATATTAGTATTATTGTGTTTATCCATTATAACAATCACATAGCCTATTTGGAACGAATAGTCCTTATTATTCGCAAAAAAGACATTAGCAAAAACAACAATCTTAAGTGAATTTAAATCAAATAGTACATATTTGAGTTCTCTAGCAGAGTTTTCTTTTTGCTATTTGATACACTTGTTTAACACCACAATATTATCCTTGCCAGATTAGGTTATCTGTACTGTCATAAATAGATCAAAAGATGCTTTAGATTGACATATAGTTGTAATATATACTCTGTGGGCTCATTATACAACATACTATTCACATATAAAAGCATACTTCCGAACCTTATTATGTATACTATACATATCCATAGATCTTGTAGATACAAGCTATAGATTGCTGTATTGCCTCTCCTAATCAAAATAAATATTATTACCCTTAAATATAAGAGTAATACCATTAAACTTTAATGGATAATTGTAAGTGAGTTTCTTGCGATCCTTAATCATAAAGCCAGTTTGCTTGAATTGTTTATTCTTAGCTTATATAAACGTATTATCCCCAATAATAAGTATATCATCTGTCTGAAACCCTACAATGCCAAATCCAGTCCCCTTATTATTAGTATACAAAAGACAAAGGTTATATATGGATTGCTATATCTTAAGCTTCTCGTAGTAATGAGTATGGTATATCTGGAACCAATGATTTCCTGTTTCAGGAATACTATATAATAGTTTAACAATAAGTAAAATCATACTGATTAATAAATTTATTTTTTCCAGAATATAGACATAAAAAGTGCGATACAAGTTCGAAGTGGATTGAATATATGCCTAAGTGATATCTCGAATATATATTCCTATACCTGTTTTTCGAGTACTTGCAGCTAATAAAACTAAAATGCATTGATATGATTGTTGAATTGTTGGGGATTATATTAATATAAACATCTTATTAGCATCATTATATACTTGAATAACTAATCTCGACTTGCGGAATTCAATATCTGTTCCTTTATTCTTGATTTTATCAACAAATTGTAATTTAAAAATATATATACCAAAAGGAATATCCAAAAGTAATACAATCTCGAATACACCCTTAGTTATCAATCCATCAATCTCTTTCTTTTTGAATTCCTTATATATAATAGAATTCTTAGAATTAGTAGCAAAATATTCGGGATAGTAATCTTATATATAAGCTCGAATCTGAGGTATAACCATTTATGGAAAAGATGTTAGTATAAGTATCTGATTGTTCTTAAATAAATCCAAGAAAGGTTCCTCTGGATTTGTTATATACGTAATCGTTATTTCTAAAGGAAGTAATATAACTTTACCGGAATTTGGCAAAGTTATTTTGGAATTAATATCATAATCAATTTCTTTAACCTTCTCAATATATTTAGCTTCTAAATACTTATAATACAGCTTTACCGATATAGATCTAAATCTTGTAGATTTATAAAATAGATTAAGAGTATATATTTCCCTTTTCATATTAATAAATGAAAAAGGTTCTTTCCACTTACCAATAACTATTCCATTACCCTCTCTTCAGATCAAAACCTTACTGTTTAATAGCAAGTCATAAAGTACAGTCGTAAAGGGTTCGTTGTATATATTCAAGGCCTCTCATACTTATATAGAATTATATAATCTGCAAACCTCTATTATAATTTTAGAGATCGCAACAATATATTATTGAATAATAGATATCGAAAAGCTGATATCGATTATGCAGGGAAAAATACCAAAAACGAATAAAGTAGACATTAAACCATCAGATCCAATAATATCATTAATTGCCTTTATAGCCATCTGGAATATAATTGTTTTACAAATACTGAGTTTATAAACTTCTTTATAAATAATCTTATAAGATTTTTATAATAATACATGAAATCTCTCAACAATACCAATCGAATAATACATCTTCATAGGGACTATCTTTATCTGAATAAATATTAATATAATATATTATTGAAACTCTTTTTCAACGAAATTGGTACTAATATTATAAATGATATACTCTGGTGGACCAATATATATATTAATCTAGTACTCATAGAGTTTATCCCATATATACTTTATAGATACATTGCTTAACCATCGAACAGCTTGAAAATGTATGGTTTTATTAATAATATATAAGATTGGATTATTATTAATATAAAGTATATTAATAAGTATAATATAATTAAACTCAAAATTCTTATTGGGTAAAAAGAATTTAAATCTGTTAGATGATTTGCTATAGACTTGATAATAATAATAAAACTTGATAAACTATTTGATCGCTTTAAAGTCTTCATCGTGCCCAAAGTATTTAAATACTTTATAAAACTTATATATAAATGAATAACCGAATTAATAATGAATTTATTATAACTTGATTTCGATAAGATAGCAATCATCATTACCAATGAAATGGTTGATTAGTCCCTTGATATTGATATTCCATAGCAAAAATGCATAGCCGAATCGTTGATATATAGGATAGACATTTTTAGGTGTAATAGCAATATCATCAAGGTTGTCATACTTAAATCTAAATCTATCCATATTGGCTAAAGAAAGTAAGAATGGAAGATCGATTTCTATTATATTCCATTCTACTTCTCTAAATGAAAACTTGATATAAAATGAACTAATAAAAGTTATCGCTCTAATATCGTATTAGATTATTACTTATCCAGCAATAGCTTTATTATACTCAACATCCTCAATCTTTTTCTATACCAAATACTAATTATATTCGATAAATAATCTCTTAGCCACACCCATATCGATTATAATATCAAAGAACATATTAATACCATATCACTCGCCACTTGCAATGAATATTTCAACTATTAATTTATAAATGCTTATAGTATTGTTAAAATCAATTATTACTGAAAAACCATTACAAGCACCCATTAAAGTAAAGAATATCCTGAAGATCCCTCCAGAACCACTTATATCAATAAGATACTAATCAATGAGATAATCATCATTATCATCACTATTACTATCTCGATCATCTTTTTATCCAATATTAGTAATAAACTAATCATATTATTTCGTAAAGCTCTTATTATCGAGATTACTATACTTAATATAGTAATTCGTTTTAAATCGGTCTTTCTCTTTTTATATATACTTATAATATCTATAGCCCTTCTTCTTACAATCAGAAAAATAATAATTATCCTTATTTTTATCAACTGATACAGAGAAGGATTATCAATCAATATATTTATTATAAGATTTCTAAAAGAAAAAGCCTGAAGATATACTATTATAAAAACATTAATCTATAAGGAATATCTCAAATAAAGAATATGATTTTGGAAATGCCTTTCGATAAGAGTTAATAGTCTATTTAATCTGATTAATAAGCTCTGTAACAATTAAATAAGAATTGTATATCACAAAATAGCACTCCAAAATATTATTACACACAAACAAAATCTTAATATAATACAATTGAGAATTGCATATTATTCTGAGAATAATATACTAAAGAAAACATAAATCTATAATCATTATATTAAACACTTCCTGAGGCTCTGTAAATGGGTTTTTCTTAATATAATCCTTGAAAATGATATTATTCCACTTGAAAAACATATTCCATTAATATTCAGATCCTTCGAAATTGTTGATTATCATATTACACAAGCCTTAATACAAATCAGGAAAACTACTAAGATTTGTTTAATAATAATCTCTAGCTATATCCGCGAGCATAATCGAAAAGGCTATCATAATCATCTTCACTAATATAAATACCCTACAATAATACTCCCCAAATATAAAGATCTTCAGATTAAAGGAATCATCAATACCCTTATATCTATCATCATCCCTATAGATTTTCAAAAGATTAATAAGATAATAGCTCTGATTATATTAATCATCATCCTTGCAATTAGAATGATTAGAATAATCCCTATCCCTACCACCTCTACCATCATCTCTACCATCATTATCGCCACCTCTACCATTATTACTACCTCAATTACCACCCCAATTGTTATTATTATCCGGATCATTACCATTACCAGATAATTCTACAGAAATATTAATTGATAGAATTCTAGAGCCTGGTTCTAGTACTGGTAAAGGTGCACATAGAATTCGTATATCCCTAGATTGGAATAGAGCTAATTCTCTATATATATCAAGAGGAATAATCGAACCATTTGTAATTTTACTAGATTTTGATAAAGTTAGATAACCAGCTGAAGTATTATTCTGAGGTTTGATAAAAGGTTTGGCTTGTGATCTTAAATCGAGTTCGATAGGAAGGTAAGCTTATTTTGTAGATATAAATAATTGTACCTCATTAATCTAATATTCCAAAAGCTGATTCATAATCTAATCGTAATACTCTTTGCAGAGAAATGCTTTTATTAAAGCATTATTGAGATTTGTATTCATATTGATATAAACTTTATAATGTTATAAAACCTTACAAAAGTTATATAATATCAATTTATTAATACTCCTGAATAGAATTTGTTGAATAAATTCGAAATCGAATATAACTATATTCTAAAGAGATACATTAGTGATCCTTGTATTCGAATATATAACCATTCGAAAAAAAAAGTATCCATTGATTTGGTACTCTATTTCTATTTTGAATATATATTTTTTATAAAATTATCTAGTTTTATTAAGATTTTTTGAAAAGAAATAGTTTTGAGATTCTCTTTTGAACTTCAAATCCTTAGTAGTTTCCTGAGTTTTTCTTTTTTTAGCTATTATTTTGTTAAGAATATAGAGATTGAAAAAAACAGGAGAATAAAAAGGAACACTAATCATATCTTTATAGAAAGAAGTCTTGAACTCCTGTTACAGAGGATTGGTATCGTTAGTTATCGTATCGATAAATCCTCCTATACCAGTAAATTGATCGGATAGAATAGATTTCTTATTAATATCAGATTTCTTACCAGTTTGCTTAGAGCTAGTGCTAATGCTTCCCCAGAATGTCATAGTACTGACAACAGGAAATAAAAGAAGTAAAAGTGAGAAGGTATTTTGAATAAGTAAATTAAGTAATTTGTGATATTACTAATTAATATTAATTCAATAATGAGATCAGGAATATAGGAGACATGGTTCCCACTATCATTAATAGGCCCCTAAATATCTGTATTGTATTCTGTCTAAAGAGCTAGCTAATGAGGGGAAGTAGTAGGCCTTATATAGACACTACTGAAAGAGCTAGTCTCCTTCGCATTCGCCTAAATACCTTTGATACAGTAGCCATTATATTGAAGTCATTCTTTTGAAGTGAATTCCCTTGTTCACACAAGAATAGAATTTATAATTATATATATTGATTCTATTTCTCCAATTATATATTCTATCTTATCCATATTATATATATTCTTGAGTTTATAATATTGTTTTTCGATTTATATTTGAAATATTAAAAATCATACTAAATTGTTTTAAATGTAATTTTTTATATCTTACAAATTCTAATTTATAAGAATAGGTTTTTTTAAGTTTGGGATATTGATTTAAGAATCTATAAATCCATTATTGATTTATATAATTTAATTAAAAAGATAAAAAGATAAATAGTAATACGAAAATAATATATTGATTTAGAATTTCTTGGGCCATTTTTTTCAATAACTTAGAAATTGCAAAGTATTCTGTTGGTATCACCATGGGGATGGTGAAGTAATATAGTACTAATGATTCACACTGTTGTAATATTGCTTGAGGTTCTAAAAGCTAAAGGCTACGAAACGTACGATATAGTGTTGGTGCGCTAGCGCCTGCACTAGTGCGATCACATGGCTCCTGTCACATGATCCCTGTCCCAACATATTCAGTAACTATTAATTATAAGATTCATTATACTAAAGTTTTTTCTTTTATATTGAAAAGTTTTTGAAAGGATTTATAAGATTAAGAGTATAATTATTATTTAGTTATTTGATTTATTAAGATTAACTTCGGAATTTTAAAATAAATAGCAATATTTTGAATTGAAGTAAATTCTTTATTTTTTAGATTTTCTATAGCCTTTTGAATATTATTTTCCAATTCACTATGATTTAATGATTTTCGATTTATTATATATTGAATAAATACATAAAATAAAGAAATAAAGGGATGATTTTAACTCATATTATAACATAACCCACTTCTAGTCAAGTTACATTATAACTTTTCAAATATTCGGTATGGAGAAGCTCCTGTTGGGCCACTACGATTTTCCAGACCAATCCCTCCGCGAACTGCCAATCGAACTATAAATACCGGTCAAGAAGCAAGATCATGCTACCGAGCACATCCTTATTGGTTAAAGACAGCACGGCAGTATATTAATAAGGTCCCCCTAGATGAGATAAAGCACGAATGGTTCGATATAAACAATCCGCCTTTACATGATGCCAGTCAATCCGAAGACTGTTTATTTTTAGATGTGATGGTACCTACTACGATTTTCGATAAAAGTTCAAAGATTGAGACATGCGATGATGAACCAAGTGCCCCTTGTGACGACAACAGGTTCACGACATGATAGTAAATGAATCAATTATCGATACTAGAGAATAACAAACTACTGTACAAAGGGTGAACCTGTAAGAGGCTTTTATAGGTCCGGAGGGGACCAGGAGGGGACCAAGAGGGGACCAAAAGCGAAGCGAGATTTGACCTGCCAGGTGGGGCAAATGGATGACTAATCTAGGCCTGAGGCCAGATCGTCACACCCCTGTTCTAGTTTGGATTGATGGTGGTGGCTTTACTGGTGGATACAAGCATGAAACTAATCCTGTAGGATTAATCGAGAATTCAATGGTATTAAAGGAAGAGTTCGTCTATGTTTCCATAAACTACAGACTTGGTCTTTACGTTAGTATAATCATGATCATTCTTAAATAAATATGCTAATTTTATAGGGTTTCCTAGGTGGACCACTTCTGAAAGCCGATGGAGATGCAAATGCAGGTCTGCTTGATCAAAGACTAGCTTTAGAATGGGTCCAGGAGTTTATTTACTTATTTGGAGGTGACAAGAACCGAGTTACTGTCATGGGTGAATCGGCCGGCGGTGGATCCATACTACATCAAATAACTGCATATGGTGGAATGAGAGGTCCCCCGCCATTTCAACAAGCTATCCTACAAAGTCCGGGGTTCCAGCCAAATCCAGGAAGTTATCAACAAGAAAGAATCTCACATCATGTCTTGAACGACGCAAGTAGCTTTTCAAATAGATCGATTACAACTATTGATGATTTACGAACAGTGGATACTCGGACATTGGCTAAAGTCAATGATTTCATCGTTGCAAATTCTCCTTATGGCCTTTATACATTCGGTCCAACTATCGATGGAACCTTTGTACCAGCACTCCCTGGTCAAGTTCTAGCTGATAAGAATTTTCACACTTCTCTGGCATTAATGATAGGAGGAAATGATCAAGAAGGTGTTTTGTTCACTTCACCGTATATTTTGAACCAGGCAGATTATGTTGCCAATCTTAAATGGTTGTTTCCAAGGGCTCCCGATTTGTTAATTTATGACATTTTCGCCCTTTATCCCGACCAATTCGATGGGAAATATGGTTATACGAGTGAAATGATGAGGGCGGCTGTTACTAGTGCAGAGTCCTGCTTTGTATGCAATACGAGATACCTGAATGCTAAAGTCGGAAACAAGTCATACGTTTATTCATTTAATGTACCTCCAGCATTACACGCAGACGATGTTGCATATACATTTTATAATGGTCCGGGGAGTGTTACATGGGATGGAAAACCTGTATTTGGAGGCGCGGCACTTTCTCTTCAAGATTACATTGTGAATTTTGTGACTACTGGTACTCCGAATGGAAGAAGGGTTCCTGATTTTCCTCAATATGGAAGCGAATCGAATGTTTTGAGTATTAACTCATCCTTTTTGGGAACTATCTCTGTTGATCCTTTAGTAAGGGGGAAATGTGAATGGTGGCAGAAAGCGCTTTACTATTGATTACATTTGTCGTTTTTTGTGTGAACAAGGGTATTCACTTCGAAGGAATGACTTCAATACAATGGCTACTGTATCAATAGTATTAGGCGAATGCGAAAGAGACTAGCTCTTTCAGTAGTGCCTATATAAGGCCTACTATTTTCCCACTTAGCTAGCTCTTTAGATAGAATACAATTAGATATTTAGGAGCTACGAATACGTGGGTGCTACGTCTTCCGTATCCTTCTCGAACCAACATCTTTCTTCATGTATGACGCGTAACAGGAATTCTGATTCGCGAGACTTTCGGATTCAAAGCAGTTCATGTCTGAATGATATAGTATGTATTAGTAGACTTCAATTTAGCGTTTAATCGTTTCATCTTGTTATTCTTTAACTTCATTTTAATTCTTTAGTATGATCTCTTTTCATTCTTCGTCATCTATAGAACTTGATTATTATAAGATTTATAAATTTAATATTTCAGTTATAGTAACGTGAAATAAATATCTCTTATTTATTTACTCTGAGTAGGAATAAATGAAACTTTAAACTTTTGAATAAAACTTTTAAATAAAACTTTTGAATAAAATCTTACTAAAAATATATATGGAATTCGAAAAAATAAAATAATTTCTTTTAGCTATAAAAGTTATATAATAAATCGAATGACTATTAATAAAAATTTAATATAATTTTTGTTGAATAAATGATTTAAGTTCTAAAGATAGGAATGAGAAGATTTATTATAAATTGTTGGTTCGAGAAAGATACGGGAGACGTGGTTCCCACTATTCGTAGGCCCCTAAATGTCTGTATTATATTCTATCAAAAGAGCTAGCTAAATGGGAGAATATTAGGCCTTATATAGGCACTACTGAAAGAGCTAGTCTCTTTCGCATTCGCCTAATATCTTTGATATAGTAGCCATTGTATTGAAGTCATTCCTTTGAAATGAATACCCTTGTTCACACATAAATAAATAAAGTTTTCAATATTATATAAAAATGTAAGAGGGCGCTAGTTTATCAAAAAGTAGAAAAATGATAACTTAAAGAATTCAATTACGATATATTAGATTAGTAATACATCTAGTTTCTGGTTTTTACTTTAGAAATAACGTAACTTGACTAAAAGTGGTGTTACGGGGTGACACTAAGCCCTTTCTGTCCTGTCCTGTCCTGCTATATATGTGAGAGTAAGGTAGAACTTCCAGTTCTACCTCCTAGTCTTTTGGGTGTTTAGCTCAGCGGTAAAGCTTCTGAATACTCCCAGAGGTGATCCCGTGACAAGTGGGTCATATTATGATATGGATCAAAATCATTCCCTTATTTCTTTATTTTATATATTTATTTAATATATAATAAATCAAAAGTTATTAAATCATAATGAATCGAAAGATAATATTCAAAAGGCTATAGAAAGTCTAAAAAATAAAGAATTTATTTTAATTTAAAGTATTGTTATTCATTTTAAGATTCCGAAATCAATTTTGATAAATCGAATAATTAAATAATAATTACACTTTCAATCTTACAAATTCTTTTAAAAACTTTTCAACATAAAAGAGAAGATTCTAATACAATGGATTTTACAATTAATAGCTACTGGATATTCTATAATTCCTAGATTGTTAAAAGAAATGGTCTAAGAAATTCTAAATCAATATATTATTTTCATATTATTATTTATTTCTTTATCTTTTTAATTAAATTATATAGATCAACAATGAATTTATAGATTCTTAAATCAATATTCTAAATTTAAAGAAATCTATTTTTATAAATTAGAATCTATAAAATATAAAAAAGCTATATTTGAAATAATTTCAATATAGTTTTCAATATTTCAAGTACAAATCGAAAAATAATATTATGAATTCAAGAATATATATAATATAGATAAAATAGAATATATAATTGGAAAAACAGAATCAATATATATAATCGTGAATTCTACTCTTAAATCGAATTGGAAGGTTATAATAGAAAAGCAAAAATGGATAATTATATTGGAATATATGAATATAGATGGAGGCTCTTTGCTTTTTATAATCATTTTTAAGGCTCAGAATATCAATATTATATAAATTCTAATTAATATTTCTCCAAATTAGTATTTCTCAATAAGTAATAGTAAATAGACTTCTAATAATTATAGCTTTAAATAGATATATAAGGTTTTTAAATCAGAATCTCAAAAAATATTAGGAGATCAATCTCGATTATTAATTATAAATAATCATTCTAGTTATATTATAGGAAGTTTAATTGCTTTTTGTATTAAAAAAATTAATCTTTTTATTCTATTATCTTATTATTTATATTTACTTTAGCTATTAAATATTAAAATATATAAATTAATAAAGCAATATTATATCTAAAAGGTTGATTGATATTTTCGAGTAGGAATATAACGAATACAATGATTTGATTGGATATAGCTTTTCAAAAGATAAAAGAAAAAGGTTTTATTTATTAAAATATCAAAAGTGGATGGAAAGGAGTAGGTTTAAATCCATTTAGTTTTTATTAAGTTCTAAATAATCTTTTAATTCTATTTTTATTATTACTTTTCATTTCAAATATACTAATAAATCCAAAAGATCTAAATCTTTTTTTGTTTAATAATTTTCCTCTAAATAATATTAAGCTATAATAAGTAAATAAGGTATTCAATTCAGCTTTATCTATTAATAATCTGTTTACTTTTCTAATACAAAGATATGTAAAGCAAATAACTTATCAGATTGAAAGTTTAAATACTGAAAATACTATTTTTTAAAAGGAATTTCAAGAATATAAAGAATTACTTGAAATACAAAAAAAACGAAAAAATGGAAAGAGAATAAAGTTAAAAGGTGAATTTGTATTTAATATTAAAGAAGTATTGAAAATTATTAAAAAGACTAAACAAACATCCTTATCAAAACAACAATGTAATAGATTATCCAAATATTAAATTGATTAGGTAAAAGAGGAAATGGAAAAGGAAGAGGATAATAATAGTTCAGTTGGATTAGTGATAATTGTAAATCACCCTGTAGTATATAGGACAAGGTCAAATAGGAAAATATGATTTTTGTGACTCATATCATGACATGACCCACTTCTAGTCAAGTTACGTTATTAATATTGGTTTATAATTCTAATCGATTATATTCTATATCATTATTAAAGTTTTATTCAAATAATAAACTGATTAATATATATAGAATATCTCTTTTTATTTAATCTATAGATTATTTAAATTCTTTTATTTAATCTTTCCTAGTTCAAAAATGTTTTAATCTAATTATATATATCAGGGAGCGACCACCTGATAGGGTTTATATAGTAGATCCACTGTTCCGAACGCATTCGGAACACTCTACGCTTTTGTAGGTTAGTGGTAAAGTGGATCAACCCTAACAATATAGGTTTCTTTAAGTTCTTTCTTTTTATTTAGTTGTAGTAATTTTGAGTATTTTATTAGTAAAAGAATTTAGAAAAACATTATCTCTTTTTGATTTATTTTATCAAAGCTTTTATTTTTGTTATATTTTAAATCTCTTCGAAAGTCAGTCTTCTTCTATTTCAATCTTTATTTAAATTTTTCATAATTTATTGAATCTTTTTGATTAATATTATATAAGAATGTATAAACCTTCTTTTTTGTCACGGGATCACTTCTGGGAATATTCAGAAGCTTTACCGCTAAGCTAAACGCCCAAAAGACTAGAAGGTAGAACTGGAAGTTCTACCTTACTCTTATATATATAGCAGGACAGGACAGGACAGAAAGGGCTTAGTATCACCCCGTGACATTTTTATAATTATATCTAAAATTCGAAAATAAGAAAGTTTCAATCAGTAAATAATCATTGCTACAAATTTATTATAGAGATAATTTCTATTAAACTTAATTATTATATAATATAAATTAAATATTAAGTATTATTTCTTATTTGTATATATTAAAGTGTTTAGTATCAAAAGACTCAAGCCCCGTAGAATAATTTACTAAATATTAAATATTTCTAAAATCTAGAGATTGAATAAAGACATGAAATTAATAAATTATAATAATGCTATCTATTTATCAATATAATAAGGGCCTTGATGGATTATATCGAACATACTTTTAATAGAAGATCTTTCTTTTCTAGGCATAACAGCCTAATTGACTATACTTGATCATTATTAAGATACTTTCAATAGTTGAATCTGACTTAACCAGCGCCGTTGTTGTCATGGCCAGTCTTTTATGGGAGTATAACTACATAGTAACTATTGAAAACTTATAGTCAATGGCGAGGCACGAGGCAACATTCGAAGTATTATCAATAAGTGAAGAGGGGTATGGGAAAAGTCATAAGTTTTGAATTTCTGAATTTTATAAGACTACGACCTGCGTGAAACCCGAAAGTGCCAGCTTTAGATATATGCAACTCCACTCAACCTAACTTCCCCAAAAGACCATACCCAGTATGCAGACGTTTGCGATATGAAAAGAATCCAGTACCAAGACCATACGAGATTCCTTGATTATCAAGCGTTAGCAAGGATGAAATGATTGAGCCATCTCCAGTGTCCAATTATTTTGAGTTACTCTGCATTCTTCTTCTTTTTTCTTGCGTGAAATTTCTCGTTTCTCTTCTCGTTCTTTCTGCAACTTCGCTTCCTCAATCTCCTTAATTTTGGCCCAGTTTTGGAAAGCATCTTTGTTCTGCGTACAACATATCACAACTTCTCGTGTAGCTAGAACATCCTCCAAGCAGTCGTGAATGGCACCTTTGTTCTTTCTAATCTCTAACTTGAGAAGCTCAGAGCACATTGTTGACAACCCCCAAGTTCGATTGAAGCCAACTTCTTTTTTTGCAAGAATCGCGGAGTCTACAACACGGGGGTGTATTATCCTCAGTGCATCTAAGTCATTTTCTAAAGCATGACCGATGAGGACTGTGTCAGCATCTATAAGTTCCCACAACTTGGATCGGGCCTCTTCCCAACCATCCAGTGCCTGACCTCGTGAGACAGCTTCATTGAGAGTGTGTATACTTATGCCATGGATGGATGATCTCATATCGTTAATGCGCTCTTTCGGACATATGAGATGATTAAGAATCACTGCACCTGAAACGAAGTCGACTGCGCAGAGCAAGATCGGCTCACCACCACCACCACCACCACCGGCTACTCCTGCCATTTCACAATCGATGACAACCGCCAGATGTTTGGGTTCATTAGAAGCGGTTGGTGTCTGTTGAAAGTCCTGGTGTCTGAATGATCTCAAGGGAAATTGAAAATCATGTATTGGCAAAGTCTGGCAACCGTGGGAGTCTGGTTCGGTTCCGTTGATCCTGCAGCATTTGTAAGGCTTTTTGACATTCTGCAGAGTTTGAACTATCAGTATAATCCTGGCACAGATCTTCGTCACATCTCAAAGAATAAATACGTACCCACTTGTTACGCTTGTATGGATGAAAGGTGCATGGTTTTTCGTAATCAACTCTTAGTTCTCGAACTATAATCGAGTCAGTTTAAATATTCAAAACTAAAATCAAGCATGGAAAACTTGCCGTTACAACGCTTGCATTTTCGAGAATCGACATAGTCCGACTTATTATATGGTTGTGTAATGTAGTTATTAGACTGGAGATCTTCCCGCGAATGGCAATGAGAAGATAATGTGTCTAGCACCATCCGAGACTCAGATTCATGAAACGTTGACCAAAGTGATTCTACGACTGGTACAATCATCGCGACAGTAGAACTAGGAATTTGGGTTGGAGTGTGAGTGGAGATAACTGGGGTCGGAAGCTGATAATATCTGTCTGGAACTGTATGATTCAAATATAAAGAAGCGCCATTATTTTGACCATAATTCATTTGGATGGATTGAGAAGGAGTTGCCTGTTGATATGGCGTTTGTCCAGAATTTGTATGGTTGGATCCGACTGGATGGAAAATATTGATATTGCCTTGAATAGAATTCTTGTGAATCGATGAGTTATTGACATGTTGTTCTAAACTTCTTTGATCTTTAAAAGACCTTTGACAGAGGCTGCAGAAGGCCGACATGGTGTAATGTTGAAATTGATCAATTCAATTGTCTTTTTGGATCGATTGATTTGAGGTGGTTGGCGGTGAGTAAGATAGCTAGGTAGGCATGAAAAGAATTCACCCGCTTCCTTCCTGCCTGAGTAGGCAACACAAAAGTCTGGGGTAGTACTGAAATAGTACTGGGCTAGTGAATCTTGAAACAACATAATATTCAAGTTTGATTGGTAGCATTGTTGTTACGCCGCGTCTTTATATTGTCCACCAAACAGAAAGAAGTCAACAACCGTCGACATTAGGGATCTAGCCTAGCTAGGTATATCCTACCACAATCATTGACGGATCTCGTCCAAAGAGTTATGGTTATAATATCCCAACGTTTGGACACACCTCAAACTTTAAGAAATTGCGAAATCAAACAGAAAAAAACTTGGAGGCATGAAAAGGAGTGCTACTTGCCTCTGTCGTGTCGATTGGCGATGAGCTCAAGTGACTACTATACTAGTACTTAAAACAACTATTATAATTTCATTTGATCGAAGTTATAAAATTGGAATTCTTCAATGCCATATCCAATCTGCATATTCTCCATTAGTTAAAATCGCCTCTCAACAATCTTAAGATCTTCATAAAGAGCTATTCAGAAATCATAAACGCGATCAAAATACTTCTTCGATCCTGATTAACATTGCGTAAGTTGATGCGCCTCGAGTTCTCCAACGAACATCGAGAAGCGTTTGCCATGACACCACAGCAGTCAATCGAGGTGCGAGTGCTCATCTATCTATATCGAAAATTCGTCTAAATCTACTTTCTCTTCTACTTTAGTAAAATTATAATTTACTCGTCGACGTTCTTGTAGTTGAAGGTGAGCCATTGATTCCGGTTCTTAGTATCGATTCAGCAATTTTATGAAGGTTCGCAATACTGCAATGACTCATCTTCGTGAATATAGGAAAAGCTCCGATAGATGTAATGATCCTTCTAATGAAAAATCATCCACGGCAGTTGATGATTAATCGCGTGTTGAATTGAAAGAGACAATCAAATGGCCAAAAAGTACGTAGAGTCATGAAAACTACGTTTTTTCTTCCATACAACACCTACAGTCGTAGGTTAGGGTGGCTATTATGCTGTTATATGCACTATTAACTTCACGTCAGACATAGTAGAACGGTATACTAATGTCAACACTTGAACCGCCTAAGCATAACCACTGCGGTAAGCTGTCTTTACCTGATCCAACCCATACTTGGCCATCCACTCCGCAGCTCTATAATACCCCTGAATCGAATGGCCTATCGGACCAAATTCAGTCCCAAAATTACAAGTCACCTCTTGAGGCAAGATATAACGATGGCCTCTCCAGTCTCGGAAATGATACGGAGGAGCAAGCGGTGTCCGATCCCAATGATTCAAAAAGTCCCAAGCTCGGATCTGGTATCGCTCGTAATGTTCATTGAGCAATGTGAGATAGCCCATATCACCTGCTCCCGTACTTGCAAATGTGAGGTGTTGGATAAGTGACCCAAGGTTGTCATCGGACGCCCAGTCTTGAGGAGATGAACATTGAGAGCCATAGGTGTGGCGGACATGTTCAACAATGCTCGTGAATCCCAGACTACAAATCACCTATCAGCTTATTTCCTAGACATATGATGCAAAAAATTGAGACCTTACGTGCTCACCCCTCCGCCCATGGAGTATCCAGCAATAATCAATTTCTTTGGCACTATGTTATGATCCTGCATTGTAGTGACTGCGTCACCGAGAGCGGAGAATACGGCAGCTTTCATTCCGTTCCACATGTCCAAGTAGAAACTGTGGACTCTATTCCCATCAACATATACAGGATATGGAAGATCCCACCAGTTCGGACCCTTACCATCCATCAGTCCATAGGTTTAGGGCTAGTTTGAATGTACAAATCCACACTGGATCCACTGAATATTCAACTCTTTTTAAAAGCGAATTTTGAATTTATATTTAAACATCAAATTACGGATTTTATCAAATAATCCGCATTTCAATGAATTTAATATATTTCGAGATAGAGAGGAAATAGATCACTCTAAAATGACACTAAATAATCCGCGTTTTTCACCAAATTTGTATAGGAAAACAAAGGCACGGATTGAAAACAAAGATTAGAAAAAGCAATCCTCGTTTTCAATCTGATAAATAATCCGCGTTTTTATAAACTTTTATAGACCTTTCACCCTATATCCATATAGTATTATAATAATATTAATACTTCAAATATCTAAAGTTATAGAGTATCTTTATTTTTCTTCAAATCGTCTCTAATTTCGATTTAGATTACTTTACATTTCTATTCCCCACATATTAGAATATATATAGCTTAGTTTAAAAATAGATTCTTTAATATTCTTTTTATTATAGCTTTAGATTCTATTAATGATTTAGATTGTAAACTGCCTTTTTCTTATTCACAATAAGCAACAATAAGATTAATGATTCTGAACAGTTTATTCCTATCTTGATTTATAATTTAGCTACTGTTATTAGCTCTTTTTATTATACTCCAATTTCGAAAAAAAGAACTAATACTCCTGGTGAATTTAAAATACAATTTCTTCTTGATTCTAAACACCCTTAACATTATCAAAAACAACTACATATACCTCTACGCACTTTTCGACTTTTAATCGAGTTTTATCACAAAAAAACAAAACTACAACATTCTCAATATACTTCAATTAATCAAAAACTATACATATTTCTCTATATCATAGACCAGCATAGAATTATACATAATACAGCTGAAGCCTTTTCTCATTCTAAAGAAACAATCCACAGGTATAAAAAACACTCTATTTATTTATTTGTTTATTTATATTAATTAATGTCTGTTTTGGACCTCCCTAAGGGTATTTAGATGTGCTAAGATAAGGAACTATTTGAGCGGCGTAATCGTCGCAATCGAATTTAGTAATTTAACTTTAATACTAGAGGCTATTCGCTCCTCTACAGGTATAATCCGCTTTTTGTTTCTAGAAGGGAATATCTGATCTGGGTTGTTGTTGAGACAGAGCTTGGTTTTTAGATGGATAGGCTTATTGTAGGCTTCGATCCTTATAATAGAGGAGAAGAAGTGAGAGTGGATTGCTATTTGTTTAGTCAAATAATAGGGCTTTTGTATTATATATTGGATTTATAGTTTTTAGAGATATAGTATATTTAAATGATTAATTAAATAATGAGTTTATAAAGAATGAGCAATAAGTTTTATTGAAAAGATTGTTGTTTTCTAAAGGTCCTTTAGTAATTAGGACAGATTTGAATATAGAATTTTGAGTTAGTAATTAGCTGAGTGAGTTTGCTAGATGTGTATAAGAGTTTTTTGATATATATGATTGCCTACTTATTAGATTGTATTTCTATAAAGGCAAGGAATCAGTCTGAACACTTTAAATTATTTATAGTATATTTAAAAAAGTAATATAATTCCTTAGTATTGTTGTATAAGCAATTCAGTTTGTTGTTTTAATAACCAAATCACTGATGATAAGCAGTATAGTTGTTGTGGTTTGTTTTTATAGCTATCAGTTGATATAAGATTGCTTTAATAAAGTTAGTTTCTTTGATTTCTTTATACTGTATCTAGAAGACCATTCCTTATAGCTAATAAAGAAAAAGGAGTTTATTTCTTTCTATCAGATAGATTTTGTGTATAGACATTTCTGATAAATAATTATTCAGACTTTATTGATTATTGATAGCTTATCAATTACCTGATCCATAGGCCTAATTGCACTTACATTTGCTAAGCAATCTGTTTCCTTATTGCCTTCAATCTCTATATATCCAGATAACCACTTTATCCTGACATCGAGTTGTTTCATTGCTTTGTGATACTTGTGAAAGGCCCTAAAAAACACTTTATATAAATCTACTTATTGGTTTATTCTAATACGCTTTAAAATGGTTTTATCAAGTTTTAGATGCTATAATGATATTATACCCATTAATAGTAAAGCTACCGGATTTAACTATATAATTCGCTCTTCCTCGAGTAACAGAAAATGAAAAATATCGTATATATTTTATAAATTGCCTAGAAGCTCTCAATAACATCTTTATTCTAGCAACAATACCTTTCAAAGATTGATCTACTTATTTCAATCGAAAAAGATATACTACACAAAATGTTCTTGCAATAATTACTTTCAATTTACAATTTTGCTATATATTAGTCGATTGGGAAGGTTTGTGAATAATCAAAAAGTACTTTCAGATACTTTGATTTCAAAAGATTTATGAATTTTAAAAGGTTATTATTATTTAGATAATATAGGATATATAAATATTGAACAGATTCTTATTCCATTCAAAGGGGTAAGATATTATTTATAAAAACAATTGGGATCTAATAAGATATCTAAAACACCAAAAGAGCTTTTCACCTTCAATACTTTTCTTTATAAAATAAGATTGAGAGAATTTTTGGAGTACTCAAAATACACTTTCTATTTTTAATACAATAATCAAAATACCTATATACAATTTAAATACATATACTTTATACTTTATACACTCTATACGAGGAAGGGACGATTCACATATACTCCTTATTTATTTCCCCTACCCTGGTAGGCTTAATTCTATCAAATCTTGTAACCACAGAAGGCTCCCATCACGCCAATAGCGATATACACCCCTGGCACACCAAGCGATTCCTCAATCCAAGAGGTGCTTCCCCTCAAGCAGTTACTAATACCTCAGGGGCTGGCATACAGCCCCTACCAATTATAAGATTGCCTATAGACTCTGTCTTTAGTGTAATCAAAAAATAATTTGAAAAAATCAATAAGATAGAGGGGAAGAATAAAAGATAATCAAGGTATTCGCAATACTAGCAAATAAATTTATATAAGGGTTCCAAAACCAACAATACAAATTCGCTATAAAGTTTAAAAGTACAATCATTTCTACTCTGCTAGGAGTAATGGAGACTATTCTTGATTAAGAAAAAAAGCTTGTAATAGAGCAACTATAACCAGAAAGTAATATATAGAAAACCTACACTGATATATTGAAAACTCAAATGAGGCCTAAGGCAGCAAGCCTTATTACAGGCTCCATTAATACAATACGCTCTGCTTCTAGTGGAAGTACGAATATTGATTGCTCAGGAGCATGTAGATTTAAAAGGGAGAATGATTGGATCGAGAAAACAATTCTTATAATAGCTAGCAGGAAAGCTTTACTTTCAGAAACTAGTTTATTCCTGTTAAGACTCAGAATAAAAGAGGCAGTTGCTGGAATCACATTAGTAGAGATCCCCTTTCTTTAAAGGAATAATACAGACTAGATATTAAGGTACAGCTTTAATACTAATTGGGAAAAGATTATAAAAACAGAAAATATCAAGTGAGTATTTAAAACCCTTTATGCAATAAGTATGTGTAAATTAGAAAAATGATTTATATATGTAGTTCTATAAATACCACACGATTTCTATCATATCGAAAATGCTCCTGCTTCTATACCCATTGAGCTTATCAAGGAGGAGATTACAGTTCAAACTGGCAAGCAGTTAATCAATTATAGATTGGCATGTAGCGGGGTCAACTCAATTATTAAAAGAGCCATCTGAATCATTGGCTTCAATATTGCAATACTGCGGTTTCGATTATTTAATAATAGCTCCTACTCGATTCTCCTAGACAAACCCAGGAAATTCAACTTTACAGTATTGGTTATCTAGGGTACTATAACCTCTTTATCTGTAATAAAGCCCCAAGATGCTCGATATATAATAAACTAAATATTAAGTATAAAAGCGCATTTATATATTAATAATACACTAAAGCACATTGTACATACAACAAATTTCGAAGGAAACTTTTTCTTCGAAATACGATCTGTTCACGATCGATTTAGATCATAATTATTAAACCAAATTGATTGCAATTGCCCCCCAGTAATTCTGACTAGTAGTTGTTGTGCTACTGTTGTTGGCGCTTCGAACACGAAATATACACGAAAATTCGCGTAAAAATTTTCTTATTCCGAATTACTAGAATAAGAACTAGATCTTCAATATAAGCTTTCTTAACAATCCATTAACACTTAGGGATATGGTTATGATGGAGGCTTCTTTTGAAGCCTCTATTATACTAAATATTTATTCTATTGTTGTTCTAGGTACTCTAATATCTTTAAGCCCTTTCTTGTTTTTTGAAAACCCTCAATTCGAAATCTCTAGTTTTATCCTATCAATCAATCAGCTAATTAGTTCTGGAAGAAGATTTGAAGAATTTAATTTATTTAGTAACCCCTTTATTACTCAAGATATAACTAATACTATTTATATATTCAATTAGAATAAGAAACGGGGCTCTACAATATCCCTTAACAATTAGAATAATAATCTAGAATCCAAAATAATCTAAATATATTTAAGGAAGCTATTTTGAAAGCTAGAGATCTTATAATGCTAGCTTTCTCTTTTTTCCCAATCACGTAAAAAACAATCCAAACTTTTAGATCTTTTAGAAATCTTTAGAGAATATATTGAAAAGGAGAAGCTTACTATAGCTTCGAATATTATTATTTTTTAAATTATCTATTTGGAAACTACTATATACAAAATCGAATTATAAGTAAAAGCATTAACTAAACCTCTTCCACCCACTACTATTATTATTATTATATTAAAATCAATATACACTAATATTTCAAAAAAAGGAGAATGGAATTTAGTCCCCAAAGGAAAAAACATTATATTTATTAATATAAAAAAGAAATCTAATCTTATTTAAAAACAAATTATCTTAATCAAACCAGATTTTCCAAATCCTACCTCCTTTTCTTCTTTAATTATTCAAAACAAAATAAATAAAGCCTTTTAAAAAATTAGAATTAAAGGGTTAATTATTATAACAGCAACTATATCCTTTAATAATAATATTATTATTATAATAAATGATCCCTTTATATTACAATTCTTATTAGAAAAAAAAGCGATTTGGAGTAATATTATCAAATTCGAAAGAATCCAAAAGGATCAAAAATAATACAAAGTTATTATTTACAAAATCCCAATTAAAGAATTTTCAGGTATAAAAGAAATGAATTTTATACTCAACAAAATCAAAACCTTTAATTCAAACTTCAAGCCTATAAGAATCCCCTTTTGACTTATATCTGTTTTCAAAAGAGCCTATCAACAAGAGGGTACTATTGTTATTGCTTTTGCTATAAAATCAGAAGTAGAATTAGCTATTTGAAAGCAATTATATATTGCTGAAAATAATATAAAATAGAACAATTTTATGAATCAAAACCAACTATACAATATCAGAAATATCAAGGATTTGGGCATTAGGATACCTATTATAAAAGGAATTCTTTTTATAGATTATATAAAGACAAGCATATTATATTAATATACTTATATATAATATATAATATCAAAGGAAAGTTCTATTAATATTTAGAAGTAAAATACTCGAATTGTTAAGGGAATTATATAACAAATTCGAAAATATGCAAAACCTATTAGGCTATTTAATAAAAATCAAATACTACTTATTAATAAGTTATATTAATATTCGAATCCTTTAAATAAATCTCAATTGGAGTTTATAAGCTATAAAGAATATTTTATAGCTTATAATAGAATTTAATATTGATTTTATTATAATTCAAGAATCTTGAATTATTAAAAACAAAATCGATTATTCAAATTCAAAATTTATTATATATTTCAATTTCATATAAACATTACTAAAACTCAATTCTAATTATTGGTTATGTATATTATTATATATATCAAAAACTCTTTAAGCTATAATCAATCTAGCTTCTGATTTTCCAATAGATTTTGATATACAGATTTCAATTATCAAAATGAAAACAAAAATCTTTCAAATTATCAATATATATAATAAAGCTAATCAAGCTAAAGAGAAAGATTTCACAATTAAAAAATGCTTATATAATATATTTATTACACAAAAAACTATCTTTTTAGGTGACTTCAATACCCATTACTTATAATAGGATCCTTTTTCAAAGAAAGTGAAAACGTTGATCAATTAACTGAATGGTTTGAAGATCAGAATCTTATTCTTTTAAACAAATCTGGAATCAGCATTTTCTATTGAATTAATCTCCTTAATCCAAATATTCTTGATTTAATACTAATATTTAAAGGAATCTCTCCTCAAATTCACAATTAGCAAACGCTTTTAGATATAGAATCTAATTATATAGGAATATTATTCGAATTAAAAGGAAAAGAAGATCTAAGTATTTCTATACTGAATCAATAACTAGATACAATACTAAGCTAGCGAATTGAAAAAAGTTCGAATCAATATTCAAATCGGAATCCTTATATTCCCCTATTCTATCGAATTTAGAATTAATCCTTTTAATCAAAGAGGATTCCTTAAATCTTTTGAAAAACAAAGATAATTACTATCTAACTTTAGATTAAACAGTAAGCGAATTTATTAGAATCATTCAAAAAGTAATAGAAAGATATATACCTAAAATTGTTTCAATCAAAAGGGCTAAATCATAGTGAACATCTGAATTGAAAGATTTCCAAAAAAAACTAAAAGAAGTAAAACAAAGATTGAATCAGATCTGGAGAATTATAGCTTTAAGGAAGGATATCGAATCACTAGAAACAAGTACTTTTAAGTTATTAAAATAGTAAAAAAGGATTATTAGAATAAATTTCTAGAAAAGGAGGATATAAAGATAATTTTTAAAGTAATAGTTTATATTAAAGACTTTCAAAATCAAAGAATATCGGATATTGTAACAGAAAACTCTTTCGAAGGAAAATGCTCTACTTTCAGATCAATTCTGTTCCCACCCCCTCCTATTACCCCAAAACCACAATAAACAGGATATAAACAATTCAAGCAATAGGAATAGCCTAATCTTACTCAAATCGAATTAAGCAATACCTATTCAGTCAAAATCCAAGGAAAAACCCTTGGCTTAGATAGAATTACTCAAGAAATCATTATAAAGACTTACAAAGCAATCCCATAAACCTTTTTTACTCTTTTTAATAAATTTATTATCTAGAATATCACTCGAAATATTGAAAACAAGTTATAGAAGCTATTCTGAAGAAAGCTTCCAAATCAAATTATTTCCTTCCAAAAGTATATAAAATAATTACACTCTTAAATTACCTGGGTAAAATAAGTAAAAGGATTCTAGCTCAACAATTAGGATATTTAGCGGAAACAATCTATCTCCTTTACAAAAATCAAATAGGAGAATATCAAAAAAAATCAGTAATCGATATTGTACTTTTATTGATTATAGAAATTGAAAGAAACAAGTAAGCCAATAAAAAGATCTCAATATTATTTATAGATATAAAAAGAGTATTCGATTACATTTCGAGAAATCAACTATTAGATATTTATAAGAAGCTAAAACTGCCCATAAATCTGATAGCCTGAATAGCCTTATTTCTTTAACAAAAACAATTGAAATTATCTTTTAATAATCAAATCGAATCTTTCAAGCCAATTTCGATTGGAATATTACAAGGCAGCCCGATTTCTCTAATTCTCTTCCTTATATATATCAGGGAGCTCTTTTTACCCAATTTGATTAAGTTTCTTTCCTATATAGATAATATTGCTTTAATCACACATTTATTTATATAGAAAAAGAATATCAAAACCTTAGAGAGAGTTACAAAACAAATCTATGAACTCAATTCTAGAAATGCAATCCAATTCGATTTGGTAAAAATAGAGCTAATACACTTTTTATTATCCAAATTGACAAAAAAATATCCAATCATGTTATCCAATTCGGAAATAATTGTATTCTAATTTCTTATTAGATAACTAGGAATATGATTCGACCCGAACCTCAAATTCGATCAATATATTAATATTCGAATCACATAAGCAAAAAATGCTTTCCATCGAATAGCTCGATTAGCTAATATCGAAAAGGGCCTTAATCCTAAAGCCCTTAGATAATTATATATAGTATATATAACCAATATAACTAATTACAGATCAGTGATTTGGTGAAAAGATCAAACTCATTTCAAGAATATAATATAATCGCTTCAAAACCTAGTTCTTCGAAAGATATTAGAAATCTTCAAAATAGCCTCAATCCTTTTAATAGAAATAGAAGCAGGCCTAAAGCTCCTAAAAATTCGATTAAATTCAAATGTTAGGCAATACGCGTTTCGTTTAGCTAAACTCTCGTCAAACTATTCAATCAATATCGAAAAAGAAATATCAGCTCAATATCAAACCGATTTGAAAGTAATTCCTACTCCTCAAAAAAAATGATATAAATCAATCCAACTTGATAGAATTAGAGGATCAATAAATCAGGATCTCAATCCTATTTCACTTGAAAAGATTATTCACTTCAACTTCCCTCTATAGAAAAAGGAAATTCCCTTTAGAGTTAATATTAGCAATTCATCAAAAGAAGATATTGCTATTCTTTACAATATCGTTTTCAATTACAAAGATAAGAATACTACCTATATTTATACTGATACCTCTTCTACTGAAAAAGGAATAGGTATAGGTGTAGGTATAATCGCAATACAACCAAACAATCGAATTTCATATCAACAACAATTGAATATTGGTAGCAATCAACTAGTGTATAATGGAGAGCTTTACGGGGTTACTAGAGCTATTGAATATACTAGCACAATTGCCTGTATTGACAACAAATTCAAGATATATTCGGACAACCAAGCTGGTCTATATCGCTTAAAAACATTATCAGACTACCCTGAACAGGCCTATCAGATTCGAGCAATCAAAGCAGCAGAAATCATTAAAGTAAAAGGAGCTGAAGTATCTCTAAATTGGGTTCCAGAATATACTTTAGTAGAAGAAAATGAGCTAGCAAATAAACTAGCAAAGAAAACAACTATAATATATTCTATCTCAAACAAAACAAGTTTTGGACTTTTAGGTATAATAATCAAAGAATACGATTCAGATCAATAACTTTCTATTTTTAATCAATACAAACTCAGATCAAATCAATCCCCTTTAATCTATTCAAAGCTATTTCTATGGAAAATAGAATCGAAAATCAAGCTACCAAGCGAAACCAAGCGAAACACTGCTAGCGTATATTTTCAACTCAAATTAGGTTATGGATATATCAAATCTTATTTATATTGATTCAAACTCTCTGATAACAAATGTATATATAGTAATATTGAGGCTCCACAATACCTCCTTATTAGTTGTCCCATATACAAAACAAAGAGAAAAGAAATATTCAAGAATATACTACTATCTAAGATTACTATATAGTTCCTATTCTATACAAAAGTAGGTATTGAATTAGCCATTAAATTTATTAATATCACCAAAATCGCTACAAGAGCATAACACCTAGCCAGAGCTCTCATATAAGACGAGATAAAGGAAGGAATAGTAGTAAAAGAGAAAAGAAGAAAAGAAAATGAAGAAGAAGTAATTAGAGAAATAAGAGAAGGCTTTGATTTCCTTACAATTTCTTAATTTTCACAATTTTCTTATTATATACAATGTGTATAATGAGCAGGCACTGTTCCCCAGCATTTGTTTTTACTTCCCTAAATCGTATATATCCATTTTTGTAGAATAAAAAGTTATCCGCTAGAGCCTCTAGAGGCCTAGCCGTCCTATATAGTCTTAGACTGAAGATGGACGTAAATGAAATCAATCAATCAATACACTAAAGCAACTCAATATACTAATTATTATAGATCCTTCTATACTAGCTATTCCAATTGTTTAGCTGCTCCTAAGGTCTATGCTAAACGACGGATCGCTCTGACTGCAAAGGAATTGGCTGCAGTTAGAGCTATTAGCAGAAAAGATTATGAGATGCTGTACAGAGTAGATGTAGATAAAGCGGATTACACCCTTAAATTACCTTTGCTTTCCAAAGTAACAATCGCAGAAACCCCAATTACTCTAGGAATGAGGATCATAGTATATGAGAATGAATGCCTCAGCAAATGCCTGTGTAGGTTTAGTATAAATCTGCCGATTATATCAACCATACTATGCATATGCCTAGCTTGTAGTCAAAGTTAGCGGAATCTCAATATAAAAGCCTTAGTAAAAAAAAGCCTTTACTCTAATAGATCTAGAAATGAACAATATAGAGATCTCTATAATGATAGATATTGTATCTAGATTCTCTTTATGAGTAATACAATCAACAAATACACTCAAAGGAACAAAGATTTCACTATCGCTTGAACAAATGTAGACCGGGGATACGCGAATTATATCACATTATTACAACTAGTAGCTAAAGCTTAGCTGAATATAATTTGTTTATAGAAGCCAAGACTATACTGGAATTCAATTATACAAAATCACAATGTATATAATCAATATCAGCCAATCAATAACTAGAACCTTTAGAGAAACTTGAAGGAAAACAAATAAGACTCTCAGATTATAATATATATACAAAAAGATATGCATTTGAAAGTAGAGTAAATGGGTCAACTCGAAAACAGAGATCTACTCTGGATATGAGTCAATGGATACTCGATCTTGAATATCTACAAAGCTCTGTGCACTTTGGATATTATTAATTATATTATACACTTGATCCTAAATGAGCGTATGATTATAGGAGGGGACTTTAATGCAAAGTACAAGCTATAGGAATCGAAAGTGATTGCAGTTAATCAAGGGGTGCAGCTTGCAATATAAGTAAATGAGCAGGGTATGGAGTTTATAGATACTCCAGGTATATTCATTTATGCAAAAGGGTATGTGCTAGACCTAACCTTCTTTAATATACTATTCGCTTATACAGAGATACTAGAAGAATTCTATTATAAATCTGATTATATTACTCAGGTTACTAATCTAGCAAACCGCGGAATAACAAAATAGGATCAGTACCACTACCGGATAAAGGAGGCGGATCTGCTGAGATTGGATAAACTAATAACCAATTAGCTAGCTTATTTAGTAATGTAGATATCCAGATCACAACCGAGATCGAGATTTATGTTAGTAAGCTGGTGAAAATGCTAGACAAATCAATCCGAATAGTTAACAAGATCAATTGAAAGGCAGGGAAAGCCTTGCCATAGTGGATGGATGAGTGTAGAAAAGCTTATCGAGTATATATAGAAGCATGGAAAGAAACGAACTTGGAAAGAAAGATTTATACTATACACTTTTTATAAAAAGTAATATAACAAGCCAAAAGATTCTATTAGATTATGTATTTAAATAGGATCAAGGACAATAAAAAACTCTATCGAATTATGGGATGGTATAAATTAACCCCTGAAAGTAATACGAAATTCCTTTTTTTAATAATTGGTAAACAAGAGATTTGTGATATAAAAGAGAAAGTGGATGCTTTATTTATAGCAATTCTGAATTGATTCAAGGCGGATAATGATTTTCCAAATAATCTACTATGCAATTAAATATATAAGGAAACCTTCCCCTGGAAAAGAATGATTTTGGTTGAAAAGGTAGAAAAGCATGTTATAGGAGTTTTGTGTATTGCACCAGGAATAGATTGAACTACTATACACCTTCTTAAGGTATACTAACTAAGCATTAAGTTACTAATCCGGGAGATATTTGCATTATGCCTAGCTCTAAACTACTACCCAAAAGAATGGAAGCTAGTGAAGGTAGTAATAATTCCTAAGGTAGGCAAGAAAGACAAAACGTCACCACGGTTGTGACAATTAATAGTTCTGATTTTCTATATTGGAAAGAATCTTGAATGGTATATAGTCAATCAAATATCTTGAATAGTTTTGAGATATAAAGTAATCAGTCTATAATACTGTAGAGTGCTTTCCAGAAGATTAGGGACAGATCTAGTAGTTACCTTTATTTATAATGTAAAGCTTACATTAGCAACTGGTAATGTAGTTTCGATTATTACTATGGATATATAAGGAGCTTTTGATATTCTCTTGAAATATCGACTCTTGAGTCGAATAATCAAATAAGGGTGGCTAACTTCGTTGTTCAAACTGATAGACTCATTCCTTACAAACAGAAAAGTCAGAGTGAGACTCGAAGGCATTACAACTGAGGAGTATCTAGTAGCATATAATACTCCTTAGGGGTCCTCACTATTATCTATACTCTATATACTCTATCTTGCTGAGCTTTTTAATCGAAATATGAAATTCTATTTCGACTATACAAATGATATTGTAATCTACCACTCTTCCAAATATCTCTCTACAAATATTAGGATTCTGTAATAATAAATACAACAGATCATTAAATAAAATAAAAAGAACAAAATCCTATTTACTTCTAAGAAGTTTGAACTACTTCATATTACCAGATAACATAATATTACTAATCCACCATTAATAATAAATCCAGATCTGATAATTACTTTAGTATCAATTACAATAAATAGAAGCATTTAGCCTACTCTAAAATAACTGAGTATCTTCTTCAATCGCCGATTTTTGTTCTTATAACACATCAAAATACATACAGCGAAAGCTATGAAAATAATCTCACATATCAGATCGATCGCTTGCATTATACATAAGCCGCCAGCTTTCTCTCTAAGAAAAGTAGTGATTACCTGCATTCTCCCAGTAGCATTATTCGGTATGGAAGTATAGTACACTGATAAATATAAGCCTAGCCTAGGCTAAAGCAATCCAAGTATAAATACAGGCATAAAAGGTTATCTCCATTGTATTAATAAAGTGATCAATACTGCTACAAGAGGAGTGATCTTAATATACAAAACTACACCGATTGTAGTTCTTATCAAAGAAGCAGGCCTGCTATTGGGGATAGTCGCGTTAGAACATGCTAAACTGTGATTCGCACTTCAGTTAAAAAACGATCGACAATTAATACTTGCTAGTAAATTGTTTAAAGCCAATAATACGAAAACACAAACAAGGAGTAGGCACAGCAAGAGGGCCTTTTACAAAAATCCAGCGGCTTAGCCGTCTCATCCCAGAAATACAACGCTCGAAGCTACTCCGCCCGCACTTCTCGAGTGACTGCAGAACAAATTCAATAGAAGGATTAACCAAAGAAAAAGCAGTTCAAGCCTTTAAAGAGTAATAGTAACAACTTCTACCCAAAAACTATACAATCTTTTTTAATAGATTAGAATAAATTATTGATTGCAAATATTATATTAATTATAGATATACAATATATCGCAATGATATTCAAATAGCCTCCGGATTTAAGTAGATCCGAAGCGACTCATATATATTCGATACAAAAGCGATAGGAGTATGGTACGGATTGGAATATCTAATCACTATGCTTGAAGACCCCTTAAACAGCCAGATCTGGATGTATATTGATAGTATATCGATTATCTGGGGTATACACGGAAACGCATTGCTTACAATACAATGGGCCTTCCACAAGTATTACAAAGCAATAAAACAATTCAATGTCAGAATAAAATGGTTATCTGGATATATGAAGATCAAAGATAATGAGAAAGTAGATTGCTTAGCAAATACAGATATAATTGGATCTATGGACCAGGTAATCGATAAGTTATTAATAATTAGTGGGGTTCGAACAATCATCCGTCAGAAGTGTTTACATGCAGAATCTATCTGGTGGGAAGAGATAAACTCCTCTCTCTCCACTGACTATAAGGAGTGGTCTCCTAGATACAGTACAAAGAAGCCAAAGGAATTAATTTTATTAAGAGTAGTTTTATATCGATTGATAATTATAAAAACAGGTCACAACAATTATACTGCTTATTATTAGCGATTTGATTATCAAAACAACAAGCTGAATTGCTCATGTAATAACATTAAGGAATTATATCATTTCTTTAAATACACTATAAACAACCTAAAGTGTTCAGACTGGCCCCTTACCCCTGTAGAAATGCAATCTAACAAGCAGGTGATCACATATATCAAAAAACTCTTATACACATCTAACAAGCTTATTCAGTTAATCACCAACTCAAAGTTCTATACTCAGATTTATTCTAATTATTAAAGGATCCTTAAAAAGCAATAATCTTTTCAATAAAGCTTACTGCTTATTCTTTATAAACTCATTACTCAACTGATCACTCGAATATATTACACTCTAAAAACTACAAATCTAATATATAATACAAGAGCCCTACTGCTTGACTAAACAAATAGCAATCTATTTTCACTTCTTCTCCTTTACTATAGGAATCAAAGTCTATAACAAGCCTATCCACCCGAAAACCAAGCTCTGTTTCAACAACAATCCAGATCAAACATTTCCTTCTGGAAATAGAAGTGGATCGCACCCGTAGAAAAGCGAATAGCCCTGGCATTGAAGTTAAATTGCTAAATTCGGTTGCGATGATTACACCGCTCAAATAGTTCCTTATCTTAGCACATCTAAATACCCTTAGGAAGGTTCAAAACAGACGTTAATTAATATAAATAAAAATAAATAAATAAATATATACTCTATATAACTTTATTCAACAAAATAGCTTCGAAGAAGATCCATTTGAAATTCAATTTGATTATATCATTAATTGTGTTCCAAGTATTATAGATAATACAATAATGAATTCAAATAATAACAAATTAGATTCTATTTTATTACAATCTATAAACTATTTTCGATAAAGAATTGTAAAGATTATATAAAGAGATTATTACAAAATAAAAAGAGTTTGAAAAGCGTAAGAAAAAGAAAAGTAATATTATATTAAAATAGAATTTGATAAATATATATAATTAAAATAAAAACTAATCATCAGAGTTTCTTTATTTATCATTATCTTTTGTTATAACTTCTAGTATTTCTTTGAATTCTTTAAAGAATTAAAAAAGATTTTTTTTTCATTTTATATAATAAAGTAAATTCCAAGCTTGCTTATATCTCACCCTATTTTTAGGAATCCAAAATCTATATCTTTTTGGATTATAACTCTTATTAAAAGTCCACTATTCTTCAGATCCAGAAAGCTTGATATCACTCTCTTCCTTTAGCTTCAAAATATCAGAACTTCAAGAAGCAAGATTTCTCCAAATAATACATTGTCGATGATTGAATATTTTATAAGGGAATTTATTAGGATATAAATATACTTTATTAATATATTAATAATTTGATATAATAATAAATAAAAAATAATAATGAGAAATAGCTAAAAGAAATAATTAATAAGAAAAAATCAAAATAGATCTACCCAAACAAATCTTTCACCCATAAAAAATCCGAAGATTCTTTATTAATTTTTTTGTTTAGATTTTTTAAATTAATTATAAACTATTTTATACTAGCTTTCCAAGTTCTAATTTAAATCAAATTCTAGAAAGTCTAATTATCTAAATTTATATATTAGTATTTATAGAATTAATAAATATTATATTTTTATACTTATTTTAATTTTTAATTGATATTCAAATTTTTCAAATTAATCTTTTCAAGCTTTCTAACTTTATTATTCTTTTTTTTATTATCAGATTCCTTCTTTTCCTCTTTCTCTTTCTTATTAATATCGATTTTCCAATTTTCAAAATCTGTTTTTGTTGGGATAGGGATCATGTGACTGACCGCGCTAGCGCATGCGCTAGCGCCCCCGCACTATAGCATATATGTTCGTAGCCTTTAGCTTTTAGAACCTCGAGTAATATTACAATAGTGTGAATCATTAGTACTATATTATTTCACTATCCCTATGGTGATATTAACACTAATCAGTAATATTACAGATCAGAAGTCTGATATCTTAATTTCAAATGTAATGTGGGTTTGTGATTAAGGTTAGTATTTCTCTAAAGAGGTATAAGCTCTTGTATTAAAGCAATATGGTTTGATACCTGCTCTTGTGTGAATAAGGATTGTTGGTAATGTGGCGGTAGTTCTTATATTCAATATTAATTTAATGTGGTTTAATATTAATAAACCGAGTTTAGTTGGTAATATAACGATGATCCTTACAATCAATCTTAGTTTATATTTTATTCTTCAAGGTAATATGTGTTGAAGAATACGAACTAGTAGCTACCAGTTCGAGCTAAGCACTATCTTTTAATGAATAAGTATAACTTTGCTGGATTTTGGTAAAGTTATATTTAAGCACCTTATCTCATTATCTATCTGCTATTTGTTAATATGGTAGGATCTTATAAAGACGATTCTATGGAGTATAAACCTAAATGCAATAATAATATTGGAAGTGTGGCTGAATCGATTATATTATTAGTTATTGTGACTAATGATTTTTAATATAATAGCTGAGCAATGGCAGGACAACTTTATTGATTTTACAAAGAAAGTAGATATAAAAGAGATCAGGGATTTTTGTAAATACAAACTTTATGAATATCAATAATCGAAGTATTATGATAGCGAGCTATGGTTGGATTACTTTTGCAAATTTGAATACTTTAATTCAGGATATTTTCAAATAGTCGGTATACGTCTTTTATACAAGTTGAGATACGAACTGTATTCGTATAGTGTATTTGTTATGAAGCACGAGATCTGCACAATACAATCTGTTTATAATACTTTAGTTGATATAATCCGATTACTATATAAAGAATAATCAGATAAAGAGATTATAAATGCATTTACAGATAAGGGATTTATATTTCAATCGAAAAGCATACAGAAAAGGATAGATGAAAAAGATATTCGAGCTTTTATATATGCATTACTAAAAGAATCTGAAGTATCTCAAATAAGTAGTTAGCCTGAACCATCAGGTTTCAATCAATACAGACTACTGCAGTTACCAAGTGTTCTATCTCAGATCGCAACAATTTCAGGATTCAGCCCTTTAGATAATAAAGGAAAGGGCGTTGATATTAGATAAAAAGCGTTATCAAAACTATAAGCACTCCATTACTATGAATCCATTCCCCAACCTAATATCAGCTTTCTATAAGAAAATAGTAAACCCAACTTATCCGATATTTATTCTATAATCAGAAGAAACCATTACCTTCGCAGCCAGTTCAGTATAGATAATTTCGACCCGAAATACCTTTTCAATAATTCAACCCTTTACCATTATAACCACCTCTACCATTACAAAAAAGAGGTAATTAACTATCTAGTGATCTATCCGATAATAATAATGATTCGAGTAAAGAAAAAGAAGGAGGAGGTAATGAAACAGAGGAAACGATTTTCCATAAAGTGGTTATAATAAGAATAGCAATAGCAAAAACAAAAGCAGTATGGAAAAAGGAGAAGAAGGGTAATCCAGAATACAATCACAGTATTCCGAGAGTCTCCCAAATCCATCATCAAGAGTTATAATATCAATTAACTTCTCGGAAATCTTGCAAAACTTTATAACAAAAATAACAAATATAATAAATAAACAATAATTTTATGTATAAATTCAATATATTCCTTAATAATTGCTAATGTATTAATCTACCTAACAATCTACTTCTAAGAGCATTCTCTGCTATACTTATCGATACAGTATTTGATTTCTATTATACGAATTTAGAGACTATACTGGTATTGATATAGAAGATTTACAAGTTGTTTGTGAATATATTCGAAGGCCCTGAGCACAAGAGGAATATTATACAGCAATGGGAAATTGTTATATTAAAGAGTGTAATAGTATAATTAAAGAATAATAGGAAATCAATTACTCACTGTTTATAATAGATAGTAATGAGATTATATTATTTATATAAAGGATTCAGTGATATGATTAGGATAAAGGATTTATTTTATCAAAAGATTATTAATGTATATATTTAGTATTAGTCTACTCTTTAGCTTATTTTCATTCAGCTAATAATATATCAAGTCTTTTTGAAGAACTTCATTTAGCTATTATAATATAGGAGCTGGCTTATTTGAACAAAAATATAATATTCTATATCGATTAGAAGTATCAATGCGGAGGAGGATATAATCAGAATAGAGGATTTGAATAAGATAATCGATAATTATTCAAATCACAAACTAAAAAGAAGTATTTTGTTTGTAAAAAGAATAATTGTTGATTAATTAAATATAGTAAGAAAAAGCATAAACAAGTTATAATATAAATATAAAAAGCGGTTTAAGAATATTAATAATAACTTTGATAAAGATTTTAAATAGTTTTTTGTTGAATATAAAGATCTCAATTAAGATGATATTGAGGAATCTGATATTAATACTAATAAAAAGGTTGAAAACTTATTTTGCTTAGTATAAACTTCAAGATTTATTAAATAAAAATTATATTTAAGCTTTATTATTTAAAATGAATTTATCAATAATAAAGAGATTACAATAAGATTAGCTAATAAAACACTTATTCATATTTTGATATATCAAATTCAAAAGGAAACCATATTCATAAACGAATACGATTTTAAAGAGTTCAAGAATATTATTATTGATATAGTTATAATGAAATAATCTACAATAGGATTTAATTAATATATAGTATATAAGATAACTATCAAGAATGTTATCTTACACAAAAGTAGAACAGGAATCACAAATGTAGTATTCGAGATCGAAAAAGCTAAATCTTTCAGATCAGTCAAACTTCATTTACCCCTAGGAATTGTCGAATTTTATATTATAAATACAGAAACACCATTCCTACTATCACTTAATGATATGGATTATTTCGGTATATACTATAATAACATTATCAATTACTATTATTACAAGAACAAAAGAAAGTTACCCTTGTATTTGACACAACAAGCATATAGTTCTATTATAGCAAATAAATATATAGCAGTTTATATAACAAACCATTGAGAGTAGTGAGTATTACCTTACCGATACAGAACTATAACGCCTATATTATCGCTTTGATCATTCATCGATATATAGACTTTTACGAGTACTATAATGAGCTAGCTATAATGATATCTCAAAAGCCGAGATTAACAAGCTCAACAAGTTCTATCAACATTATTAAAAATACAGAAAATTATCAGATCGATTTAAATTCAATCTACAAGATAATATTGACTTTAATTACTCAATAATAATCGATATCATATATATTGATACTTATCCTATTCTATACATCATTGATAAAAATATACAATTCCAAGCTGCATAATAACTGAACAATATCATCACAAAAACACATTTTCGATACACTTCGAAAATGCTGGATGAATACTTACACCGGTCCATTAGATTTTATTATATATGATGCTAGGAAGAACTTCGTAAGCAAGGAATTCGTTTAATATACTACAACCATATTAACAAGAATAAAGAGTGTATTAATTGAGGCATATTAATCAATTAGTATAGTTAAACACTATTATACAGTTATCAAGAAAGCATATACTATCATCTCCAACAAACTCGATAGCTTTATTATAAAAGAGATAATACTATAAATAGCTGTAAAAGCAATAAACGATATTGTAAAACTAAACAGATTAGTTTCAACACTTCTAGTCTTTAAAGCATATCCACAAATATCTGAATCTAACCCACTTACACCTACAATTCTATAGCGGTAATCAGTGATCAAGAAAGCAATAAATGAGATTCATAAACTACAAGTAATACAACAAGTATCTGACACTTTGAGTCAGCAAAATAGACCATCTACAATAACTTTATACAACTTATCTATCAATTCGAAGGTTTAGATATAGAAAAAAACATAAAGGATAGACAGAACTATATTATTTATTGAATATAAAAGATGAGACATGCATAATACAATTATTAAGCAAACCAACAGAATTCCATATTACTCAGGTTAAATCTTATATAGAGGATATACAGAATCAGCCTTAGAATCAACCCCAATCACTTACTAAATCAGTATAAATATTACCTGTATAAGCTAGATTAACGTAGCAAAGACAACTTATTATATTTAGTACAAGCAGAATAACTTTACCAAAATCTGACAAAGTTATATTTACCTCCTCATTAGCTATTACCAGGAATAGGAATTTAGAGAAGATCCTCTTGAATATATTCAGGAACCTTCAATTTCAGTAATAATGAATTCCTCAAGTAATAATTCCAGTATAATCAATACTTTTCGCGAAAGGAGAAAATATCGAATCCACAGAATATTCATCGAATTTGTTGATTTTTCTATTAAAGGAAGATAAATCTAACAATATATAGTATATTGAATACTATACAGTATTTACTAATATCTTACTATTAACAATTTTTATAGAATCAAAACAAAAGAAGATTAACGGATTTATAAAAAAACAGTATTTTCCAATTTATAAAGATTATAAATATTCTCATAAGTACAAGGATTTTTAATTCTCGTTTTATTAATGAAATTAAGAATAAAGGAATTAATAAAGCATTTCCTAAATCCTGATTAATTATATAAATATAAAAAGATTAAAGAAAAAATGCTGTTTTAATACAATCGCTAACAATATAATATATCAGCCAATATATTATATTGATAGTGATGGTAATACTATTTAAGAATGAAATAATTATAAGTATTCGTAATATTATATAAGTATATATATAATCGATATTGAATTTAATTCGGAAATTTTATATTCGATTATCACTAGAAATAGATATTCCAGAAGGCTTTATTCTGTAAATTATATAATTATTATATAGTATTTTGGAAGCAGGTAATTATTAGTTAGCATTTATTATAAGTATTATATTAATGCTCTCAAAATAATATAATCGATCTACAATTTATGTTTATTGTATACAATTAAAGATGATATAATATTCGGTATTGTCGGATTATAAACAAATGATATATTTATTGTAGCTAATAAAGTATTTATAGATTGTAAGCAAGCTGAATTCAGAAATACTAAATTTATAGCAAAAGAGTGTGAAATATTTATATTAGATATATTATTCAAGTTTAATAATAGTTTAATATTCAACAGAATAATAATACAATCTATTTCAATCAGAAGAAATAATGCGAAAATCTTTATTTAGTTAATTCAGAATTATCTGATATGTAAGGCATATATAGCAAGCTCAGAAAGTTGGTGACAGTAAAAGATTAGTATGTTGTATAATATGCTTGAGGAGTATATGTAGCAACTATATATTAATCAAAGGCAGCCTTTAATTTATTATATATAATACAAACAATCAATTCAAAAGAAGAAAATACTAATACTCTCAATAAATATATTTAATAGCAGATTAACAATTTAAAGAGAAGACTACAATTTGTTCTATTTGATATAGACTCTTTCAAATTGATTATATTCATAGATGTGTCCTTTACTAACAACAAAGATTTATCCTCCCAGATTGAATATATTGTTATTCTAATAGACAAATTCGATAGGGCTAATATCATTTATTAATCGTTAATCAAATATAAAAGAATTACTAGAAATATATTAGCATTAGAACTCTATGGTATGGTTTTGGGCTTTGATATTAGCATAACAATTAAAGGCATACTTGATAAGATCTTCCCAAATCGCAAGATACTATTAATTATATATATCGACTCGAGATTATTATATAATTATTTTACGAAGTTTGATACAATTATCAAAAAGAAACTAATAATCAATATAATAACAATTCAAGAAGTATATAAGAAATAGAAGATTATAAAAATTAAATAGATTAATAGAGAATCTAACCTAGTAGACACAATAACTAAATCTAAACCGTGTCAAGCTCTAAAGAACTTGATTAACAATAATACTATAAAGATTAAGGTCATGGAATAAGTTGAAAGAGATTAGTGGTTATAAATGGTTATATTGAGAAAAGGATATTAACTAGAAAAGATATGATATAACAACTTTAGAGAGTCGTTAGTATTGGGATAGGGATTATATGACTGATCGTGCTAACGTATATGCTAGCGCCCCCGTACTATAGCATATATATTTATAGCCTTTAGCTTTTAGAACCTCGAGCAATATTATAACAGTGTGAATCATTAGTACTATATTACTTCACCATCCCCATGGTGATACCAACAGTTTTGGAATTATTTGATTTAGATTTTGATATAGAGTTATTATTATTTTGAACAAGGTTTTTTGCTTTTAATACTTTTCTAAATAAAGTTAATTAAAATCAGATTTTCATTTGAATTTATATACTAGGATTATCGCATTTCAATATTCAATTGAGTTTGTACAACCATTTCATCTTATCTATTCTTCAATGCCTTTAAAAAATTAGAAGTTTTGTAAAGCATTTTCAAAATATAAAAAATCTAATGCTTTTTCTTATCTTTCTCTTTTTTCGATTTCTAGCTCTTTAGATATTATTCTTACCTTTCGATTATATACATTTCTAGCTTTCGCTTTTGTAAATATTCTTTTTGCTTTTTCTATAACTTCTTCTTATTAGATTTAATTATTACTAATATCTTTTTAATTCTTTAAAGCTTAAAAGAGATTCAATATTATAAATATAATGTTTATTATTGTTATTATTATTATTGTTCCTAAAAGCATATTATTTATACTATTTATAATATTTTCATATTCAGAATAACTATATTCCATAAGAAATAAATAATATAATTAATTAAATTATATAATATATAATATATTAATTCACAAATACATATTTCTAAATATTTAATTTTTCAATACTTATTCCTTTCGCCCCTATTCTTAAAGCTTTTTAGATATATACCTTTTGAATATTTGAAACCTTTTTTATAATAGACTGAAATAATTCAAATCTAAATCTTGAAAGCATTATATTCCAGGAAATCCTATAGTTGTAATATAAAACTACAAATATATTACATAGGAAAGCTATATCATATACTAATCTCAGAAAGAAATCAATAAATAAATAAGAGTTAGGTATGTAAATAGAAGATTACCTTTTTTTAAAAATAAGAGTGTAAAGAAAGCTTTGAAAGCAAAGGTTCAAAATACAAGAAAGTAATCTAAAAAGGAAAAGCAGAAATTGTTAAAAGAGCTTACTAATAGAAAATAGAGAGTAAATAAACTTTTTCTTGATTTCTAAGCTTCTTTTTTATTATTGAATATAACGATTGTATTACGAAAATTAAAAAGTATCAAAAATCGATCAAATTGTTTTTGAAAAAAGTCTCTTTTCAATATTTAGTTAAAGAGGTTTCGGATCAATTTGTACTTGATGGAAAGTGTTGAAAGTAGAATGCTATTATTCTTGTAACAATTTAAGAAATAGCTGAATCCTTTATGATTATTTATTTTAAAAATACGTTTTCTATTCTTTCTATTTATCAATTGAATAGATTATTGATTTAATTTATAATATTACAACATTATACATTTCATACAAAAAGGCAAACTATTAAAAAAACAGATAGCATTTTTCTTTGAAAAATAATAAAACTAGCAACCTCTATTATTGATGAATATTATACCTTAAAGACTAAACTTTATAGTTTTCTTATTAGTCGTTTTTTATTAGCTGTTTTTCACTAGCCATTTCTCACTTGCTATTTCTTATTAGCTAACTACTACATACTTATATTCTTTATTTTATATATCCAGAACTAATAAATAAATATTATTTATACTTATATATTATTAATATCAAATAAGACAAAGATATTGAAAAATATAATATTAATATCTAATTGAATAAATATAAAGATTATATTAATAAAAATATATAATAAAGAGAACAGAGTAAATAGAACTACTAAATCAAAAGCTATTAGAACTTGGAAGCCACTCTTCATTTAAAGCTTATTGTAAAGGAACAGATAATAGAGATATTTCATTATTTTTTTTTTTTATACTGTTCTTTAAACTCTTTACAAATCTTATCCACAAACTCTATTTGAAATGGGCTTATATACATAAACATCAGTAGCTTATTATAAGATTGATAAACACCAGGCACTAGATATTATAGGAAATCAATAAGCTTGAAAGTAATATCAGTTTTTAGAGACTCATATTTGCTAGAATAGTTTTGTGCGATCATATAGTATACTTGATACCAAAGGGGCAGTAGGTTATCGATTTGAGTATATAAAATACTAAAGTAGTTTCTTGATTTATTAAAATCTCTTAAAGATTTATTAATATAAAGTAAATTATCTGCAATTTCAGAAGAGATAGTTTTTCGAGACCTTTTCAATAGTGTATAGCTTGCAATAGATTGTTTATATCGCTCTATTTCTAACTATAAATCAGTTAATAATAAAATACATCTCAAAAATATAAATTCCTTATCTTATGTATCCCAGAGCTATATTTATTCCACCTTTTAGTGCTTTTATCTAAAAAAGGTATAGAGTATATTGAATCAGCAAGATTATCCTCCTCATCCGAAAAAATGATTGTTTATTATATTAAAGCTATAGGGTAATATACAAATTTACTACTAGCTATACAAATTTCGACTAAAAATTGAAAAATCGACCAGCTCTTTGTATAATGATTTTGATACCAATAATATTTTCGATTATTAGTTTTGCTTGTTTGTAAAAGTGTTTTCTATAGATGATTAGGTATATAAGACTATATAGTATTATTCTTTTCATTAAATCTAGTATTTCAATTAAATAGATTAAAAAGATACTGATATTCTATATAACATCCCTTGATTTAAATCAAATCAATTAAATCAAATAAACAATAAAAAAAGAGGATGTTTATATCGAATTGATTTTCTTTTTAATTTAATCACTAGTTAGATTCTTATTACTATTAATGTATATCTTATGCTTTAAAGTAATAGTTTATGCAAATTAATTATAATAAAGTATTTTCTATCCAATGAATTGATCTGATTGTTAACTAATCTTCTATAAATAACTTTACATTAAATTTAAAAGAAACTTTTCGTAAGGTTTCCATTTAAACTAATTCATAGATTTCTTTGAAATATCTTCGATTTCAATTTCCGAATCCATTGATTTATCCTCCTTTTCAATAGTATTGATAAAAGGGTTTCTTTTTACTTTCTGAATTATTACAAAACAGATCGATAGCGGCTACGGCCGTGTACGCGAACAGTCGCATGTTTTTGACGCTGAGGCAATCGGCGCGTGGCGGGGATTAGAATGCCTCCTGAGTATTATTGATTGCCTCTATCAGGACGAATATGGTTATGTATTGATAGCATTTTCAGTAATCTAGGGAATATAAGGAAGCGCTGCTGTCTCCTCTCAATGGGTATACCACAAATACTATCAAGCCATTACAATATTACGATATTGTAATCAAATGGTTCCCTAGGCATATTGAGATTGAGAATAACGAGACAGCCGATCGCTTCACTGATCAAAACACAACTAGGGCCACTTGACTCTAGCCTATCCTGCTTCCCCACAATCAGCAGCTCCCGCTCTGTCCTATATGCTAAATATCGATGCTTCGAAAAATAAATAGTGAAAGGAAAAAGGGATCTGATTTTCAAAACGTATAATATATAGAAACCAATATATAATACCTCGAAATTGAAAAGCCTCAAGTTTCTTTTCTTCGCGAAACTTATATACAGACCTTATAGTAATACAGATCAGATATGATAACTTTATGAATTTAGTATATTAAAATTCAATTACGAAAATAGTATAAACATTTGTATAGTATTGAATTAAAGAAAAGCCTGTGACTATAATTCTTAAGTTTTCTTTTAATTATTTAATCAATAATCAAACACACAACAACTACTTATTTTACACCAAATCGGATTTTGATTTTGAATAGGATATAATAATATTAGATATCAATTGTATTCCTACAAATATAATATAATGTAGTAACCTTTTTTACTAAATTCAGATTCTATAGTAGAATATACTCAAACTACACAGAACTATATAAATTCCAATTTGTTCCAATACCCTGAGAATAAGCTCTCCACACCTAATAATCTAAAATCCATATCGAATAGCTATAAATGCTCTAAGTGCTCTTCCGATCAACAACAATTGATCTGATTATCTGCTGATATTTGGATGATATACAAAACAAGACTTTCTGAAACAGAATTATAAACCTTTAGATAAAATAATTGCAGGATTGCTATAAGTAATATTAAATAAAGGAATACCAAAGGTAACAAATCTTTGTTTAACTAACATTACATTATTATAAAACAGCTAGAACGCTAGCGGCCTGTAGACCCGCTCCTTAATATATTTAGAATACCCCTTGGGAGATTAGATATTAGACGTTAATCACTATAAATAAATAAATAAATAAATGAATTATTACAAATATTATATTTTGAGTCTTAATTAAATTATTAAGCTATTATCAACATCCCCTTTCATCGTTATCATTCTTATCGCTATCTGTATTGATATTTATTGAGAGCTTTTTATCAATTTCGGAATTCTGCTATATATTATAAATTAATATAATTAAAATAAGCTTTATTTGAATCAAATATCTATATATAGCTTTTCTTTTTTGTAAAGGGTATCTTCTTTTAATTGAAAGGTAATGTTATTATTATAAAAGGAATTGGATAGTGAATTTCTAATATTTATTTATTTATTTATAGTGATTAACATCTAATATCTAATCTCCCAAGGGGTATTCTAGATGTATTAAGGAGTGGGCCTATAGGCCTGCTAGTATTTCAGCTGTTTATAATAATATAATATTAGTTAATTAGGGACTTATTACTTCTAATATTCCCTATTTAATATTACTTATAATAATCCTGCATTATTTTATTTAAGGATTTGTGGGTTTATTTTAGAGAATCTTGTTTATATATTATTTGGGTGTTGGTGGATGCTTCGGCCGATTGTTGTCGATCGGGAGAACGCTTGGAATACTTATCATTGTTCAATGCGAATCTTAGAATTGATTGAAAGTGGAAAAGCTTCATTTTCGGGGTAAATATAACACAAATTAGAATTCGTATAGTTTTGTATAGTTGGGAAATATACTTAATATAGAATCTGGATTTAATAAGAAAAATCAATAAAACTATATTATATTCCATGAATATTTTTATTTATTTATTTATAGTGATTAACGTCTTGTAGAGGACCTCCCGAGGGGTATGAAAGACGTGGCTAGATCTAGAGTTACAAATACAGAAAGGCGCTGATGCGCACGCTAGTAAAACCTCACAGGGTAAACCCAGTTCCTTCTATATATCCTAAACAAGCCAGTGTAATGATCGCAAATAGGGCCGTTTTTGTTTGGCCCCATATTCCTAGCGCTTCCTTCTGCTCATGGAGAGGAGCGCTCTGATTGTACAATTACTTCTGTCATAGAACCATGTTTTATGGACAGGAGCGGTGTGTATAGGTGTGCCGCTTCAAAGAAGCGGGTGTGTGTGTGATGGTGCTCCAGAGGAGCGGAGGATTCGGCTATTGGGCCGCTCGAGAGGAGCAGCCGGAACGATGGTTCCGCTGAGTAGCGGAATGGCGCATAGGCGCAGTGGTGGCGGCTGGAGGGGGGATCAGTTCCCCCTCAGCATTCGATCGATCGCTTTTGCGGCCCATAATAGAAAAGCTCTATTAGGGTTAGCGGTAGATTGTCGGAGCTCAGTGGAGCTGTGTCAGGAGGTCCACACTAAGGTGGCCTATGAGGCGGCATATAGGTGGATCCATGTGGATCAGATCGCTATAGCCATAAGTCGTAGAACAGTAGGAGAGTGACCCGATCACTTACCACTGAACCAGCCAGGCTCCTTGCGGAGGACAATGGTCTTTTTGTCTAATCATAGTTTCTATAGTATATTCTATATAAATCTAATATTAGCGAATAATAAGCTCTATTAATGCAAACATGGTGATTTGCTATTAATTTAGCAAGACATCGATTTGATAAGTATTATTGATTACATTGATTTTAAATATTGAAAAGAAATATAATAAGCTTTTCTCAATTCTATATATATAAATTTTATACTATTTTCGTAATTGAATTTGATATACTAATACTAAATTATTATATTCAGTTTATCACTATTTGAGTTTGTATAAGACCTGCAATAGAAAGCTTAAGACTTTTCAGCTTTGAGATATTATATATTGGTTTTTATATATTATATATTTCAAAGATCAGGCCCCTTTTTTCCTTTTATTATTTACTCTTGGAGCATTGATATTTAGTATATAGAACAAAGCAGAAGCTATTAACTATAGGGAGACAGGATGGATTAGAGTCAAGCGACCTAGTTTGTACTCTGATTAGCAAAGCGATTAGCTATTTTGTTATCTTCAATCTCAATATGTCTAGAGGATCATTTAATTATAATATTGTAATATTATATCGCTTGATGGCACTTGTAGTATACCTATTGAGAGGAAACAATAGTATTTCCTTATATTCCCTAGATTATTGAGATGTTATCAATATATAACCATATTCATCCCTAATAGAGGTAATTAATAATACTTAGAAAGCATTCTAATTCTTGCTATATGCTAATTGTCTTAATATCAAAAATATACAATTGTTTGTGTATACAATTGTAGCCGCTATCGATCTATTACTTATCGTAATAGATTGCAAAGCCATATCCTATATGGTAATTGTATTCATTATATTGTTAGATTTATCTGAAAATATAGAATAATCTTCTTAGGGGATTAAATTCTATTATTCCTTAAATGCTTTTGTAATATTCTCTTTGTTTATATTATTCATTAAATCAATATAGTATTCAGAAGAGAAGTAAAGCTATAAGAATTTGGGATACTTGGTAACAGGAATCGCCTATCCTATTCTTTGCAGTTTTGTATTAGAACCTTTTAGAATATCTATATCTTATTCTCTTTTCCTGATATATAGTTTCAATTAGTTTATAAGTAAATATTATATATTCACTATCTAAAGCCGAAACACGAATCTCAGTCTGGCTTACTCTAGTATAACAATTCCAGCTGGAAGACTAGCTTTTACAAGGAATACGATTATTGGGATCGTCTTATAAACGGGTAAAGCTCCCTATGCTGTACTATGAATTGTTTTGCTAACTAGATTGATATATTTCTTGATCCCAGTGCCAACCAGAATATAGCCTGCATTTGAGTATTATTTGTATAGCCCATTAAACTATACTTCGAAACTAAAAAGGGCAATAGGGAGTATATAGATAATGATTGCTTTTTGTAAGTAAACTGTAGATAGTCTATGGGCTATATAAATTATTGATTGGATATAGAATGCAACACGTATAGCTTCGCGGTATACGTTTGACATATTATAAGAATATTAAGCACCGATTAAAAAAGATGTTAAGCTAGTATAAGATCAGTTATACTCTATTAATGAGCCCTAGAGAGATTGGTGTAATAACTAGATCCCGATTTATCCTTATAGCCAAGTTACAATTTCATATTTCCTTGATATATAAAATAACTCAAACTTTTCTAAAGCAAAAAGATCTTATTCTAATTTCCTTATTATAGAATACATCGAACAGTTCGGCAAAGTATATATATATTCGTGAATAGGTCCTTAGATATATGATATATAGCTATATTATCAGTATATCCAAAGCACTATGCTCTATTTTGATTGAAAAGCTCAGTAAGATAAAGGGTATATAGAATAAAAGAAAGTAACAATCTCTGGGGGTATTGTATATAACCAGGAAATCCTATATTGTGATCCCCTCTGTCACGGATCGCACCCAATCGCAGCTGCAATCGCTCACGTACACGCTTGCGCATATGCACGATCACATGTATATAGTTAGTATATAGGAGCGCTCTACAAACGCTTTACTCCCGATTCTATAATTATAGATTCTAAGGATAAATTGTACCCTACTCTTATAATTCTTTTAAAGCAAAGTGTTACATTATCTATAACTCATTATACAATCACACAGCCATCTGGTAACCGATCAAATAATATTTTATAACTATAATACCTTCTTAAGTATATCGAGAATATTCGATATTACTTATAGGAAAAGGGCTGATTCCAAGTAAATCTATTCAACAAAAGATAATAAACCCCCAATATATAGAGTTACAAGTACTACTATTATATCCGATCTATTTATCTTAAAAGGATTTTATCGCTTTCTCCCTCTTGTTAACCGAATATCCCTAGCCGACAATAATCAATCTCAACAAAGCAACAGTTATAGTCCTTACGGTTTTAATGTAAATACTGGTAGATATGGAAAGGGTAAACAATCTGGAAACGATTCTTCAATTAAAATATTAACTTTCAAAAAATAACATATCGATATACATTCTCCCATCATAGGAAGAATAAGTGCCAACCCTTAAAAACTTTGAGAACTTACAAAACGAAATCGCAAAACTCAAAAACAAATTATTATAGCGTAATCTTAATATTGCTTACCCATTTCAACCTTCAAGATATCGATAGCAATATCACATAGATTCCTTTGCAAATTCATAGAGTCCGGACTTCTGATATTTCAGTCGATTCTATTGAGAGGGTATCTCCTATTACCAGAAAAAAGAAGAACAAGAAAAACCCTTATTCGTGAAGTCAATCTTTACAACAATCCCTTCCGAGTATCGATAGCAAACTCTTTTCAAACCTAATCACCCTACCAAACAACCTACAAATTCATCGAACACTCTACTTTCGTTTACTTATCATTATAGTAGAGCATCTGTATATTCCGAAGCCCATCAATCTTTCATCCAAATTCAAAAATGATGTAGAGCCGAAAGCAAGCCTTTGGTAGTTATTGGTTATTGAGCGACTCAAACTTTACAAAAATTCGTTTATCTTGGAAGCATAACGGTAATCTTATATAATAGATTAGATAGAAGGAGAGGCACAAGAATATATATTCTCGCTATACACTCAAGTATCCTGCTTGATAGAACAGCAATTGATTGATCAGCTTGTAGTTATTTATAAGAACCTGGCCGAAGCCGATTATGTACGAATTGAGTATGAACATTGGGTTATGTCTAATAATATCTAACAAGGAAACTTCCTAGTATGGTATTGCAGGTTTAGATTATTGTTACATAAACGGAAATCACCAATCCGACAACTTTCCTCCGTAATCTGGAAAGAAAAATATCCGATTTTCTTTGATAAGCTATTAGCCTCTATATCAATGAATACTATACTATCAAGAATCTAATTATCAAGTTTATTAAGATCGATGAATTTGAAGTTATGCTTCGAGAATACAATTGTTATAAAACAATTAAAAGATATTTTTTAGAAAGCTATTTAGTAATACTGATTCATCGATTACCCCTAGAAGCACTTTCCACTCATCAGGTAATTCGAATCTATTTATTTAGTTTCATATTCAATATTCTTCTTATATTCTTATTGGCTATACAGAAACCTTTAAGCCAAATAATACTTCATCTCCAGGAAACAATTTCAATTATAGTACTATTACCCCTACATCGGGAGTGAATTGCAATTCACATTACGCACAGATAATATAAGCACTATAACCGAAATCCAAGAGATTAGAAAAGATAAAGAGTTTTATAATATAGAAGAGAATGTTGAGGAGAATGTTAACCAAAAAGTATAAGTGAAAACTATTGAGTTTGCTTGTATTACCGAAGATTAATATTTAAATTAATATATTTAGGTAGAAGTTCCGTTTAAATATAATTCGGGATATAAGATTTCTTGATTTGATAAAACTAATAGAAAATGATTCTATAAACCTATTATATATACTTTCAAAAAATGGATATTTATATAATATTCAATTTCTTATAGATTCCGGAGTGAATAGCTTTGCTTTTATTAATAAAATACTTTTTTTATTATTATTTCCTATATTCAAACTCTACTTTATATTACTCGAACCATTAATTGAAATTAAAAGCTATAATGGTGTATAAAGTGAAACTATTATTTATTTTATATTTCTTAATTTCACAATTGATGTTTAACAATAATCTTATTTGCCATTTTTTATTACCAATTTGGATTTATATAGTATAATCCTAAATCACAAATGGTTAATAGAGACTCAAATTAAATCGATTATTTTAATCAATACTTTGAATGGCCTTCTAAGCATTTTTCTATTATTTTCTTATCAAAAAATATACTTTTATTAGAGATAGTCTTCAACAATCCAGAATCAATTATTTGAGATAAAAAGATACTAACAATCGAAATGCCTGATTGGAAGAGATATACTATCAACTTGATAATGAATAACTGATTATAGTATTGATTATATCTAAAATACTTATTATCCCTCCCTAAGAGATTAATATAATAATCCCAGATGCAATCAAAGCTCAGGTTTTAGTTAATCTGAAAAAGAAATCTATTTTCAATCAATTTCTATTCAGTTTGTTTACGAATTCCTTTTACTTTGTATCTCCGATATGTTCAATATCTATATACTTAAGCCAATTCAATTTCAACTCATCTGTAAGAAAAACAAGGATTATAAGATCTTTACAGTTATATATATAGAGATTGATAATATTATCTCGATTTACAATCTAGTCAAGACAATAACCATCGAATCTCAATCGCAATTGTTGCTTTAAACAATTCTAAACCAGAAACTATCATTACTCTCAATCATATCATCACAAATATCGAAATAAAGCCTTCAATCCCTGAAGTTTACTAGCAATATCATCGAGCGTTCTCCAAGCATAAGTCCGACATCCTATTTTTCTCCCAATCATACAATTACAAGATTATATTTGAAGAAAAAGGTAAAAAAGCTTTCAAATACAATTCTCTATATAAGATATCACTTGAATAGCTTAAGGTTATTAAAAAATATATTACAGAGAATCTTGCCAAAAGATTTATAGAATCCAGCCAAACACTATTCGCAATACTGATTCTCTTCATAAAAAAGCCGAATGGAAGTTTAAGGTTTTGTATAAACTTCTGACTATTTAATTCTTTAATACACAAAGATAAATACCCTCTATTATTATTATTATTATTATTATTATTAGTAATTTTCAACCGGGCCGTATAGGCGAGCCTCCCAGGGGGCATTACGGTTGGGCTAACTGCGGGATGATCTTCTAGTTTACATGATCCCCCTTTCCTAGGGATGGGGTCTCAATACCCTCAGTAGCCTCCCAAGCGATGGCTAGTGCACTTGCGCTTTTGTTTTCGATCCTCTGAGCGCTTCCGTGCGTGCTTTCCGAATTCCTATATAGTATTTGTTTGAAAGCTGTTTTATCCTGTAAGGGTAGCTTTTGTATATATTCTATTGCAGTATGATATGCTGTGTGCTTCAATTTTCTTTCACATAGCTTTTCTAGATCTATCCCCTTCTACTCCCTGCTTATGTTCGCCTGGATCAATCGATCCCTTTCCTTCTCTCTTTCTATTCTTCTGATAGTGTTTTAGGGCATATGCTTTTATAGAAATCTGTTATAGCAATGAATTTAGCGAATTTGGTTAATGTATACATTAACTGTTTCAGTAATCGTTCTTGAGCTACTTGATTACAGAATGGATATTTGAACTTGATATCTGGGGGCCAGGTTTTATAGATCGCAAGGACTTTGCGGCAATGCACAATATGCTCGGGGGATTTGAATACTCCGCATGAGCAGTGGATTGTTGTTTCCTTGTATTTAAATCGTCGGTGGTAGCTTTCGAAGTCGCTATGTGCTGAGCGGATCGCTAGCATGCGGTGGAGAGTTGCTCGTGAGAGTTCTAGTTCCTTAAAACATTTGTTTATACTCTTTGGGTCCCATTTCTGGTACTGTTTGGAGAGCATTGGTATCTGTTTGATCCACCACACCTGTGCTGCTGATTCCATAGCAGTTTTTGCTATAGAGCGGATACCGCTTGCTATAGGTCGATTCGCATGCCCTGAGGCTGATTTTCTTGTCCCTTTGTCAGCGAGTGCATCCGCATATAAATACCCTCTACCTCTCATTGACAAAATACTTGCATAACTTACTGATACAAAAATATATATTAAATTAGATATTCGATAAATATTCCATCACATTCGCATGGATCCAGGTTTTTGAAAAATATATTATCTTCTGTACTTGATATAGTTCCTACAAATATAAAGTTTTACCTTTTGGATTGATAAACAGCCCTACAACTTATCAACAATATATAAATGATATCCTATTTGATTATTTAGATGATTTCTGTATTACTTATTTCGATAATATTCTTATATATTCTGAAAATAAAAATAAATACGAGGAATACATCAAGCACATCCTCGAACAACTTGAGTCTGCTAGCCTTCAGGCAGATCTCAAGAAGTGCGAATTCAACATCAAACATACAAAGTATTTAGGTTTTATCATTTCTACAAACAATGTACAAGTCGATCTAGAAAAGATTGAAGTAATCACTACTTGGACTTATCCTACTACTATAAAGGGTATCCAATTGTTCTTAGGTTTTTATAACTTTTATCGCCGATTTATTAAGGATTATAGTATAATAGCAAAATCTCTTTATAAACTCACAAAAGCAAATATCAAATTCCACTTCAACGAAACCTATCAAATTGCATTTGATATACTCAAAGATAAACTCATCTCCACTCCTCTCCTACAATATTACAATTATACACTACCCTGTATACTGGAAATCAATATATTCAATAACATAATCGCTAGTATACTATCTCAAAAGCACAGCAACGAATAATTACTAATTACCTACTTTTCGAAAACAATAGTCGTCGCCAAACTGAACTACAAAATTCATAATAAAGAAATATTTGCAATCATCAAATCCCTAGGCTATTAAAAAGCCGAACTTGCTGGATCCCCACACCAAATCAAAGTGTACACCGATCATAAAGCATTCGAGTACTTCATATCAACTAAACAGCTGAATACTTGATAAATATACTGAGCAAAACTACTCATTAATTATAACTTCATTATTATATACCATATTGAAAAGAACAATCCACTTGCAAATACACTTACATATTATACTAACAAATTGGATTAATAGAATAATACTAAGAAAAAGAATCGTTTTCAGTAGTTTATAAAAGATAATCAGATGGATACAAAAATCATATATAAATCTCTATAGCAAAATCTAAACATAATCACAAACATTGATATACACATAATCACATCGCTTTTCGATATCGTAAATCACATTATTAAAACAAATAGATTCTATCCGAATTTAGAAGCTCTATACATTCAGATTACTAAATTGTACAAGCATTTTACACTCAAGAAAGGATTCTTGCTTTATAACAATCGACTTTATATACTGAATATCGAAAATCTACAAATCTATTTGATTCACGAAGTTTACAATTCAGTTTTCACTATATACTCTGATATTAAAAAGACCTATATTCTCTTAGTCAATTAATACTATTAAAAGAATATAAATAATACAATCAACCAATATATACAGAATTACCACAAATACAAGCATAGCTCTATATCAAGAGATTGTATTCCTGATTTCCTTTATCTGTTCCTGATTTCTATATAAGTATAGCAATACATTATTATGAACTACTACAATTTCAACAAGGATAAATACAGTTACGATAATGTATTCGTTATTATCAACCAATTAACCAAACAAGCTATTTCAATATTCTATCATAAATCAATTGATTCGAGAGATCAGGCCTGCTTATACCTATATTATGTATATAGATATTATAGTACTCCGGAAACTATAATCTCTGATTATAGTTTTCAATTTATATTCAAATTCTGATAAGAATTCAATAATATTTTAGAAATATAAATCAAGTTATCTACTGCTTACTATTTGCAAACTGATGATTAAACTGAGATTTATAATCAATATTTCCAATAACACTTGTAACCCTTTATAAGCTATTATCAAGATGATTAATCTGAATTCCTATCAATAATAAACTACACTCAATTTATATTTCTCTATAAATTATTAAATAATCAACCCTGTATAAAACTTTGTATAACTACCTACCCCATAATCCCTGGGATTAAAAACTCGATTTCACCACACTTGTTAACGATTTGAATATAATCAATACTAAAGAATATACTAAATACAATAAACTAATATTCAATCGAGTAAAAGAAAATATCTTATATATACAAGAAAAGATATCTCGATCGGCCAATTCATATTACTGTTTAATCGATTTCGATATGGGAGATTATATATAGTTTAATATAAAGGACTTTCCAATATAATAACTATCCAAAAAACTAAATTACTCTATTTAAAATAAATTCAAGATTATTGGTCAGACTGGAGATTCCTTTCAATTGGACTTATTGCTTATTATGAAAATCCACCCTATATTTCCATTTAGCAAACTCTGTAAAGCGGCAGACAATCCATTTCCTGGACAAATCCTCGAATCATTACCCCTAATAAATATCACTAATGATACCGAATAGGAAGTAAAGCATATTCTAGCTATAAAGAAAGTATACTGATAGCTTAAATACAGAGTATCATGGCTGAACACCAATAACGATCTCACCTGGTACCCCGCCTTTAACTTAAAAACTACCCCGCATCACCTCTGTGACTTTTATTTACAAAATCCCACTCTGCCAGAACTTTCTATGTATCTATCGAAATGGATTCGTTTTTACAAAAATAGAAAGGATAATTACGATTTTACAAATAACAATCAATATATAAATAAAAAGATAAAAAGAATTTCTTTAATTTATTATTGTAATAAAGAAAATCCTAATCATATGAAAAACTGAAAGTGACTGAACAAAAATGAAATATCAATAAAGAAAGTCTTTTTCTTTGCCCAACAGATTTAAATCAAATCAAAAAGAAAGCCTCTATAGATATTAACAATTACAGTCGGATGAGATATAATAACAAAAACTAAATAGTTTAAATCAAAATACTAATTAAGTTTTTAGTCAATAGTAACAATAAGTATATACAGAACAATCACAAGCTAAAAGACAAGATAACTATTAGCTGCAGCATATACAACAACAAGGCTAAGCCTGTGCTCAATTGCATTCAACTACTTGCAAATTGCCGAAAGCTCTACTTCCATTTGAGTTAGGACGAATTGGTACTGCTACTCCAATTCGTCTTTCCATACTGCAACCTCCACTACACAACATTTCGCAGCTTTTCGAGCAAGGGTAAGAGAAAGTATTCTTTCGAAACGTAACTCTTTAGTTCCTCCCGTATATTAAACTATCTCAAGAGTTAACTTTGCTAAAAGTTAATAAAATTGTAACTTATTTTTGTTATGTTATTGTACTCAATAACAGCCAATCAATATTGAAAAAACATTTTGTGTATATCCTTATCAGACAAGTGCTTATACTTATACTTACTAGCTAAATAAAGTAAACAATAAGATTAACCAGACAATTATTTAGAAAGTCAATAATAGATATTATTTTCTTTACCAAAAATACAATTGTGTATGTAGTCAGTACAAACCCAACCATTTTCTCAAATACATTATTCTCGTTATAGTACTATCTTTTTTGATAACCTCTTGCTTGGAGATCCCTATTTGTTGATATCAATAAAGCTAACGCTTTTATGATGGAATATATCGAATTTGCAATCAGATTGATTTTGATATAAGGTCTCCAGGATATCTTTTTTAATTATTTCGTTATTATTTTCGAGATCATAAAAATGATATATTATTATAATCAACTTATCAGCAAACTTTTTTTTGTAATTATCAATACGATTAATTAAGGGATTGTATTCTTTTTTTGAATTCTATTTCGAAAAATAATAAAATGAATATATTCAATAAGTATATTAAAGATTGACCCTATCCTTAGACACATTATCTTTAGTATCTATAATCATATTTGTTAAATAAGCCGACTGCAAGCCGGAGATATCAAAAAAAAGCCTTATTTATATATATCTTTATTATCCAATCTATCTTCCTTATCATCCTCCTTCTCACCAATAGGATCACTACCACTCCTATTACAACTCAACTCCTTCTCTTTCTCAACAGAACACTTGCCTCGCACAACAAAAAAGGCAAATACTCTCTTCATTATAAACTATAAAGAAGCATATCAGCAAAGCAAATGTAAAAGAAAAATAAACAATTTACTATCACACACACATCCTCTTACTGCTTTAACTACACTAACAACAATTTGCTCTTACTACTACGTTTTCTTGATAATATAGAAGGCATATTGATTATTGATTGAGAAATACAAAAAAAATAAATAATTGAAAAAGATTTAAAAGAGAGAGAGAAATTCAGGCGATCTATATATTTCGAAGGCTTCACACTATTGCTAGATTACAGAACGATTTCCTCTATTTCCCATACACCTTCCCATCGCGAAAAAAACAAAATTTGCGTATATACCTATTTATTATACTATACTATAATATAAATAACAATACCTTATTGAGATTACTAATACATTTATAGATTAGATAATTATAAAGCTTAAGGATAAGCTTTTTCAAAAAAGGGGATAGTATTATAGATCACACCCAATTATAACTGTGATCGCTTACATGCATATTTGCATATATATACAATCACATATATATAGCTAGTATATAAGAGCACTCTACAAACACTTTACTCCCAATTCTGTAATTGTAGATTCTAAGGATAAATTATACCCTGCTCTCGCAGTTCTTCTAAGGCAAAGTGTCACACCCTCAAGCCTTATATACATATATCTTTTAGTCAGGAATAAATCAATGAGTTTACAAAAGCACTATAGACCAATTCTATTTCTTTATATATTATAGGAGCCATCTTTTAAGGAGTATATTATAAATATCTTATATATCCATTATTATTAATGTGACCACTTTGCTAGTTATTAAAGCAAACTCAGCATTATGAGTGAAGACAGCTGTGAGATCAATACCGGCTCTTTTCGGCAGCGCTCCGCAATGCTGAGGGCTAAGTGAATTTCTAATAGAAAAAAAGAAGGAGGTATTATAATCTCGAAGTTGACTTTGAGATTTGATTATTTTTGCTATAGATTTAGACTTTTGTTTAAAATAACGAATTAAGGGAGAGAGACTTTGAATTCGAGATTTTCTATCTCTTTTTTGTATAGATATAAATCTTCGATTACTATTGTTATCAATAATTTTCGATTTCCTAAACACTTTCAAGATATTTTAGATAATGATTGCATTATTAGCTATTGAAATAATTTTATATATAGAAAATAACTTCAAAAAACTTCAAAAAAGGGTTTTTTTTAAAAAGAAAAGAAAGAAGAAAATAAAATCAAAATATGTTTTTTTTCCAATTCTAAGTACTTTTTCACGATTATTATTTTATTAAAGCTTTTTATATAATTTTCAATTTTAAATATAGGGTTTTTAATATCGAATTGAAATTTAAATTGAATATTCTAGAAAAATCATAGATTATTTAGCGGATTTGATATCTAACTATAAAATCACAGATTAATAATCCACTCTTTTTGAAACGGATTAATGCTATCACGGAATCTGCAATGGTACAAAATATAGATTATTTCAGCGGATTCAGCACGGATTTTACATCCAAACTAGCCCTTACCAGAATCTCATCATCTGTAGACCCTTCAAAGGCAATGGTGATTGTATCCTGGTCATTGACAAGAATAGCTTTGCGATTTTGATTGATACCGGTGTGAATATCAATAATTTTTGAGGCGGAAATTGTATCGTAGTTGCGAAGATCGCTCTGTAGAACAATAATATCTGGAATTTGAGAGTCTCTCCATAATATTAAGGCAGCATATTTGACGTCGTGCCAATCACTGGTTCCATCATTGAGTTCTACCAGAGGCATATTTCATTAACCCAGAGGCCGTATTCGATTGATATCAACTATTAACAAACTGTCAGCAACAGACTCCGCATTCAATGCGATTTTCACTGTCTATTGGAGATTATATGAGTTGTTTGTGGATATCTGATCACGTCGCAACTCACTGCTTATAATGTTTTGAGTCGTCTTTTGTCGAAAATACTTCGTGTGATAGGAGAATGTTTGTATTAATGACTGTAATTATAAATTCAAGGAATGTTTATTAGGCAAGGTTACAAGGTGTTGTGTCTGATTTGCATAAAGATGTATGTTGAGTACCCTCGGAGTCGGCGAGTAGGCTGGGCGGCTATCCCCTAGACTGTCAACAAAGGACACCTCGTTTATACAGGGCATCTATTGACCAATCAGAACATCAGGAATTTAAGAATTCTCATTCTTTCAATATGTTTTTTTAATGAAAATTGTGAAGAGATTGTTATTTTAATAAAAAGGAATAAATAATTTTTAAATTTCTATACAATTTTATATATACTTTTATCTTTTTAACAAACATCGAGATTTTGATTTGTTATATTTTCTAATTATGAATTATATAAGATTTGTTTAGAAATTGCTTATAAAATTATCTCATTTTAAAAGATAAAATATAATAATGTTTTTGAAATCAGTCTATAGTTATTTTTATATGAGAAAAGGACAAAAATAAATTTGAGATTTTGTTATTTTCCTAATATATTTCAGATTTCAGATTTAATATAAAGACTTTTAATGATAATATCATCTATTGAATTATTAATGACTATAAAGATGTACGAACTACTTAAGATGTTCTAAGTCAGCAGTCTAGAGGATAACACGCGCATCTTCGGTCGACCCTAAGACACGTACTTGCTAGCCTTATGTTACAATTATCGTAGGTAACATTTAGGTAGAACAATTAATAAAGAGGCTTTCTAATAGCTGAAAGTGATGATATCATTAGATTCGGATTCACAAACTTCTATGGGTTCTGTATATCACAAGGCTACCTTTGCCTCCTCACCCCCATACCTAGATATCACAATTGAAGTCAAAAGATTGCCTGAAGCAGCAACCAAACACCCATCCACCAACCTCCATTCCTCAGCGCTGAGTTGTCCCTGGCGACTCAGGGCTCTCAGCTCTTCTAAAATCTCATTCTCGGTCCAGAGTTGTATAGCATAAGCCATTGACTTCGCTGCTGTGACATCATTGATACAATTGACCTGCATAGTAGTATGTACTAGATTAATCATCTCCTTCGCTCTTCCTTCAAGAAATTGCTTTGCTTCTTTGTCGTACGAAGCAATATCATTGGCAATAGAGATTTGATCACCAAGGTAGCCGAATAATCGACGAAGTTTTGGACTATGTAGGTCAACCCTCGAATGGAGAGAGAATTTGGTACATGCCCACGTGAATCTGATCAGAACGATTGTCAGAAAAACTGAGAAACTTGGAATGTTTGCTTTTACCTATTTGCAATGTCATCATAACGGTAATCAAGGTATTCCCGTACAGATGAAAATTCCTCAGGGTGCTCATGACGACAAAAATCAATGAGTTCTTGAAGTACCTCTGCACCTGCATTTCCCCCATCTTCCTCATCCCCGTCCAAGAATCCTTGTCTAATTTCATGCATTCGTCTCTGTAGTGGAGTGTCTGCTATAGACTTGGAGACGTTGCCTTGGATACGTCCAATGAAATCATCTCGCACCTGGCTGGTCTTCGAGCAATAAGCTTGATGACTTCAACATTATACTTGGAGGGCTACTTACAAATTCCGAGGATGCATTTTCCCACATGTCTAAAGATTGTGAGAGTAGGCCTAAAGAGCATAAGTGGAGACTAGGAAAAATGACTTACCATCAAATATGAAGATCAAAATCACGCTTTGAGCCAGAAGCTGGATTCGGTTCTCATCCGCATCAGCAAACATGTAAATGCTAAAGCGACTATATGTATCCAAAACGGGAGTTCGGAGCTGGTGTTTGGCAAGAGTTGCCATAGATTGTCCATTGGTTAGCATCGCATCCTTGCAGTGTTGATCCTGCGCAAATAACTCGAGTAACTCTGTCGTCGCCCTCTCGTTTGCTTCCCAGTGTTTGCTCTGGCGAAAATTTCCAAGCCCAGTGTGAACTGGTAGATGAGCTGCTCCAGGGTAGATGGAAATTCTATTGTTTCTGGTATCTCCCTGTATCTCGACTGATTGTAGTTGCAGCACGTCATTGAGAGTGACTTGTTGTGCCTGCAGCCACTTTGGCTTCTGAGGGAGATAATCGTAAATGTATTTTATTGGACAAATTATATCCGCGTCCTTTCCATTAGTGAAGTTATCGAAATCAACGGGGAGCTTCTTAAGTGATCCGTTGCCATTGGCCTTCATGACAAGATTCATGTTGAGGAGCCTTATTTGACAGATTCGAAGATTCCAAGGGGTTCCAGCCTTCAAGGTCTTTAAATGTGGGAAGTGCTTTCCCAAGCCATTAATAGTTCGTCAGCTAACTCAAGCTTACTTTTTGTCCGGTATCAGGGTGTTTCTGCAAGTTCCTGCAGGGTAGGAATGGCTAAGAGATTCATCAATACAATATGGAGCATGATGTTACAATCATGCAGCGACGTGTGCGGCGTGAATAATCACTGCATGAGACTTTTGGGAAGGTGCTCCGACAGAGCACGAAGTGTGGAGCACGAATTTAAGGGCATTACCAGGGGGAAACCTGTCGGTGATGTGGAGCAAAAGGGGGGAAACCTGTCGGTGATGTGGAGCAAAAGTGACTCGTGCTTGAGTAAGTTACTTTGATTATGTCGAAAAAGCAAGGCTAGTTTGGTGTTTTCCATCACTCTGATCAGACGGCCGAGGAGTGATTTAATTTATCATTGCGGTGTTTACTACGATTTTTGTTGGTATATCGAGCCTCCGGTATAAATATATCAAGTACAAAATACATCACTGAATCATGAATAACAAGTTTGAACATCTGTCAAGTGACAGAACTGTTGAAGAATACGAGATTTACATCCGTCTAAGGGCAGAGAAGTTTCCGCCTGTTACGATATGTCATCAAGCGGGTTGTGAGAAAATGCCAATTTAGGTATGTATATGCGACTTCCCGGCGTCGCGCTTCATGATCGATTTTGCAACAGCACTTCCACCCAATCCATCGTCAAATTTAACTTTTTACAGTCTTTTGCCAAGGATCTTGACTCTGACCCCAAGACTATCTGGATATGGCTCTCCGATGAAACAATCCCGGACAGATTCAACGTCCCGTTCTCGCAAAGTATCATGTAGCTGTAATTCATACCTTCTGAGCAATGTAGCTAATACTACGTATAACTCGGTATAGGCAAATCTTGAGAAGTTGCCAGAAGTCAGTCTCGATTAGGCTCGGCCAAACGGGAAAATTGTAGCAGGAGCATACCTCATTCCCTGACACATCCGAGTACCCTTCCCAAAGGGTACAAAGTAACGTTCTGGGACGGGATCTTCCCCCAACCAGCGATTTGGATTAAATTTGCGTGGATTCTCATATATATTAGGATCAAGTAGAATATCATGAATCGTCATGCTCGTAGGCGTCTTATAATGAGTCAGCCAAACAATTTCTCGATTACAAAAGAAAAATGTACGACTTACCATTACTGGTATCTTCCAATTCTTATAGGCCAGCTCAGTATGAGCCATTAATGGCATTCTTGATGTGATAATTGCAGATATTCGTAATGCCTCCTTGACGGTTGCAACCTAATTTGGTGAGTTGTAGCTCGAATGAAAGGATTGAATGACTATATAATACCAAGTAAGGAAGCTCTTCTAAAGCTTTTGCGGATGGTAAGATGGAGTAATCAGGCATTGCTATATCTATTTCATCCCGTAGTCGTCTCAAAACTTGAGGGTCAGACAGTATATAAAACATGGTGATGCTCAGAGCGCGAGATGTGGTTTCGGCTGCTGCGGATATCACTACAACTGCTTCGTGAGCAAGTCGTTTTGCCGATTTCTCATGAACTGGTAGATTGCTATCTGATATGCATTGAAACAAGGCCATGTTAGAAGGAGTTTCGTGAATTTTCGGCTTTTCTTGGCTCGCCTGTTGCTGGGATAAAAATCGCTCGGCAAAAGCTCGCATTTCCTATAGTATGGGACCATCATATCAGTCCTGAGAAGTGAATTGCTTTATCCAAGAAATAACACTCACAGCATGATACTGCACTAGTCTGGATAGTTCAGGCATGAAGAATCTTAGAATGTCGATAGGGACGTAAAGAGCTACGGTCATCATCCAGGGAAACTGCTTCATCAGCGGTGTTATTCTGGCAACAGCCCTTATTGTTGCGCTCCAGTCGACTGCAAGTGTCTTGTTTTCTTGAAGATCTTTACTTTCCCCGAGCGCATATCTTGTGATTGTATCTGTGGTGAAGGCCAGGAAAGTAACGCGAAGGTCAATTATTTCTTTCGTACTCAAATACCGTTCAAATTGGTCCGAGAGAATTCGTACTTGGTCCAGTATCAGAGGTTGAGCATCGAATATTGCACGTGTAGAGAGTAAATGGCTATTGGCAGCTCGTCGTTTTCGATGGACATCATGCTCAACTGTGCCAAAAGCTGCGACGGGTGGTTAGATAAGATTAATTATCTCCAAATTCGACAACTACTCACTGCCCAGAGGTGCGCCAGCCATACTTGCAGCTGGCGGATATTTGTCCCTTTTGGTAGGATTTCCAGCGTACAGTGTGTCAAACCAGTCAGGGTCTTGTACGTGGAGCTCAAATGGATTTATTCTAACAATAGGTCCTAGCCAGTTAGCTTTTATCGATGTCGATATTGATTATGATTGAAGTCGGCAGCATTTTACTTACCATATATTTCATGCATTCGCTGTATTTCCCAGGCAAATTGCCCCCCATGGCCTTTCAGCAGGTCGAAGTAAAATTCATACCACTTTGTAAGAGCAGCGAGCTTAGGACCTGGAAATTTGGCCAAAGGGTGTAGAAACAAACGATAGACAGATAAGACGATGACATAGCAAACTACAGCCGATATTATGGCAGCTGTAGGCCCGATAATGCTCGTTTGCTGGAAAAGCATTGAAGTGTATGTGCAAGAGGAATTGACGGAACTAGAGGAAACAGATCTTCTCTTCGCCAACTTTGACGCTCTTGACACATTGCTCTGTGCTTACTGTGCTGTATAAAGCAGAAATGAGAATGCATAAAGCTAAGGATAGAGCATCTCCACTTGAACGAGATAGTCAACGCTTCAAGAGCTCATGACTAAAGCGCTACGGCTTTGCATCCAAAAGCAACATAATTACAGACATCCAGTCTGCAGTCAGTAATCTTTCTGCAACCTTCCTTATGTGACATATCCCCACCCTAGACCACTAGTTGATAATGGGTGCATCTCTACGAAGTAAGAGGTTTCCTACGACGGGTACCATTTTCGATTTTCACTCTGTGCAGGGGTTTAAAAAACGTATGTCAATATTGGGTTTGGCGTGTATGATCTAAGCAATCAATCACTCATGGGTGGAGGGGAAACAGCTTCCTATTGTATTGGTAGTATTCATACAATCCAATTGTAGAGAGGCCTGTGTCGGAACCCCGACCAGATACTGATTGAGAAATCGGTCTAGGTCAAAAGGCTTAAAGCCGAGGCTCGCGTCGCCCTTGGATCAAATTCTATCCCATTTATTGCGGGGTTAGCAAAATGCAGGTCTTTTGGTTTGGTAAGCTAGGTAAGGACACCAGATGACCTGACCTTTTCGTTCAATAATCCATCCACTTTCTTTCCTAAATCGTATAACTTCGTGACCCTTACGGATTACGTGCCTTTATCATGTTTCATAAGAGCTGATAATTAGTCTCCATACTTTGTCTATTTCCATTGTGCTTATCAAGTCATTGACCCTTACGAAGAATTGTTCTGTGTGGGGCCTTGCGATAGTGCTAGTGCACAAGAAGCATCCCCTGATTAGCTCCTGCGTTTTCCTATACAATTCATTTCAATAGGTAGCTTATATCAATTCAATCTTTGAACAATCCATATCGATTCGATACATTAATCGATAAAATCGTTAGACAGCGGTACTCAATTGTGGTTGAAAGTAATTTATGAAATTTTATGCCTATCTAATACAATCTACAGAGTAAGCACATTCGGATGAATACTACTAGGTCTGGCACCATTGACAAGCATACAAAAATACGAATGTTACATTGTAACGTGGTTTATCAGCATGTGCACCATATCAGCATGTGCACCACTTTTACCTCAATTATTATCTTTCCACTTCAACATGCGATTTATCAACAATTTATTATGCAATCGAATAATAAAAAAACATAAATACTTTTAGCTATTGAAGTTATTCAAAGAAACAAAAAACTGAGTATTCGGAAAGCTGTTAAGCTATATAATATATTATATATAATATTCATTCACAGAATAAATAATTTGATCCCTTGTATAGAATTCCAATCAAAAAGTTATAATTTGATTATTTTGGAAAAGAAGATTATTATTCAATATATATTTGATATGGATGATAGAGGATTTAGTCCTAGAATAAATAATATGGAAAATATAGCAAATAGTATTCTGGAATCAAAAGGTAATAAGAAAATTGGAAAGCTTTAAGCGAATTGATTCATATAACAATATTCGGATTTAAAAATATATTTTACTTGTGTTTATAATTTCCAAAAAGCTTTCTGTAAAGATTTAGAGTTTATTGAAAAATAGTTTTGGTTGGGTAGCGAATATGTGAGCCAAATATAGCATTCTCGATTACGATTTCTATAATTTTGATGAAATTAGCTTTATAATGGGACAAATATATTGTATATAGTAATCACTAAAGCCAATCAATGTAATAGAAATAAAGCTATACAATCTAGCAATCGAAAATAGACTATAGTGATTATTTGTATAAATGGAGAGGGTCACAATATACCTCCGTTTCTACTAATTAAAGGCAAATATCACTTTTCAAACTAGTATACTGAAAATAGTTTACCACACAATTAGGTTATAAAACCTATTCCCAATGGATGGATAGATAATAAAACCGATCTTAAATGAATTAAGCATTTTGATAAGCATACTATAGGTAAAAAAGTAAATAGATATTGTATACTAGTATTTAATAAATATGAAAATTATCAATCTATAGCTTTTCGGAAATACTACAAGAAAAACAATATTATATTATTTGGTTTACCGCCTCATTCTTTACATTTAACTCAACCACTCGATATCGGTTGTTTTAGTTTTTTAAAGCATTCATACAGTCGACAGATCGAGAATTTTATTAAGGCACATATCACTCATATTACCAAAATCAAATTCTTTCAAACTTTCAAAACTATATATACTGAAGTAATATCAATATCAAATAGGAAAACTGAATTCCGTAGAACTGGGCTCATCCCATTTGATTCGAAAGCTATACTTTCAAAACTGGATATTCGAATAAGGACTTTATCAAATAGGTCAACCTCAACTGATCCTGGAATATGGCAATCTCAAACACCTTATAATCCTATCGAAGCTTTTTCTCAATCTATTTTAATCAAAAGTCGTATTGTACAATATCTAAGCAATTCCCCTATACTATATTTGAAATAGTTGCAGCTTTAACTAAGAGTATAGAGCTCCTAGCTTACACGAATATACTTTTAATTGTTGAGATTTATAATCTTTATAAAGCAAATAAAGTACTTAGTAAACATTATAGAGTTCAAAAGGCTTTTATATAAAAAGAAGGAGCTCTTTCAGTAGAAAATGGATATGATATATTAAAGTAAGAGAATATAGATAATCAAATACAATACAATGAATATATAAATAGTAATTCTTCAACAAAAAGGCAATCTACTATATAACGATGTAGTAAATGCAGTAGTGTTTTATATAATGCACAAACTTATCAATTGGATCCAGTATTAATTGATCTTTAGATTGTATATAATTTGATTCTATTTTATAGCGTTGTTGTTATTTTATATTAATATAATGTGAGTAATTGAGGTAAAAGTAATGCACATGCTGATATGGTGCACATGCTGATAAACCACGTTATCACGAAGTCGATGACATAACTCAAGATGGAGTCGCCTTGGCCGTATCTAATTGGCCCTCAATGGTCTTCCGCTGCATCCTAGGAACAAATGATATGCCGGACTTGCCGTTCTATCACACTCCTGTTGCACCACCGCTACCCCTAAGAGGTGGTAGCGGGGGGGGGGGGGGGGGGGGGGGGGCGCAATCGGACAAACTGTCTCCACCTGTACTCCGCTGTGGATCTGAGGTATGTAAAAGAATTGACTTGATCATACTCTGCCTCCATGCTGCTCAAGGCTCCCAAGTGCTATCCATGTATTCTTGAAACGAATGCTGGCCGATTTTCTTTTCTGTACTATTCACAGTGGATCTCCAACTGATATGAAGATTGATAATTGAGATTGATAGCTATGACTCGAGAGTCTATAGGCAGTGGAAAGCTTCTATCAGTAATTTGACGGCAAAGTCTCAAGCCGTTCTGGTAATATCGTGGTGAATGCAAATTGAAGAGGATTCGAAACAAAAATGATTCCAGGACCATATTCAACGCCGCTTATGGGCCTGGATAATATACTTGTATGAAAGTAACGTAGATTCGCAAAAGCCAAAAAGTGGTCTGATTTGACTCAAAGGAAGCACCACCTGGTTTAATGACCCTTCCTCATTCCCTGTGAAATGAACTCTCCGGCCTGTGATATGTACTCTCATACAAATTATGTTCGAAGTATAAACGGTGTTCTTGTCCAATGTACCTGGGACATCGCATGCCTAGGTAGGATCTGTCCTAGCTTTCTTCAATCACATGTGCAGTCGCTCCTGAATGTCAATATCGGAGAAAATGAGTGGCTACAATGATGACAGCTTTCTTCAAAGAGTTCACTTAGGAGTTAATAGCCCTGCAGATGAGGAACAGAATCACAGTTCCTCCGAGTAACCTACCATATTGGGGGTGGTTACATCTTTTTTTACATCAGAAGCGATAGGTATATTTCAGCATGTAAGATACAGGAGATCTAAGGGTCTGGTATATGTACAGAGCGGGTAGCCAGAGTGAGTGCGGTATAACAACCCACTATTCAGAGACCCAATTGATCGGTATCCTGCCAGGAAAGATGATTCTGGACTCGCAGCATTATCGTGTGCTCAAACCGCAAATGAGCTTCGAAGCTAGGCAAGAGTTGCCAAACTCCTACCGTGGGCTCAATGACCGTGGAGCACAGGTCATTGTCATTGTAGCAGTTTTCTGGACAATCGCAACGATATCTGTTGTGCTGCGACTTCATGCTCGTCGCATGAAAAGAATCGCATTCATGATTGAAGACTGGCTGGTGGTAGGAGCGTTAGTAAGCGTCCCCCACAGAGAATTTCAAAAGGAAATTGACTAACTAGCGGCAGATAATATTTTATGGGTTTGGGAGTGGAGACATAATGCTGGTCGTTTTTGGGGGTTCTGGATGGCATAGGGATCAATTGAATCCCGCACAGCTGAAGACCGCCCAAAAGGTATCAATCAAACTCACACTGGATCAATCAAAATTGCAAGAGTAAGCTGACATCTATCATCAGGTCTTGCTTGCAAACCAGATGCTGTACGGTGTCGGGCTTGGATTAATCAAATGCAGTATCACCATCATGTTAATCAGGATATTTGCGGTCCCGAAATTCAGACTCGCAGGATACTTTGTCTTGGCAATGTGCATTTCATGGACTGTAATGACAATCCTGATAGCTTTCCTTATCTGCCGTCCATTGGGCTATAATTGGAATCTTCAACCTACAGCTGGGCATTGTGGCAACACGATATCTGCCTATACAGCCGTTGGTATTGTAGATATCATCACGGATATGATGATTCTCTTACTTCCCCAACCTATGATTTGGAGGCTACAAATGCCAACGGCAAACAAAATAGCACTTGCAGCATTGATGTGTTTTGGTTTGTTGTAAGTCTTCATTCATTGCGATCCGAATCACGAGTTAACTTTGAGCAGTACTGTCGCTATGAGCGTTGCACGAGTGGTAACAATTATCAATACTGATTTCTCTGATTTTACCTACAACCTCTACAATTATATCTGGCCCGTGATAGAGTTCGGTGTTGCTATCTTTGTTTGCTGTGGTCCCTTGTTGCGTCCTATATTGACCCCTATTATTGGGGCTCTTGCCTCGATCAGCACTCGACTGGGGTCAAAGCAGGATTCAAGAAGACAGAGTTCGACGACCAAAAGAGGAGGCCACCGAGGATTCAGTCACTTGGATGAAGATGGTTTACCCCTTCAGCCGGTGGCGAAAGGAACGCACACCAACACTATCAGCGCCACCAACGACGCGCGGAACAACAGAACAAGCACTTCCGGCAACGCTATATCTTCTGATAACAAGGCCATTGTGGTAGAGACTGCTTGGGATTGTGCATAATCTCCAACATTTCTCTAATTTGGAATCAGGGATGCACTGCCAATTTGATTATCATACTGAATCGATAGGCTAGGGTCTAGGAACTGGCTAGGATAACAGAGTGAGCACTAGCACGTTGTGGGAACGAGTATAAGATAATTTTGTGAAGATATTGTCAAGATGCATAACTAGCAAGTTGGAAGGGGCATTGGCACCTTGATAGTTTCTAGACTTTAATGTAAGACTAAGTTTGCAACGATAAGGATTCTTCCTCCAGGAGTAACAATTTGATGTTTCTTTGCGTTGATTGCAGGGATAGCAAATTTATACCTACTGCGGAAGGTGTTTTGGGATCCGCACCAACCATTTAACAACCCCGCCATTTCTCCGGAATATCGATCGGCTTGCAGGGCTGAATGGGATGAATCAGCCGATGTATTTAATATGAAAGTGGGGTTTCATCACGGACTTTGGAATGCTAATTATATTATCCTATCGTCAAAACTGGGGAACCAAAAGTTGGCCTCTAGTTTTCTTGCTTCTCTACGAGTTGGCAACAAAAAAGTGAGCGAAACTCTTGCGAGAACAATCCACTTTGCTAATGATACCAATTATATAAATCGCTCAAGCAACTCGTAGTTCGGCGTTAGAAAAACCAGTGTCTGGCCAACGTCGATTTTCCGAATTTTAAAATTGCTTGTATGCAAACTAAACAATTTCGAATACGAATACAATAGAGCTGTCAGCAAACGGAGGTCCTGAAAATGCCGCGGAATTGAACACCCCTGAGTCTCATGCACTGATGCTGATTGCAGTTTGCTTCCCTAGCTTATCACACTTAATAGGGATTTTGCCAGCCCTTTATCAAGCCTAGTCTTTGTCGTTTAGACGGGAGTATCGGCAATAACGAACCATGACAAATGAAAAATTGATCCACTTCGCTAATGTTTCCCATCATACATTTTGTTCCTGTTGCTTCATTTCTCAGGGGAAGGAAAGCCTAACCTGGTCGGAGCCGGGGCAAAATCTTATTTAAGTAAGACAAGATGACAGGACAAGGCCTCCCTCCCCCTACAATATATACTGAGGGAACGGATCGCCTTGCAGTCACGGCTAGTTCACGGGTACCTAATCAGCCATGGCAGAAAATTCGAACTACCATTACATTATAGTCGGTGGCGGTATTGCCGGCTCGGTATTAGCATCTCGCCTTCACGAACAGCATCCCGCGTTGGCCATTCTTCTCATAGAAGCAGGACCAGATGTCACCAATAATCCATTGGTGACTGATTCAGCGAACGGACCATTCCTCGTAGGTTCCGAATTAGACTGGGGATACTCTACGGTTCCGCAGCGTCATCTAAACAATAGAGTCTTGCCAAATAATGCTGGAAAAGCTTTAGGTGGAGGATCAGCTATCAACGCAGGTAAGTCCAAATTCGAAATATGCTACCGATCTTGAATTGTGCTGAAATTCAACTCAGGTGGGTGGATACGCGGCGATGCAAACGATTATAATGCGTGGGGAAAGCTGGTTAATGATGCCAGATGGAGCTATGATGGACTTCTACCATACTTTCGTCGGACCGAACATTATCAAAAACCAGGGCTGGAGACCCAACATGGTTATGAAGGGCCTCTTTACACCCAATCGGCCTCATCTACCGGCCGTGATTATCCTTTACGCGAAAATATTCGAAAGGCATGGGAATCCGTGGGCGTTGAGTACAACAGCGATGCCAATTCAGGTTCACCCCAGGGACTTGGAGAGCTCGTGGAAAATCGTAAAAATGGCCAACGACAAGTTGCGAGCGCCGTTTATCCACTCACTGGCGTTCATGTAATGACTTCGACCCTAGTGGCACGTGTCCTCATCGATATCCAGGGATCGGCTCCAAAGGCAACAGGCGTTGAACTCGCAGATGGCAGGAAAATTACTGCCACAAATGAAATAGTTCTCTCCGCTGGTGCATACCGCACTCCTCAAGTCTTGTTGCTCTCTGGAATTGGGCCTTCAGAAGAATTAGAGAAGCATGGCATTAATCAGATAATCGATGCCCCTCATGTCGGACAAAATCTGCATGATCACATGTCCGTAGCCCAATGGTGGAAATTGAAAAATCCAGAAGCTGGATATGCTCTTGGATCCCCCTTATTTAACAATCCCAACTTTGCGAAAGGTACACCTTTAGACTGGGTCGTTACATACGGAGTACCTCGTGAAGGACTCAAAGCCGCTTTGGCCAAAGATGAGGGGACAGTAGATGATTCTCACCCGCTCCTTAGCCCAGCCCGGTCTCATGTAGAGTGTTTAACTGTCTACGTTGGAGCAAATAAATCCGAGCCCGTCATACCTATGGACGGAAGCCACATCACAACAGTAGTTCTTGGTGGTCTTCCGACTTCAAGAGGAATTGTCAAATTGGCATCGAATGATCCAACCGTAGCACCAATCATCGACCCAAACTACTTTTCGACGGAAGCTGATCGATACGTGTTGCGCACAGGACTGAGAAAAATGATGGAGGTCATGTTAGGCACCACAGAAGGGCAGAATCTGATAGAGACAGAAACTGTAGCATCAAGAGAGAAACCATTAGATTGGAAGGCCAGTGATGATGAGATTGACGAACGCATCAAAGCACGTGGAAAGTACGTACTTCTGCCTTCCATCCAAAAGGAATCTACACTAACTTTATCAACAGGACAGTCTATCACCCCGCCGGAACTGCTGCTATGGGTCGGGTCGTTGATAGCAATTTGCGCGTATACGGAGTCCAAAGACTACGTGTCGTTGATGCTAGTGTAATCCCTTTGCCTATTACGGCTCATTATCAAGCTTGTACTTATGCTTTCTCTGAGCAGGCAGCTGAAATTATTGGGTCTAGCTTTCAACCTCGTGGGATTTAGATGGACTTAACACTGAGACAGGCAGGCAATACTTTGGCATGAAGAACCCGTAAAGTTAACATAGTTGCCCATCAAATGAGTGGTATTTGCTTCTTTGAAATATTGAAAACTTGTATTATTTTGAGACAGTGGAAGCCCTGCAAGAATTGAGTTTAGTAGAATCCATGTGATGATGTGCAAGCTCTACTGGAGTCTTTCCTCCCAAATCTTTGTGGCAATAATACAATAATATTCCGTGCATCCATCTTGCCCCGCAAGATATGCTAAAAAGAGATGCAGAGATTGTTCGAGAAGACAGTCTTTTACAAGGATCCCAGTAAAGGTTTGATTGATCCGGGCGATTCAGTGGATTAGATGTATTTAGCGCGGCAATATTGCTGGAAACGAACGTGGTTCACATGGATCCCCAGGAGTACTAAGTAATTTGATGCAACCTAAAAGCTGTTGGATTTTATGCCTGTAATCAGCCCATCCATTTCGATTAATCTCGTCATTGAATTGGGAATCAACATAGTATATAAGGGATGCAAATCGCATTGAAATTGCTCGATTAATTCATTTCTCTTATTTGAGATACGAATCACTTTGTTCTTCCTCAATCATGCAGACTTATTCTGTTTCACATATACTCTTTGTGCTGACATCAACAATCGCATGTGTTGAAGCAAGTAGCGCGACTCGTGGTCGCATAGCATCTAGTGGTTTCGGTGCACCTGGGGTTGATGCATCATATGATTATGTTGGTAAGAAATTTCCACCCAGTATACAGAAGACATAATTTAATCACACATGATTTCTAGTAATTGGCGGAGGTACTGCTGGCATAACACTTGCCTCACGGCTTGCTGAAAATTCCAACGCATCGGTAGCAATCATCGAAGCAGGAGGATTCTATGAGGTAGACAACGGAAACTTCAGCGTCGTACCCGGCCTCGCATTATCTGCTCCATTTCTGGGAACCGCGGTACCTTTTCAGCCACAGCCTCTTGTAGACTGGGGACTCGTTTCAACTGTGCAGGCTGGTGCTGGCGGTCGGCAGATTCATTATGCGCAAGGAAAAACTTTGGGAGGTGGTTCAGCCTTGAATTCTATGGCGTTTCATCGGGCAACCAATGGCACATATCAGCGATGGGCAGATATTGTGGGGGATGATTCCTACACTTTCGCCAATCTGTTGCCTTATTTCAAAAAATCGGTCCAACTGACGCCACCCAACCTAGCAAAACGCAACACCCCTAACGCGACAACTGTATATGATCCAAGCGTTTTCAGCAATTCTGGCGGGCCCTTGCAGGTGTCCTGGGGAAACTGGGTTGACCCTCCTTTCACGTGGTTTCAAAAAGCTTTCGAAGCAATTGGTCTACCAATTAGCCCAGTAAACTTCAACAGCGGCATTCTTTCTGGATATGCTGCCTGGATTCCGTCGACGATATCTCCAAGCGATGCTACTCGCTCGTCCTCGCAATCTTCTTTCCTGACTCAATCAATCGAATACCCGAACCTGGTGGTTTACACCCAGGCCAGAGCGAATCGAATACTCTTCAATGGCACCGTTGCATCAGGGGTTTCTGTCGCAACACAGGGCGTCAACTTCACTATATCAGCCAAGAAAGAAGTTATCCTCTCAACAGGTGTATTTCATTCGCCCCAACTATTGATGTTATCAGGTATGTCTCTCCATCATCTCCCGCGTTAGTAGTTGCAGATGCCGATTGATTGACTTTTTGTGATAAAGGTATTGGACCAAGCACAACTTTGTCAAGATATGGAATCCCTATTATATCTGACCTATCTGGCGTGGGTCAGAATTTGTGGGATCAGATTATATTTCCTGTCGTCCGGGCGATGGATATTCCGACCGGAGCAGAACTAATTGCGGAACCTCAATACTCCCAGAACACCTTGCAGCAATATTTGAATAATACTGCTGGTCCTTTGAGCTCTGAGAACGGTTTCATCGCATTTGAGAAGATACCCCAAGCTCTGAGAAGTAACTTTACCTCTGCAGCACTCTCGGATCTGGCTTCATTCCCCTCTGATTGGCCGGAAGTTGAATACGTCTCGAACAGTGGAGTAGGCGTAGGCTACATACTCGCGGCATTGACAGCTTCTTTATCAAGAGGCAACGTAACGATAGCGAGTGCAGATGCTTCTGTTCCACCAGTGATTAATCTGGGATGGTTAAGCGATCCAAACAATACAGATGCTCAAGTGGCTGTCGCAGCAGTAAAGCGTATACGACAAGCTTGGTCTTCAATTTCCGCAATCACTATAGGCTCCGAATTAGTTCCTGGACCTAATATAACAACTGATGCAGCTATTCTGGATTATATACGTGAATCAACTTCAACGATTTATCATGCAGCTGCGACGTGTAGCATGGGCAAACTTGGCGCTCCGGGTGCCGTTGTCGATTCTGAGGCTCGTGTGTTTGTTGGTACAGGGTTGCGAGTGGTGGATAATTCTGTGACGCCTTTTGCAGTGCCAGGGCATCCACAATCTACTGTATACATGTTAGCAGAAAAAATTGCGGACGTCATCCTTCGTGGAAAGTAATTGGAAGTTTTGAAACTATATAGAGATCATAGACGCATTTATCATATATTATTACTTGACTCCTGATTCGATGCTGCTTTATGAAACCGCAACCAAATGTGTCTGATTATAATTAATATTATACGCAAAAAACATATACTAATTATTTAACACTCTATCATCGCTAGTATTTATAAATTTCTTTATATAACTTATAAGAGATAGAATTAACTAGAAACTAATCACTCTTTTCTATTTTACCTTTCCTAATAAAAAAAGTATAATATTATATATTTAATTCTAAAAACTCTAAATTTTACTTAATACCAGTAAAACAGTTAATACCAGTTGAGAGGGTGTTAGGATTTTTAGTATTCAAGGCTTTATAATTATTATTATTATATAAATTTAGATTGAGATTGAGTTGATAATTTTATATGGTAATTATTGATTGCTTTTGTAATAATAAAAAAGCTATTCTTAAATATATTATTTAATAATAATATATCAAGAGTGTTTTTAATTAAAAATATTTGCTTAAAATAGAAATATTCTTATAATATCAAATCCCTTCATCTTGTTATTCATTTCTAATATAATTCATTAAGAATATTAGCTTATTGTTGAATTATCTTATAATTGAGAAATATCTTGAAATATAATCAATAGCTTTTTGTATTATAGCTTTGATAATATTAAGAATTCAAATAATTTAAAAATCTATTGTTTTAAGGTAATCTTTATTCAATTCATTTTTCAATAATAATTTATATAAATCCTAAATCTTTTTTTTTAAATTAATTAAATAAAAAAGGAATTTGATAATATTATATAATTCAATATTTTTTCGGATTGAAATTCCTTAATATTCTAGATAATACTTATTTCCTTGAAAAAATTCTTTTAAATATTTAATATATTTTATTCGATTTTGTTAATTGAATCGTTTTTTAATTATATTAATAGAATCTTATTATTACTTTTATTATAAAATTTCGTTTCTTATATAACTCGAAAATAATTCTAATAATTTTTAATAATAAAAAAGCTTTATAATAAATACTCCTCCCATAACAAGATGATCTTATATTTATTAGCTTTTCGATTATAAATAATTATATATTAATACATTTATAAAAATAAAATTGTTAAAAAAGAATTGATATTATATAATAAACATTAAATCCAGAAAAAGCTTTAAAATATTTTATTTATAGACTTTTGTTTTTACAATTCTTATATTATCTTAAAATAAATATATAAATATAATCCAATTTAGCTTTTAATATATTACTTATCAATTGATAAGATTTCTTTCAGAAATATTATATAATACTTATAATATCTAATATAATATATATCTAATATTTATTTATTTATTTATTTATTATTTATAGTGATTAACATCTAATATCTGACCTCCCAAGGGATATTCTAGATGTATTAAGGAGTGGGCCTACAGGCCGCTAGTGTTCTAGCCACTTATAATAGTGTCATATTAGCTAATCAGGGGCTTGTTGCCTTAGTATTTCCTCGTTTAATACTATTTATAGGCAATCCTATAATTGTTTTGTTTAAAAGTTTATAGTTTTATTCTAAAGAACCTTGTTTTGTATATCATTCAAATATCGGCAGATAATCGGATCGATTGCTATTGATCGGGAGAGTGCTCGGAGTGTTTATGACTGGTCGATACAGGTCTTAGATTGATTAGGGTAAAGAGGTTGTCCTTAGGGTACTAGAATAGGTTGGTATTTGTATGATTATATATAGTTTGGGTATATCCTAATATAGAATCTGGATCTGATGAGAAGGTTAGTAAAATTATATTGTGATTGTAGAATGTGGTTGATATATGCTATCACGTTCTATTCGATTGTAATCGGTTTAATACAAGTGGCTAGTTGCTGTATATCTGATTATTGATTGAATATCGAAAAAAGTATAATAAGCTTTTCTTGATTCTATATATACAAATATTGACGCGCAGCGACTGGCCGCTTGCACCAAATCGACTTCGATCCGAATGGGACGCGATAGCATATGTCAACCGCGTCCTGCGAACACAATATAGCTTTACTGACCTTCTCGCTAGATCCAGATTCTATACTAGGATATGCTCAAACTACGCGAAACTACGCGAATTCCAACCTGCTCCAATACCCGAGGATGAGCTCTCCACCCAATCAACCTAAGACCCACACCGAACAGCCATAAGCGCTCCAAGCGCTCTCCCGATCGACAGCGATCGACCTGATCATCCGCCGATACCCGGATAACATACAAAACAAGGCCCTCTAAAACAGGACCACAAACCCTTAAACAAAACAGCCGCAGGATCGCCATAAGCAATACTGAGCAGAAAAATACCAAAGACAACAAGCCCCTGATTAGCTAACATTACACTACTATGAGCGGCTAAAACGCTAGCGGCCCATAGGCCCACTCCTTAGTACATCTAGAATACCCCTTGAGAGGTCAGATAATAGATGCTAATCACTATAAATAAAAATAAATAAATAAATATATACAAATATTTATACTATTTTCGTAATTGAATTTAATATAATAGGCTGTAAAGTCACCGTATCCGGTTCGTATTGCTATAAATCTATATAATACTCATAAAAAAGCTTGAGACTCCTTGGTTCCGAGGTGTTATATATCGGCTTCCATATATTATATATTTTGAAAATCAGATTTCTTTTTGTATTCTACTATTTACTCTTTGAATACCAATATTTGGCATATAGAACAAAATGGGAATTGCTGATAATAGGGAGGCACAATGGGCCAGGATCAAATAATCCAGTTATACTCTGATTAACAAGATGATTAGCTGCCTTGTTACCCTCTATCTCGGTATACCCAAGGAATCACTTGATTGTGATATTGTAGTGTCACATTGATTGATTGATTGATTGATTTAGTTTAACGTCCCGCTCCAGTCCATGACTATATAAAACGGCTAGGCTCTAAAAGCTTAGCAATACTAGTGAATATCTATAGTAGATATGATCAATTTTGGGGGAGTAAAAAACAAATATTGGGGTGCTCTGTCCGATCTCTATTTGGAATGCAAATAGAGATATAATGTCTTCATCCATTAAGACCTTTCCCTTTTCTTTCTTTCCTACTCTTAATCCTATTAAAGTATTCCGATATTCAATCTTCTTTCAAACTTGAAATCCAATTTGCTATCCCTTTCTTCTATAAGAGACAAAAGTTATCCCCTCCCGAGTTGCCTCTAGTATAGCAAAAGGTTCTCTTGCTAGTGAGATGAAAATAGAAGGCACTATTCTTCTTTTAATTCTATCTTTTTTAAATTAGCCCTTTATATACCTTTATAAGCTTGATATCCTCCAGTCCTTATTAAATATATATAATCGAAATTATTGAAAATAATAAGATAGAATCGAACCCTAAGCCCTATAACCTATACACAAATCAATTCGAAAAATTCGAAAATTCGAAAATCAAAGGAAAAACGTCGTATCGTATTGATGCCCAGAGTATAGAATTAATTAAAAAGCGATGGTATTCTCTATATCGTAAAATCATATTCGAATAACTAAAAGCCAAAGAGAGAGAAAGAATTGTAATTCAAAGAGAGTGGCGACGAGTTTTATATTAAAAAGACTTTTCCAAAAAAGAAAAGAGGCTAACTTTCCGTATCGTATCTGTAGAGGTAATAATAAAAGACAAATATTGAATCTGACTGGGCTTCCATAACCTTTATATCCGCATTACTTTGCTAATATTTATCTTTTCGTAGGGATCGCTATCGCAAAATCGTAATATAATCCTTCCTTCCCTATATCTTCCAAACCCCTTTTCTTCCAATTCTTCCGATTCCATCTGCAACTCAATCTTAACTCTACAGACTCTTGAAGAAGAGCTGGAGGTTCGTAGGATGCACCGCGTACAGGTGTTGAGTCTTCGCATCCCGTAGTGTCACATTACTTAATGGCATTTATAATAGATTTATTAAAAGGAATCAGCAGCACTTCCTTATATTCCTTAGATTATTAAAATGCTATCAATATATAATTATATTCAGCCTTGATAAGAGTGTTTGATAATATTCAGGAGATATTCCAATCCCTGCTATACGCCAATCGCCTTGATATCAAAGATATGCGACTATTCGTATATACAGCTGTAGTTACTATTGATTGATTGATTGATTTTATTAACGTCCATCTTCAGTCCAAGACTATATAGGACGGCTAGGCCCTAAGGGCCTAACAGGTAACTTTTTAATTTATAATATTGGATATAATCTAATTGGGAAAGTGAAAACAAATGCTGGGGAATAATGCCCGCTCATTATACGTATTGCATATAATAAGAAAATTTTGAAAATCAAGAAATTGTGAGGAGGTTAAACCCTTCTCTTATTTCCTCAATTGCTTTTTCTTTATTTATTTTTTTCTCTTTTCTTTTTCATTATTACTTTTTTCTTTATTACTTCTTATTTAAGAGTTCTTATTAAATACTATGCCCTTATAGCGATTTTGGTGATATTGATAAATTTGATAGTTAATTCGATATCTATTTTTGTATGTAATAGGAATTGTATAGTGTTTTTGGATAATGGTATTTTCTTAAAGATCTCTTTTCTTTTTGTTTTATATATCGAATAGTTAATAAGGAGGTATTGAGGTGCCTTGATATTATTACATCTGCATTTATTATTGGTAAGTTTGAAGTAATATAAGTAGGATTTGATATATCCATAATCTAATTTGAGTTGAAAGAATGCATTAGTAGTATTTCGAGTAGTTCTGTTTGGTAGCTTGATTTTCGAATTAATTTTCTATAAAAATAGTTTCGAGTAAATTGATGGGGATTGGTTTGATTTGAGTTCGTATTGGTTGAGAGTATTAAGCTATTGATCTGAAGTATATTCTTTGATAGTCATATCTAGTAGTTCAAAGCTTGTTTTGTTCGAGATGGGTTGTATTGTGGTTGCTTTTTTTGCTAGTTTATCTGCTAATTCATTTCCTTCAACTGAGGTATGTTCTGGGATTTAGTTTAAAGATATTTCAGCTCCTTTAGCTTTGATAACTTTTGTTGCTTTGATTGCTTTTATTTGATATGCTTGTTCTGGGTGATCTGAAGGTGTTTTTAAATGATATAAATCTGTTTGATTGTTTGAGTAGATTTTGAATTTTTGATTAGTATAAGTAATTGAGCTAATATATTCAATAGTTCTTATAATTCCATAAAGCTCTCTATTGTATACTAATTGATTAATATCAATATTGCTTCGCTCTTAATATAAAATTCAATTATTTAACTGTATAACTATTATACTTACCCCAATACCTACTCCCTTTTCGATAGAGGAAGTATTAGTGTAAATATAAGTAGTATTCTTATCCCTATAATTAAAAACAATATTATAAAGAATAGCAGTATCTTCTTTTGACGAATTGCTGATATTAACTCTAAAAGGAATTTCTCTTTTCTATAGGGAAAAGTTAAAATGAATAATCTTTTCGAATAAGAAGGGATTGAAATCCTTATTTATCGATTCTCTAATTCTATTTAATTGAGTGAGCTTATATTGTTTTCTTAGAGGAGTAGAGATCGCTTTCAAATTAGTTTGATGTTGAGCTAGTATACCTTTTTCGATATTGATTGGGTGGTTTGGTGCTAATTTAGCTAAACAGAATGCGTATTATCTAATATTTGAATCTAATCGAATTTTTGTGGGCTTTATACCTGCTTCTATTTTTATTAAAAGAATTAAAGTAGTTTTGAATATTTCTAATATCTTTTGAAGGGCTAGGTTTTGAAGTGATTATATTATATTCTTAAAATGAGTTTAACCTTTTTATTAAATTATTAATTCATAATTGGTTATATTAATTATATATATTATATATAGTTATCTGAGAGCTTTAGGATTAAGGCCCTTTTTGATATTAGCTAATCGAGCTATTCGGTAGAAGGTTTCTTTTGTTTGTGTGATTCGAATATTAATATGTTGATTGAATTTGAGGAGAGATTCCCTCTGATGCTAGTGTTAGCAGAAATGAATTATATTATAACTACTTTCTAGAATATATTATAATACAAAGTAGGTTCGCTATATCTATAGACGCTTTCCCGGCTTACTTGTAATAAAGCTACTAATATTAAGCTTCTATAGAATCTTTTGATTATGTTAAATCATTTATTGTATAATTACTTTCGGAAGTTTCAATCAGAATTAAAATCATTTTTTTATATCTTTATTCCTATTTACTTCTTAAGCCTATCTAATATCTTCATTATGCCCTCTGCCCTATAGTATCCGATTATAGACTAATACATGCATCCATCCTCTCGAGCTATATAGATAGTGTCGCTGTTGCTATCATTATATATTATGCTTTGCAACTAGTAGCTGTTTTGTATTACCTTGCTGGATCTCTCCTATATAACAAAACCGATTATATCTTGCAGACTTGTTATTTCAAATTCTTAATTAAGCAGTCCTTCTATAGTGTTTCCAATCTACTAATCAAAGCTCTGCTTGTAAAATCCATTTCCTTAATATATAATTTGTAATCGAAAGTAAAGTGCTAGGAGTGTATTATATATATATTGTAGGATTGGCTTTTGTCTGAAATCCTTTGTTGCTGTAATACCAATCGAGCATTATCAAGTATAACTTACTAAAAGTATTCTTTTTATATTAGAACTTCTCTACTATCATATTACTCTTGTATACTTAAAGATAAGATATTAAAAATATCCCTTCTCCTATTCTATATATACTCCTGCCAACTCTAATAGACATTATCCTAGCCTTTGTATACTTCCTATTACTCCTCTCATTATTTATAAATATCTAATCTAGTATATCTGCAGATTGTATATATTATTGAATTATGAAAACTCTGTATATTAACATTCTAAAAGTGTTTTGTTGATTTTTATTTGTTAAGTTAAGGATATCGGCCTTGCTTCTAATACAGGCTTTAGTTAGACTTAACTATATTATAAAAACTTCATTATTCATTATTTCAAGAACTAATTCTATTTTACAAATATTCTATTGCGATATACTCTAACTCTGCTTTTTATATAAATTCGTAAAGGCATAATTTTATATCAATCCCGCTTTTATTTCCCTTTTATTATCAAATAGTTTTTATTTCTGTTTTGCTAATAATTCTTTGTTTTAAGTATCTTTGTAATTATTCTTTGGTGATTAGCTGTGTGTACCTTTGCTTTTAGTATAGCCTCCAATTAGTGTACAACCACCACCCGGCTCTAACTAACTCTATTTAGCTTTTCGATTGTACAATCAAAGATTCGTAGGATACACTATGTACAGGTGAGAGTCATCATATCCCTATAAGGATTAATTAAAGCCGCTGTATAAGTTACTATTAATCCGGCTGAGCAACGAGTAGTATTAGATCAATACGAAATATTGAGATAAGACGCAAATCAGCCATTTTGGGAATTCTATCAAAAATTTCGATAATTAGCTAATACTATTGGAATTCAAGATAGCTTTATTCTTTTCAATGGTCTTCGAAATCGAATTAATATCAGATTAGTATATATTTGTATTACAGAATTCATTAGTTTTTGAAGTATTAATGATTATGTAGTTTTCCTTTAAATTCATAATATAAATTATTGATCTATTAAAGCTAGGGAATATGCAATCGCATCGGCCACTCGATCGAACCCTATTAGCAACTGTACGACTGCTTCACAATAGTTATACTTTATGTCTAAGATTAGTTAAGAGATTCTACAATATTCTGCAAATATTGTTTTATTCTGTTTATTATTGAATTATTAATCCAATATAATTTCTATTTCAAATAATTCTTATTATAATTCCCAATCTTAAAAATCTAATAGTCCAATAAGAAATTCGATTCCAGCTCAATCCAATTCCCGAATTCAAAAGATTATCAATACTAATAAACTTTTTAGTAAACCTATCAATAACCCTTCCAATATTTAATATTTAATAGATTTCGTTTAAAAAAAAAAAAAATAAATATAAAGCCTCCAAAAGACAAACTCTAAAAAAAATCTCCCTTCTAAAACATCTAAAAAATATAAAATACCTTAATCTACAAAAGCTAATGAAAGATCCTTATATGATTATTCCTTATACGATTTCGAAGTAAGGAATTGCTTTTCAAGTTTAAGTTTTTATTAATTTTGGAATTAATAGTTATATATTTATTAACAAAACCCTTCTATAATAAATCTCCTTGGTATTTATTATTTTTATTGCTAAACTATTTGTTTTAATACCTATCAAAGGATATAATAGTATTGTAGATAAATAAATTATTTATTATACTTGTTTTATACTTATGATTGATAAATATATTCAATCATATATTTCTTTTCTGATTATTATTCTTCAGAATAATAATATTATTCTAGAATGATAATAGCTAGCTGAATATTCCCTTTATCTTGATTACAAAAAGTAGAAATTATTTTGGCTTTATTCTTATTCTCCAACTCTTTCTTTTACTTTTAATTATATTCTTTCTTGAAAAGATCTCAAATCTAAGCCTTTAAATTCAGCAATACAATTAGATACTGAGTGAAGAGATTGAAAGTTAGATTAATATTGAAAAAAACGAAAATCCTTTATTTTTAATAATATATATTATTTTTTGAATCTAATTTTACAAATTAATTTTGATTATAAAATCATTCTTTCGGATAATTCAATAGAATTTAATATATCCTCTGATATCCAAGTATTAGAAGTTCCTTTTTAAGAAAATTTTAAAATCTTGAAACTTTTAAAAGAAAATTTCGAAAAGACTTTAAAGGAAATATTCTCGATTCTAATTATTATTAATAATACTTTTAAAAAATCAATAACCAAAAGTATTAAGCAAATAAATAAAATTCTGAAGGATCTATTATACAAAATCTTAAAGAATAATTCACCTATACCTATACCTTATAAAAGATACTTTTCTATCCCACATTCCTCAAATAGCTTTAAAGCACCTAACCGAATTGCTTTCATTACAAACCCTGTATTTTATTTGATCTATATATATTAATAAAATAATGAATTATTTATTAGCTCTTTTTACAAAATTAGCGAATTAATTGATCAATGCTTTAAAGAGAAAGATCAATCAAATTAATTGATACTACATTGTAAGACCTTTGTTCTAGCCTATTGCAACACCGTACAGCTGTATACTCGTTACTAGCCTCATTATCTGCGCTGAACGCAGAACCTTCCATTCCACCAGAATATAAAGACTATATCGATATATTCTCGAAAGCCGAATCGAATATACTACCACCACATCGATTATACAACTATAAGATTACTTTTGAAGATAATAATAAAAAAGCTCTCAAATACAACCCTCTTTATAAGATATCTCTTAAAGAACTCAAAACAATCAAGAAGTATATCACTAATTATTATTATTATTATTATTAGTAATTTTCAACCGGGCCGTATAGGCGAGCCTCCCAGGGGGCATTACGGTTGGGCTAACTGCGGGATAATCTTAATTTACATGATCCCCCTCTCCTAAAAATGAGGTCTCAATACCCTCAGTAGCCTCCCAAGCGATAGCTAGCGCGCTTGCGCTTTTGTCTCCGATCCTCTGAGCGCCTCCGTGCGCGCTTTCCGATCTTTTATATAATGTTTTGATTGAGAGCTGCTTTATCCTGTAAGGGTAGCTTTTGTATGTGTTCTAGTACAGCGCAGTGTATTGCATATATCGATTTTGTTCTTTATAGCCTTGCTATATCGATCGCCTCCTATTCTGTATTTGTGTTCACCCGGATCGGTCAATCCATTTCCATTTCCTCTTCCTATTCTTCTGGTAGCGTTCTAGGGCATATGCTCCTGTAGAAGTCTGTTATAGCAATAAATTCAGCGAACTTGGCTGGTGTGTGCATTAGCTGTTTCAGTAGTCGTTCTTGAGCCGCCCTAGTATATCACTAATAACCTTCATAAAAACTTTATTAAACCTAATCAAGCCCCATTTATAGCAACATCGTACAGCTGCATACTCGTTACTAGCCTCATTATCTGCACTGGATGCAGAACCTTCTATTCTATTAGAATATGAAGACTATGCCGATATATTCTCGAAAGCCGAATCGGATATATTATTATTATATCGATTATATAACTATAAGATTACTTTTGAAGGTAATAATGAAAAAGCTTTCGAATATAACTCTCTTTATCGGCGACTACGCCGCTTACCATCAGCGATTTGGTCATTAAAACAATAAGCTGGACTACTCATACAACAGCACTAAGGAACCATATCACTTCTTTATTTATTTATTTATTTATTTATAGTGATTAACGTCTAATATCTGACCTCCCAAGGGTATCACTTCTTTAAATACATTATAAACAATCTAAAACATTCAAACTAGCCCCTTATCCCTATAGAAATGTAATCTAATAAGTAGGCAATTACATATATCAAAAAAACTCTTATACACACCTAACAAGCTTACTCAGTTAATCACCGACTCAGAATTCTATACTCAGATTTGTTCTAATTATTAAAGGATTTTTAGAAAACAATAATCTTTTCAATAAAGCTTGTTGTTTATTCTTTATAAACTTACTACTCAATTAATTACTCAAATACACTACACCTCTAAAAATCGCAAACCCAATATATAACACAAAAGCCCTACTGCTCAACTAAACAAATAGCAACTTACTCTCACTTCTTTTCCTCTACCATAAAAATCGAAGCCCACAATGAGCCTATCCATTTGAGAATCAAGCTCTGCCTCAACAACAACCCGGATCAGACATTCCCTTCTGGAAATAGAAGCAGATCACACCCGCAGAAAAGCGAATAGCCCTAGCATTGAAATTAAATTGCTAAATTCGGTCACGACAATCACGCCGCTCAAATAATTCCTTATCTTAGTATATCTAAATATCCTTAGGGAGATCCAAAACAGATGTTAATTAATATAAATAAAAATAATAAATAAAATAACTCTCTTTATAAGATATCTTTTGAAGAGCTCAAAACAGTCAAGAAGTATATTACTGATAATCTTTATAAAGGTTTTATTAAATCTATTTATTTATTTATTTATAGTGATTAATGTCTTGTGGGGGACCTCCCTAGGGGTATGAAAGATGTGGCTAGATCTAGAGTTACAAATACAGAAAGGCGCTGATGTGTATACTAATAAAACCTTATAGGGTAAACTTAGTTTCTTTTATATATCCTAAACAAGTTAGTGTAATGTTTGCAAATAGGGCTATTTGATTGGTTCTATATTCCTAGCACTTTCTGTTACTCGTGAAGAGGAGCGCTCTGATTATACAATTACTCCTATCATAAAATTATATGAGTAGAAGCAATATATATAGATATATTACTTCAAAAAAACAGGTATATGTGTAATGGTGCTTTATGGGAGTGGAGGATTCGGCTATTGGGCTGCTTGAGAGAAGCAATCGGAATGATAGTTCTGCTGAGTAGTAGAATAGCATATAAGTGTAGTAATAATAACTAAAGAGAGGATCAGTTTCCTCTCAGCATTCGATCGATTGCTTTTGCGGCTTATAATAGAAAAGCTCTATTAGGGTTAGCGGTAGATTGTTGGAGCTTAGTGGAGCTGTATCAAAAGATTTACACTAAGATGGTCTATAAGGCAATATATAGAGTGAATCCATGTAAATCAGATCACTATAGCCTTAAGTTGTAGAACAGTGGGAGAGTAGCCCGATCACTCTACCACTAAACCAGCCGGGCTCCTTGCGGAGGACAATGGTCTTTTTGTCTTTTATTAAATCTAGTTAAGTTCTATTTATAGTTTTATTCTCTTTGTGAGAAAGCAAATGGAAGTTTTCAATTCTATATCGATTTTCGCATACTGAATTTACTTATCCAAAAGAATCAATACCCTTTTCTTTAATTAACAAAATCCTTGGCTGCTTTATTGACGCTAAGATTTTCACCAAACTCGATATCCGTTAAGTATTCTATCAAATTAGAATGGACCCTCAATCTGAAGAATATACGATTTTCCGTATGTGTTATAGAGCCTACAAGTACCGTATTCTTCCTTTAGCCTAACCAATAGTCCTACTACCTATCAATATTATATAAATAACATTCTCTTCGATTACCTCGATGATTTCTGTATAGTCTATTTGGACAATATCTTAATTTACTCTTTAAATCCTTTGGAATATCAAATCCATATGAAAAAGATCTTACAATATTTAAAAAATGCTGATCTTTAAGTTGATTTAAAGAAGAGCGAATTTAGTATCACTTGTATTAAATACCTTGGCTTTATAATCTTTACAGAAGGAGTTAAAGTAGATTCTGAGAAAGTTGTTATTATACGCAATTGGGCGTATCCGACTACAGTTAAGGAATCCAGTTCTTTTTAGGATTTTATAATTTCTACTGCCGATTTATATGTAACTTTGGTATATTAATCAAACCTTTAATCAATCTGATTAAAAATAATATCCCCTTCCAATTCGATAACAACTATATACACGCTTTGATATTCTTAAGAACTCTCTTACCTCTTCTCCTATTCTACAGTACTATTAACAAGACCTTGAATGTATACTGGAAATAAATACCTTAGATAGAGTAGTAGCGAATATTCTCTCACAAAAGTATAGCGAAGACTGGCTACTTGTAGGATTCTATTCGAAAACTATAGCTTTTGCTAAGCTTAATTACGAAGTCTACAATAAAGAGATACTCTCTATTGTGAAGTCCTTTGGATATTGGCATACTGAACTTATTAGTATACTATACCAGATTCGTGTTTATATTGATCATAAAGCATTAGTTTATTTTATAACTACGAAAACCTTAAACTCCTGATAAGTACAATGAACCGAATTCCTGGCGGATTACAATTTTGTAATATACTATTGTTCAGGAAAAAACAATTTATTAGCTGATGCTCTTATTTGCTATACCGACGAACTGGATAACCAAAATCAAAAGAAAAAGTTGCAATGCTACTAGCAACTTTTGAAAGATGATCAAATCAATCCTTTTATCCTGGTTTGCGAGCTTCGATTAGATCCTGCCGAAAAAGCTTTTATCCGAATCCTAAATTTAACTTCAATTTTCCTAGTTCTATAGATTATCGATTATATTTTATTCATTAATCGCTATATTCCTTTTTTAAAAGCCTTACGGAAATAAATATAAAAAAACGATAATCATTTTAGCCTCGAAAATAGATTATATTATATAAAACAAACTAGTGATTTCTGATATAGATAATCTTTGTACTCTTTTAATTCAAAAAGCCTATAATAATATCTCTATTGTATATTCAGGTATCCGAAAAACCTTGAAGTTATTAACTAATCATTATTATTATTATTATTATTATTATTATTATTATTATTATTATTATTATTAATAATTTTCAACCGGGCCATATAGGCGAGCCTCCCAGAAGGCATTATGGTTGGGCTAACTGCGGGATAATCTCTAATTTACATGATCCCCTTCTCCTAAAAATGAGGTTTTAATACCCTCAGTAGCCTTTTAAGCGATAGCTAACACACTTACACTTTTGTTTCCGATCCTCTGAATACCTTTGTATATACTTTCCGATCTTTTATATAATGTTTTGATTAAAAGCTGCTTTATTCTATAAAAATAGCTTTTGTATATATTCTAGTATAGCGTAATGTATTGTATATATTGATTTTGTTTTTTATAGCCTTACTATATCAATCGCCTTCTATTCTAATTTGTATTTATCTGAATAATCAATTTATTTTCATTTCTTTTTCTATTTTTTTAATAGTGTTTTAGGGTATATACTTCTGTAGAAGTTTGTTATAGTAATAAATTCAGTGAACTTGGTTGGTATATATATTAGCTGTTTTAGTAGTCGTTTTTGAGCCGTTTGGTTGTGGGATAGCTATTTGGGCTTGATACTCTGGAGGCTAGTGTTTTTGTAGATTGTAAGGATTTTGTGGTAATGTCTAATATACTTAAGGGATTTGTATATATTATATAGCAATAGATTGTTGTTTTCTTGTATTTAAATTATTAATAATAGTTTTTGAAATTGCTATATACTAAGTGGATGCTAATATATAGTGGAGAATAGCTGTAAGAGTTCTAGTTTATTAGGGTATTTATTTGTACTCTTTGGATTTTATTTCTAATATTATTTGGAAAGTATTGGTTTCTATTTGATTCACTATACCTATACTATAATTCCATAGCAGTTTTTGCTATAAAACGAATATTGCTTATTGTAGATCAATTTATATACTCTAAGACTGATTTTCTTATCCCTTTATTAATAAATATATTTGCATACTCATTCCCTTCGATCCCTATATGGCCTAGCAATCATTTAATCTGGATTGAGTGTGTTTACATTAGTTTATAATATTTAAAGAAAGCCTATTACAATATAATAAAGGCTATACCTCTTATTCTTTATATTATTAATATATTATTAATATATATACAGATTTCTATTTATTTTATACCAATAATATTTCTGATTATTACTTAAAGACCTTAATATACCCCAATCGCTTCCATATCGAATATATAAAAATTATAATGTAATCCACTATTTCCTTTATATATTACTGTCTATTCTCTATATATGATATATTTATATCCTACTTGCCTACTATTCTTATTGATCTGTTCCAATTCATTAAAGAATATAATAATCTGATTGTATATATACTTGTTTCACTATTCCTGAAACTGCTTTGTTATTACCTCTTTTATAAAGTCTTTAATAGAATTCTGTTTGATACCCTGGTATATAATGAGGCCCTATTAAAGTCGTCTCCTTGATTCGGAGAAGGTATTGACTGATCACCTGAATCTTTGTTCTAGCTGACTGCAATTGGCCTTCCCTATTGCTGAAAAAGTAGATAACTTTTATTCCTTGATAATAAGAGAGTGTTTTGAATTAATAATTTAAATACAGAGGGCTGCTCTTTATTTTATTTATTCTAATACTATTTCTATTAATAGAAGAATACTATCCCTTATTATCACTGTATTCGGGATTATTCACCAGATTGGAAAGACTCCTCTGATTGCTATTTGTAGAATCTTATTGATAGCTAGAATTACTTTTTTAATCGGACACTTATTACTACTAATATCCCATCTTGATATTATTCAGTGGTTTTTGTTTATTCTATATACCATACCTTTACTCTATAAAATAAAACTAGATATAAGCAAATAATCATTACTTTTTATAAAAATACTATTAGGAGTTCATTTGTGATCCGGATTAGCTTTTAAATGTAATGAATCAATTTCTGGCTTTTGGCTACTCGCATTTCAATATACTATTTGAATATAAACTTGTAATCAAATTATACATCTAGTTATTGTAAAGCTGATCCTGATATAATCGGAGAGATAATGCAATTGCAGTTTATTTCGTATATTGGATTGATGGAATGCTTATACTATATTATATGGATTATCTCTATCTTTTTGGGTGTAAAGATTATTTTATTTTTAGTTTTTCTAATGGAATATACTTTTCATATCTTTTACTAGCATTACAATGTTTTATTGAATGCTTGCTGATAATTGGTATAGATAGATATCGTTTATATACCTAAATTGGAGTTTAGGGTTTTGCTAAAGTAGTTTTGTAAGATAAAGTATATATAGGATTAACAAAAGGGGTAAGTCTTATAGAATATTATATTTCATTATATGTAATTAGTTATTGCTTTATTAATCTAATCTTAAATTATTTTTAGATTAAAAAGAAGTCGATTAAAATAATCAGGTTTTGTGGAAATTCTTATTTCCTTATTTGTTTTAGGAATTTGTTTTTAAATAAAATATTAAATACTCTTTGTATATCTAGTATAACTATTATAATCTTATAATCTTTGTTGAGTGCTACTTCTACATCATAAATAAACAATATTACTAAGTCTATAGCCAATCGTTTCGGAAGGGCATTGTAGTATTATAAACTAAATATTTCTTATATTAAAACTATCTACATTAGATATCTTACTATAATCCTTTCAAAATCCTTTTTAATATAAAAGAGGAGGGTAATAGACCGCTATAATCATAGGGACATTTAATCTGTTTTTTCCCATTTTTGATAATATAATTATCTCTACTTGCTTCCATACTATAGGGAAATAATTGAGCTATAGATATTTATTAAAAATGATATATAGAACTAGGCCTATTTCTATCTAGATAGCCTTCAGTAATCTTATTGTAATCCAATCTATCCCCGGGGATATACTTAAGATCCCTATAGTGTTACATTCCACTTTTTTTTATAAAGATAGGCTTTCTCTAGAATAGTTTTTCCCTATTTTAATCGTATCCAAAATCCGGGAGATTATTGGTGGCTTTGAAGCGCTACAGAATCTCCAAGCATAGTAGTTCAGCCTTTTCTTTATCCAATATAGTGATACATTCGCCTACTATAATTGATAGAGAGTGGTATATAAAGTTCAGATTATGCCATCCAATCACTCTATATAGATCTCAATCTGATTTCATTTTATTAAGGAATTTCCTTTAGTATTCTTTTTTGGCTTATTATATATATAATAAGAATGCTCTACATTCTGTAAAGTAATTATTATTAGTTGTATAGTTCCGGAAATATATATCTCAAGTAATCGTGTAATCAAATATCTATTAGAAAGTCGATTTTCCTGTTTTTCGATTTGGTTTTCCTATCGTTTTAATTGCCTATTATAATACCTTCTATATATTTTCGATAGCTTGATTTAGGGCTATACTTATAATTGCTATTTATACTTTCTGTTTGATTCCTATTATATTAACTAATATTATTCTTTGAAACAAAAGTAGGTCTTCCTTTCTGATACAATACATATATTGGGATCTCGATGTTAAGCTCGCTTTTTATATAATAATAAGGAGGGTATTGTAATCAGATCCGTAATACATATCAGCCCTTACTTCTGTATATATTCCTAGGATATTGGAAAGACTAGATCGATTATATATCCTACTCTGTGTATTGCTTGACCCAGGATATTCGTGAACTTGAAATCTTTATTACTAAATCATTCCGCGAGCTGATTATTACTATGCACTGTATTTATATCTAGCTCGAATAATATATAGTGAGCATTGAAGTCTTCCTCAATAATCGTGTCCCTAATTAGTATTAGATCAAGGATTATCTCCAGGATCCTGAGGTATTCAGTTCCCTATATAGGTTTAGTAGTTTAATTCCGTTTATAGAAAGCTATATATAGTTTCTATGCTCCTTTTCTGCTAATTATAGCACTTATAGTCTAGTCTTAGTTCTGATATATGTTATTACTCGTGGGCGTTCCTGCTCTTCCTCGCATATCCCGCTCTCCCTTCAGGAGGTTATTAGGGATAGGTATTGGTATTTGTTATGTGTTTGAGTATGTATATTAAATATCTAGGGCTTTTGTATATATATTATATCAATCTTTTCCTTAAACACTCACTGCAATGCTGCTGTATGTGGTGTAAGGCTTTTCCGTGTGTTTATTTAGATAATAGATAGTAGATTCGATCTATTCATATAGATCTTCTATTATTATATTATATCCCCTAGTTATAGTCTGATTATTTAGAGCTTTAAGGTTGAGATTCTTATTGATCTTTGCTGTTCTATTATGAGTAATACATTAACCTTGTATATCCCGCTCTTTATCTATTGAGCTTCTCGAGATATCATTGCTTGTTTTTTTTCAGTATTGCTTTCCGAATTACTATTATCTTTATATCGGGAGATTGCATTTATTCTAAATTTTCTTTTCCTTCCTTATACTATTACTAATATTTGAACTATTACTATTAGTGCTGAGGTAATAGTAATACTAATCTCCTCTACTCATTAGATAATCTAAATCTGCTTTTGATCTAGACACACTATCTTGTTATTCATTCATTAGGGCTTAGTGGAATAGTTGTTATAATCTGCTGGGAAGGGCCTGTGCATTCTGTGTATTATATTGGGTAATTATAATCCCTGATTGGCTTATAAATAGATAATGAGTGTATATACTTTTTGCATACTACTTCTCTTTTGCATTTCCAGCTTTCATAGTATTGCTGATACTCTGGATTGTATCTTCCTAAGGCTTGTTTTTTACTTACTAGGAATATTCAGATCTTGTTGAATAAATTATAACAAAATAACTACTTCTAAAAGGATAATATCCAGATAATCCGATTTTGCTTATTTGCTCCAAACTTGAATCTTGCTATTTGTATTAGATGTAATTCTATCTAATATCAGATTTCTTTCCTTATTTGTTTTTCCCCAATCTTTGTAGGCATTTTCAGGAGATCAGTAATAATCATCAGGATCCCTGATGCTATATATGTATATTATAGCTCACTGATTGCAAGATCTATAGCTTTAATAATTGCTATAGCTTATTGCTTATTCACAAAAAGGACTATACGAGCTTCTGGGGAAGCTGTAATTGCCCACCCAGTTTGAGTGGATGTTATTGCTACAATAGCTTTAGCCCCTAAAGTAGCAATCTTTAGAACCACTTTTACTAATACCTATCTGATCCTTCATGAGAATAACTCCATCTTGATTTATTTGTCGAATCGGAGGAAGAGTCTTTCGTTTATACATTCTAATCTTGATACTCCACTAATCATCTGTTTGAGCCCGTTTATAGCCCCTACTTCCACAGTTGAGCCAAAGGGAATAGCAATTACGGTTTTGGAGATTCGAAGTATTCCCATATACATTTATATAATTGACTTTACACTTTTTATTGCTAACTTTAAGTTGAAAATTCCTTTTATATTATCTATAATAACTATTAATACTTTGTATACCAGTTCTCCTGCTAATCGGCTTAGATCCTGTTCCACAAATTGCACTGCGAACTGTACAAGGATTATCTCGAAGCTGATGAGTATTAAAATCTCGTCTACAATATGCTTCCATTATATATCGATCTTTTTCTGAATAACTATCTTCATAACTATTTCAATAATATTCTAGCCATTTTTGAACAAGCTTGAGAGGGGATTAGCACTTTTATTACTAATCCACACTCTCTTCGAAGTGGTGGTTGAAAAGTAGTTATCGAAATCGATCGGGGAGTCTGTTATTCTTGTAGGTGATAACTAGCTTACCAGCCTTCTCTGATTCTGCTGTAACAGTATTCTCGAGCCAAGCAGCTCGGAGTACTACAGCGATTGTGCTGGTATGTATTGTATAATATGATTTCGGGATATCCGTAGATATGATTGTTATAAGCTTGTGTGTAACTGTGTATGTATGTTAGATTAATTATAGCTTAAAGGTTTTTGGAAATATATAGGAAAGTTCCAACTAATCATTATTACTAACGAGGAATCTCTCAAACAGTAGTTCAATATGATCGAAATTGCAATACTTGTTGTAGAATAAATATCTCTCGAAATAAAACCCCTGGCTTGTTATACTCATTATCATATTAAGCCGATTTTGGGAATATATTATTATAGATTATTGTAGTTTCAACAAAAACAAATATGAATATAATAATATATTTGTTATTATCAATTGATTTAACAAACAAGTTATTTCTATTCTTTGTAAAAAGATAATCGATTTAATTATAATAATCAAATTATATATTTATTATATTTATTGTTATTTCGATTCTCCTCTTTTTATAATATCCAATTATAGATCTTAATTTATATTAAGTTTTTAAAAAGAATTTCAAAAGATTTTAGATACTAATACTAGCTATTTAACTATAAATCACCCTCAAATTAATAAACAAAGTAAAATTTATAATTAATATTTTTAAAAGAAACTCCAACCCTTTGTTTTCTATTATCAAAATAATTAGTTAGAGCTCTTATCGATAATAGATTACATATAGTTTATTTTATCTTATAATTCTCTTGATAATATTTCTCCATTTGAAATTATACACAACTATCCCCTACAAATCTTTTGAGATTGGAAATTCTATAATATCGAAATCAATAATAAGCTTAATATAAACAAAGCTTATATTATAGTTCAATAATACTACAATATATGAAAACTCGCCACAAAACACCTTACAAATATTCAAGAAAGAGCCTAGTTTAAAACTAATATATATTAATAACCTATTGATTTCAAAGTAAGCGATTTTGTATAACTTGATATATAATATTATTGAATCAAACACTCTTCAAAAAAGCTAGATTTTCCAATAAATAGCAAATTCCTTATTATCGAAAAAATAAAGCATTCCTTCAAACTAATACTACCAAATATAATAAAAATTTTCGATATATTCCCAACTGAAAAACTACAAAAAGCTATGAATAACCCTTTTCCTAATCAAATAAACAATTCTAACCCTTTAATTAATATTACTAATAAAAAAGAATAAGAAATCGAACAAATTATAATTTCAAAAAACACTTATAATAATATTTACTATCGAGTATAATAGTATAATTATGATATTTACCTTATTTGGTATACTACTGATAACTTCAAATACTCTTCTTACAAATTTAAAGAATATCATCTGGCCAATCAAGACCTTCCCGGTCTGCCTAAAGTACTATCTTAATAACTGAAATACTACAAAGATAGTAATAATAAGTATAATAATATTATTAGAGATAAGGAGATGAATAAACACTCAAGGGCAAGCTTTTTTCAGATGGAAGAGTAATGTGATAATTCAGTCCCTTTTAGATTCCTTTTTTAGTTACTTAGTTTCTAGAACCTTAGCCTAACATATAACTCATTGATGTATATAATCCGGAGCCCTTATAGTTCTCTTTTTATTTTTTTCTTCCTTCTTTAGTTTTAGATTCTAAGGTAGAATTGAATCCTTTTATAACAGTCCTTTACACCAAACTAATTATATAATACCTAAAATGCCAAGGATTTGGACATCAGAATATACATTATAAAAAGAACCTCTCCTGTAAACTCTATAGAAACAAATATATAACATTAGTATACTTATATATAATATATAATATTTGTCAGAAATAGACAGCAAGTTACGCATAAGGAGTAATATATTGAAATATGTATATCAGATCTATATATCCGGGAAGTCCGAAGAAGGAGTTTTATAGTAATGTGTATATGCTATATATATGCTACACATATAATTTCCAATATCCCCTTTATAATAGAAATCTACTATTTAAATCATATAAATTCTTTATATATATATATTTATAAAAAGCCTTATTAATTTTTATAATAGTACTAATGTTTCAGAGTTGTCTATAGTATCTACGTTTCTAGTGGAGTTTGATAACTTTACGATTTAATATTGTATCGCAATACAAGAGTATTTTTTATCTGAATTCTGTTTTCTCTATCTATATCAGATCGGATCCAATCATTTAGCAGTTTGAGTATCAATCTGTTTTTGTAAAATCCTTTTTGTGTATATACCAACGGATTGCTTTGGATTTGTTATTTTCGAATTGTAGGGTTACCTTTTTAGTATAATAAACAATCCAAATCCAATCTTATGTGAACAGACCTTTAGTTTATTTATTACCCCATATAGTTTTTTTAAATGGTTATTTATTTATTTATTTTATTTATTTATATTAATTAACATCTGTTTTAAACCTCCCTAAGGGTATTTAGACATACTAAGATAAGGAACTATTTGAGCAGTATAATTGTTGCAATTGAATTTAGTAATTTAACTTTAATGCTAAAGGCTATTCGCTCCTCTACAGATACAATCCGTTTTTATTTCCAAAAGGGAATATCTGATTCGGATTATTATTAAGATAGAACTTAATTCCCAAATAAATAAACTTATTATAGGCTTTGATTCCTATAATAAAGAAAAAAAAGCGAAAATGAATTGCTATTTGTTTAGCTAAGTAATAGGGCTCTTGTATTATATATTGGATTTGCGGTTTTTAGAGTATAATATATTCAAATAATTAATTGAATAATAAGTTTATAAGAAATAAGCAACAAGCTTTATTAAAAAGATTATTACTTTTTAAAGATCCTTTAGTAATTAGAACAGATCTGAGTATAGAATTCTGAATCAGTAATTAACTGAATAAGTTTATTAGATATATATAAAAGTTCTTGATATATATAATCATCTGTTGTTAAATTGCATTTCTATAGGGGCAAGAAGCTAGTCTAAATACTTTAGGTTATTTATAGTGTATTTAAAGAAATGATATAATTTCTTAATATTGTTGTATAAACAATTCAGCTTATTATTTTGATAATCAAATTGCTGATTGTGAGGATTCATAATAAGTCCACTAAATCACTTATTAATATCTTACTAAATAAGGGATATCTTGATGACTAATACACATATAATATGATCTTATATTATAAAATCATATTATCATATAGTTGTATAATAGTATCTCTTATCAAATTGATTTATAATGGAATAGAATGAAATGGAACTAGATGGAAGTATACAGGAAATATCGCTAAATTGATTGGTTGTACTTTCTTTTTATTATCTAAAATGATTCTATAAGATACGATTTAAATCGATCTTATTTATAAGCATAGAATATACTGGAATTTCATTATAAACTATATAACCCTAGAATATTCTTTAAAGAAAATCTAGGAAAAAGCAAGCAATTCATCTCAAACTCAGCCTAGCTCTTCTAAATTGACTTCAATTCAACTCTTATTCTATATATTCGATTTATCCCTCAAGCTTAAACTGACTAGATCTTCCACTATCATTATAATAATACTATTCCTTATTATTATAAAAGCTAACCTCCAAGACTGATAATAAATAGTGTAATTGCTATAATCTGTTTTTATAGTTATTAATTAATATAAGATTATTTTTGGTAGAATTAATTCCTTTGATTTCTTTATATTGTATCTAGAAGACTACTTCTTATAATTAATGAAGAAAGAGGAATTTATCTCTTCCTATCAGGTAGATTTTGTGTATAGGTACTTCTGATAGATAATTGTTTGAATCCTATTGATTATTAATAGCTTATCGATTGTCTAGTCTATAAACTCAATTACATTTGTATTTGCTAAGCGATCTGCTTCCTCATTGTTTTTAATCTCTATATATCCAAATAATCACTTTATCCTGACATCGAATTGTTTCATTACTTTATAACACTTATAGAAAGCTTATTGTATTATAAACAATATGTTTTTGTATATATTCCAAATAATTGATATATTATCAATATACATTCAGATCTAACTATTTAAGGGATTTTTAAGTATAATAATTAGATACTCTAATTTATATTATGCTTTTATTATTTCTATATTGAATATATATAAGTTACTTTGAATCTACTTAAATCCAAGATTATTTAAATATTATTATAATATATTACATATCCATAGCTAATACAATATTTACAATCAATAGTTTGTTCTGATTCATTAAAAAAGATTATATAATTTTTGAATAAGAATTATCATCATTATTTTTTGAAGACTTAAACTGCTTTTTCTTTGGTTAATCCTTTTATTGGATTTGTTCTATAGTTATTTAAAAAATATGAATAGAGTAACTTTAAGTATTATATTGTCACGGCGCCAACTATATGATCTGTAGTTGCCTTCATGCCTCAGGCACAGCATACTAGCGCGCTCTACTTTCTATAAATAGGGCTTTACTTTTTCATAGCTTTTCTATCCTTATGGTATAATATAAGTCTTTATCTATATCTTGATAATTTATATTATCTTCAAATAAGCTATTACAGCTTTATTTCTTATTTTATTTCCAAAGCTCTATCGACATTTTATCCCGATCACACCAATCGTATTTACCATTAATCCATTGTATACCCTGCCACCAATATTTTGAGTTTCAAAAAGTGCCGAAGATAAATAAACAAGCACCTATACTAGAAACACTTATATTTGGCTTACCTCCACAATTCCTTTTCTTAAACTATATTCTCAACTCCGCCAAAACCAATATCTCTCCCTTTACAGACCTATTTAATGATCCAAACGCTATACACTTCACTACCGCTTAAGCTGTATTTGAATTGATCGAATCGATCGCAGGCTTATTATAAACCCAAGTTGCTATTGCTTAGGCTTAAGTTATTGATATTTAATTAAAGATTATTGAATTGAAAGATATAATTGAAATATTGAAGATTGTTATTCGCAATAATTTGTAAGCTTTACTTTATTGTAAGTATCTCGCTGTTCCCGAAAAGTTTAATAGTGATGAGTAAGATATTGCAAAGCGCTAAGATCAGTACACAACTTTTCGTAGTACAATCAATTGCTGCTTGACCATGGATTACGAAAATGAATTAGAATTTCAGAAAATCATATTTCTTGCTAGTTTACTTTCTAGCTCTGCTTATACGAATAATCAGATATACTTTGATACAATTATAGATAATATATATAATTCCGATTTTTGGCTTTCTAAATAACACACTATAGCAGATATCTGGTGTAAATTAAATAAGCAATATCAAACTCTAAATCTTTTATACAAAGCTTCCATAGATTATAATAAATATAAAATGAAAAAGACCCCATTTGATAATTTTATTATCAAATTCAAGCAGCTCGCTATCAAATGCAAGAAGACTGTTAAATAACAAATTGTTGATCTTAAACTCAAAGTCTTATAAGAATTAATCAATACTTTAATTAATTATTCTAATAAACCTTTTACTATCGATATCGATATGTGGGTAGTTTGATGGCAAGGTATTTATAATGACTTAAAGGAAAAGATTTATCTTGATAATTAATGCAAAAATCAAGGTATCAATTTCAGTAATCAGAAAAAACCTAATAAAAAAAAGCCTACTATTGTTACTATAATATTTACACCTAATCCCTCTAGAGATTTTATACAACTGGATACTGCTTGTCAAAACCAGCAATTCTTATTATATTACAATAAAAAACAATGTCTAAATCTTAGTCTCTGTTTTTATTACAAAAAGCCTGATTATATTAAATTCAACTATAAAGAAAAGTGATGTAACAATACAAAATATAATACTAACTCAGGAATTATACAATACCCCGATTGTCCCCCTACTATAAATCAATATACTCTAAATATCCACTGTTTTCTTATTATTAATTATTATCATAATCCTGAACCCTATTACAACACTTATAGTTCTACTTATTAGAATACATTCCCGTCTACTAATTGTTTCCCGATTACCGCAATACTATTTCGATATACCTCTCCAATCCCCATTAGTAATAGAGATTTGGGCGGATTTGTTAAAGACTCTGTACATTCGGATAATAACGGAAATTCAATTTCTTAGTTAAGTATATTAAAAGACTAATCTCGATTTATAGTTGTGAATTGAGGTTTGTTATAGAAAGTTTGTCTTTATAGATTAAGAGATTGGTTATATCTAGGGATTCTTTATATTTTAGAATAATGAATAGCAAATCTCTTAAAATCTTAATGGAAATTTTCCTTATATCTAATATGATTATCCTACTTATTGGCTTAATAAATAATGGAATTGTGGGATATGGATTTATAGATAAAACCCTTATATTCAAGTTTGGTATTCCTATATATCCCCTTTCTACTACCTGCAATTTATTACTTGCAGATGGAAGGACTTCTGATATTTTATTTTAGTATACACTATTAGATCTACGGATTAATAATTATAAAGAAATTGGCTTATTCTATATTATTAATCTTTTTGATACAAATTCTATAATCCTTGGTCTTCTATGACTTCAATGCTATAATCCTATTATTAATTGAGTAATAATAACTCTTAAATTCATATTCATATATTGCTTTAGATATTGCTGCTTAGTTAACTCTACTGTAATTGTTATTCCCGATTGTAACGATATGCTAACCCCAGCAGATACAACGCTCAATCCAATATTATATATACCCATTAAGAAGTTTATTTTGAAGTCTACTTCAAAGAAATCTATTTCAATCCTATATCATGCCTTTACCGAAGAAGTTATTGACAAAAGTCTCCAGACTCTCTCTTTTTCATTCTAAAACCAGTCAATACTTTTGGAATACAATCCTTCAACTTTAGCTGTAAAAAAGAATACTAATAGAAACCTTTACAACATAAATCCTGCTAATCTAATGCTATTCGACTCAAACTGTCATTACACTCACCAAATCAATAAAAAAACAGAAACCTGTATTAAGATAATATCAAACCAGCCAATCCTGAAACCAGCCCTAGCGTAGATTATTGTAGACTTTAGAATACATAAAAGACTATTACGAAACCAAAATGTTTTACTCCTATTAAATCCCTTATTGCTATAGAAGCTCTCTGAGGAACTAACTGATGTCTTACGAAATATCTGACAGAAAATGAATGATATAAAGTTCCTTATAGCTAATAGCTTTGTTCAATTCTGTAAAGATCAGAAAGCTTATATCACAAAAGTAACCTAGGATAAATTAGATAGAGCTTGCGAGTTACACTGTATAATAACAAACGATCCTATTCAACTACGTTGCAGTATCATGAAAAACGATATCAAGAAGTTCATAGAAAAAACCGATCAACCTGTATCATTTATAATAAAGATTTAGAGCAAGCTACTATTCTGGCTTTGTGATCTGTTTGCTGGGTTTTTACCCTCTCTCGCTAATAAGCTTTTGTTATGATACTCTTGGAATCACAAGATCGAGATTATGCTAGGCAAAGAGTTTTTATACAACAAAGGTCGCCCAATATCCCCAGCCAAACTTCAAATCGTTCACAAATGGCTTGATGATAATCTAAATAAAGGATTCATCCACAAATTCCGTTTTTGATCAGCTGTCCCACTCCTTCTAGCTGCAAAGCCCAGGGGGGGCGTTTGAATTTGCTAGGATTACCATGGACTGAACAATATTATTATTAAGAATCATTATTTGTTGTTACTGATTAAAGAAACCCTTAATGCTTTATGTTATATTAAAGTTTATATCAAATTGAATATTATCATTATATTCAATAAACTATAGATTATGGAAAATCACAAATAGAAGACTACTTTTACAATTTGTTTTAGCTTATTTGAATTCCTAGTAATACCTTTCAGTCTTTGCAATACTTCTGTCTTGTTTCAGAACTATATTAATCATATTCTTTTTAATCTCCTGGATAAGAATTGTATAGTATATCTAAACGATATCTTAATCTATTCTGAAAATGTTATAGATTATTAAAAGCAAATTCGCAAAGTTGTATAAAGACTTATTGATACTGGATTACAAATTGATATTAACAAATGCGAATTCGAAACAAGGAGAACAAAGTACTTCAACCTGATTATTACTCCTAATAATATTGAGATGAACTCCGACAAGGTTAAGACTATCCTCGAATGGAAGTTGTTAATTAAGCTAAAAGACCTTCAATACTTTCTAGAGTTTGCCAACTTCTACCAACACTTCATTCGCAACTTTTCTAAAATTACAGAACCTTTAAACTGCCTGCTGAAAAAAGAGAATATATGGAATTGGACTATTGATCAAAAGAATACCTTTGAAAACCTGAAGTATACCTTTGCCTCCATTCTAGTCCTTGTAATATTTGATCACTACTACTATACAATTATCGAGATAGATGCTTTTGACTAAGCTACAAGCGGAGTACTCTCTCAGTATAACGATAAGGGCCGATTATACTTGATTGTATACTTTTCCTTAAAATACAGCGCTGCCGAATGCAACTATAAGATTTATGATAAAGAACTATTAGTTATTATCAAGTTCTTAGAAAAATAGAAATCTGAACTATATAGAATTCAAAAGCTGTTCAAGATTATTACTAATTATAAAAATCTAGAGTACTTTATATTAACAAAAATATTAAATCAAAAACAAACTAGATAAACTGAATTCCTAGCTGGTTTCAACTTTCGTATCATATACAGACCGGGTCTTAAAACAATTCGCTTCGATACACTGAATAGAAAAGCAGAAGATCACTTTGTATACATCAATCTTAATAACAACCGAATCAAGAATCGCTTATAAATAGTTTTTCCGAAAAGAGTATTCGATATTACTACATTCAAGAATCTTATCCGATAAACAAATAACAATATCAACCTCATCACAATGTCTATGGGTATAATTATTCCTAATATTGAAAAGCCAATTAACAATCTTATTAATAAAATATATAAATCATTTGAATTAATCACTACCATACATAAAATACTTCAAAACCCAACTGTTTACCATTGACCACTATTAATCCAAAAAGATCTCCGAATTACTCTTCAAAACTATAGATTAATTAATAATAAAATTTTCTATCACAATTGCTTTTTATTCTCCCTTCCACTAAGCTTTACATCCAAATTATATATCAAATACACTCTATTGATCCGGCAGGACATTCCAATCGAATTAAAACTATTAATCTCGTCTCCTATACATACTGGTAGTCTAATATATCAAGGGAAATCGAAATTTACATACAAACCTATCAACTCTACTTCCGAACCAAAGCTTTCTATCTTGCTGCACCCGGATTCCTAAAACCCCTGCCAGTACCATTCCGCTTCTGGTCCGATATCTCCATTGACTACATTACACCGCTATCAATCAGCAAATACTATAGTAAAAAGCATCAACATATCATTACAGTTATCTGCCGTCTAACAAAAATGTATTATTTCATCCCAGTTATAAGACTGTCCACAGAGGAGCTCGCCAATCAGTTTATCAAAAAAGTCTACTGCCTACACAGTGCATCTAATAATATAGTATCCGATAGAGGTTTACAATTTATATTAGAATTCTAAAAACACTTATCCAAGTGTCTATCGATCACTTTGAAACGATCCTTCTCGTTTTATCCTGAATCCGATGGATAAACAAAAAGGATTAATGCTATAATAGAATAATATCTTCAGGCTTTTATGAATTTCTATTAAAATAATTAGTACAATTAGCTTCCATTCACAGAGTTTATACTTAATAATATCATCTCAAAGACTATTAACATATCCCTATTCTTCACTAATTATGATTTTCACTTATGCCTCGACGTTGAGCTCTCTTTACCTGTTCCCTTAAACCTATTATATTAATACAAACACAAATTTCTAAAAGCCAATAAGATTGTAGACCGATTTGATATCATCCTAACAAAATTGAAAGTTCTAACCACTCAATCCATTTAGAGATATAAAGATTATACTAACAAGACTTGTATCGATATTTTTTTATATAAAAAAGATAACAAAGTATAAATTAGTATTAAAAATATAAAAACCAATTACTTAATAAAAAAAGGTGATAACAAATAGGATGGCCCCTATAAAATTCTAAAAGTTTATAAACAAACCTGTCTACTCCAACTCCTCACTAGTTTTAAAATCTTTTTAGTATTCCATAATTTATTACTTCAACTACTCCACCACTCACTTAGACTAACTGATTAAAAAGCAATTAACGAAACCGAATCCTATCGAAACCAAAGCTGTATTCTAGAAAAAGATAACAAAACGAATAAGAAAACTGAGTGATGAGAATTCAATAAATTATTTGATTATTATAACAAAGATGGATTTTACTATCAAATCAAATAAAAACATCACCCAGTATCTTAGCAACCTGTTGAAAACCTTTGTGGCTAAAAAGATACAATTATCGCTTTCCATTTAGCAAATCTAGATAAACCAGAACTATCTACTTGAGTAAACTTCAAAAGATCTACTACTCCTGATCCCCTATTAATACTTACACCAAACACACCTTTGAATCAAAACCGAGGTAAATCTAAAAAGCTCTAGTAATTGATTACTATTCCCAAAAAAGTTTATTTTAATCCAATAATAGAAATTAGAATATTTTAATATTATTTTGTTTTCTAAAAGATCAATTGATATTACGATTGTAAACCGATCGCCTTAAGCAGAGAATACTATCACAGCGCCAACTACATGATCTGTAGTTACCTTCGTGCCTTAGGCATAGTATACTAGCACGCTCTACTTCCTATAAGTAGGGCTTCACTCTTCTATAGCTCTTCTACCCTTATGATACAATATAAGTCTTTACCCGTACCTTGACATATATCTTTGGGATAAGATAACTAAATTACTGGATTCTTATAAAAAACCCTTTTACTATATCTACTTCTCATCTGTATTTTTGTATTACTAACTTTAAACGATTTATTAGTAAGTATTGATTATTAATTGTTTTTAATTGAAATACGAATTATAGTTTAATATATTCTAATACAATTATTTTTAATAACAGACTCGCTTTTTGATAAAAGCTATGATCGGTATAGTCTTGTATATTGAGATTACTTTTCTTATAATAATATTAATTATTTTATTAATACAACAAAAATAATCTTTTATGCCTACACTTATATTTAAATTACTTTAGTTTAGGCTAGGCTTATATTTACCAATATATTATACTTCCGTACCGAATAGTACTACTAGAAGAACATAGATAATTATTGCTTTTCTTAAAAAGAAAGCTGGTAGTCTATATATAATGCAAGTGATTGATCTGATATACAAGGCTACTTTTATAGCTTTCACTATATATGTTTTAATATATTATAAGAATAAAAGCTAGTGATCAAAGAAGATACCTAACTATCTTAAAATAAACTGAATGTTTCTACTCGTTGTAATCGATATTGAAATAATTATTAGATCTGGATTCACTATCAATAATAAATTAATAATATTATGTTATCTGGTAATATAAAGTAATTCGAATTTCTTAAGAACAAATAGAATTCTGTTCTCCTTATTTCATCTAATGATTTGTTATATTTATTATTGTAGGATCCTAGTATTTATAGAGAAATGCTTAGAAGAATGGTAGATCGCGATATTATCTATATAATCAAAACGAAATTTCGTATTTCGATTAAGAAATTCAGTAAGATAGAGTATATAGAGTATAAGTAATAGTAAGGATCTCTAAGGGGTACTATATTATTATTATTATTATTAGTAATTTTCAACCGGGCCGTATAGGCGAGCCTCCCAGGGGGCATTACGGTTAGGCTAACTGTGGGATGATCTTCTAGTTTATATGATCCCCCTTTCCTAGAGATGGGGTTTCAATACCCTCAATAGCCTCCTAAGCAATAGCTAGCGCACTTACATCTTTGTTTCCGATTCTTTAAGTACCTCCGTACGCGCTTTCCGATTTCCTATATAGTATTTATTTGAAAGCTGTTTTATCTTATAAAAATAGCTTTTGTATATATTCTATTGTAATATGATATACTATATACTTCAATTTTCTTTTATATAGCTTTTCTAGATCTATCCCCTCCTACTCCCTACTTATATTCGCCTAGATCAATCGATTCCTTTCCTTTTCTCTTTTTATTCTTCTGATAGTGTTTTAAGACATATACTTTTATAAAAATCTATTACAATAATGAATTTAGCGAATTTAATTAATATATATATTAGCTATTTCAATAATCGTTTTTGAGCTGCTTAATTGCAGAATAGGTATTTGAGCTTAATATCTAGAGGCCAGGTTTTATAGGTTGCAAGGACTTTACGGTAATGTATAATATGCTTGGGGGATTTGAATACTCCGTATAAGTAGTGGATTGTTGCTTCCTTATATTTAAATTGTTGATAATAGCTTTCAAAGTTGTTATATACTGAACGGATCGTTAATATACAATAGAGAATTGCTTGTGAGAGTTTTAGTTTCTTAGGGCATTTATTTGTATTTTTTGGGTTTCATTTCTAGTATTATTTGGAGAGTGTTAGTATCTATTTGATCTATTACACCTATACTACTGATTCTATAATAGTTTTTGTTATAGAGCGAATACTGCTTGTTGTAGATCGATTTGTATATTCTGAGGCTGATTTTCTTATCCCTTTATCAGTAAATACATCCGCACACTTATTTCTTTCGATCCCTGTATAGTCTGGCGACTATTTGATCTAGATTAAATACATTTGTATTAGTTTGTGGTATTTGAGGAAAGCCCATTGCGATGTGATAAAGGCTGTATCTCTTATTTCTTATATTATTAATATATTATTGATGTATATATAGATTTCCATTTGTTTTATGCCAGTGATATTTCTGATTGCTGCTTGGAGGCCTTGGTATGCCCCGATCGCTTCCGCGTTGAATACATAAGAGTTGTAATGCAATCCATTGTTTCCTTTATATATTACTGTTTGTTCTCTATATATAACATATCTATATTCTACTCGTCTACTATCCTTATCGGTCTGTTTCGATCTATTAGAGAATATGGTGATTTGATTGTGTGTATGCTTGTTCTATTATTCCTGAAACTGCTCTGCCGCTATCTCTTTTGTAAGGCTTCTAGTGGGATCTGTTCGATACCCTGGTGTGTAGTGGGGCTTTGCTAAAGTTGTCTCCTTGATTTGGGGAAGGCACTGGCTGATTACCTGGACTTTTGTTCTGGCTGGCTGCAATTGGCCTTCCCTGTTGTTGGAGGAGTAGGTGGCTCTTATTTCTTGATGATAAAGCGGGTGTTTTGGATCAATAGTTTGGGCACGGAAGGCTGCTCTCCATTTTATTTGTTTTAGTGCTACTTCTGCTGGTGGGAGAGTGCTGTTCTTCATTATCACTGTATTCGGGGTTGTTCGTCAGACTGGGAGGACTTCTCTGATTGCTATTCGTAGGACCTTATTGATAGTTAGAATCGTTCTTCCTAATCGAGTGCTCACTATTATTGGTGTTCCATTTCGGTGCTGTCCAGTGGTTTTTGTTTGTTTTGCGTATTATATTTTTGTTTTATAGAATAGGGCTGGGTATAAGCAAGTGATTACTGCTTTCCGTAAGGATGCTGCTGGGGGTTTGTTTGTGATTCGGGCTAGCCTTTGGATGTGATGAGCTAATTTCCGGTTTTTGGTTGTTTGCGTTTCGATATGCTGTTTGAATGTGAGCTTGCGATCAAACTATATGCCTAGTTATCGTAGAGCCGATCCTGGTGCGATTGGTGAGATGGTGTAATCGCGGTTTATTTTGTATGTCGGGTTGATGGAATGCTTGTGCTGTGTTATGTGGATTATCTCCATCTTTTCGGGTGCGAAGATTATTTTGTTCCTAGCTCTTCAGCGGAATATGCTTTTCACATTTCTTGCTAGCATTGCGACGTTTTGTTGAACGTTTGCTGATGATTGGTATAGATAGATGTCGTCTGTCACACAACAAATTTCGAAGGAAACTTTTTCTTCGAAATACAACCCATTCGCGATCGATTTAGATCATAGTTATTAAACCAAATTGATTGCAATTGCCCCCCAGTGATTCTGACCAATAGTTGTTATGCTACTATCGTCGGCACTCCGAATACAAAACATACATGAAAATTCGCATAAAATTTTCTTATTTCGAATTATTAGAATAAGAATTAGATCCTCAATATAAGCTCTCTTAACAATCCATCAATACTTAGGGATATGGTCATAATAAAGGCTTTTTTTGAAACCTCCATTATATCAAACATTTATCCTACTATTATTCTAGATACCCTAATATCTTCAAGCCCTTTCTTGCTTTCTGAAAACCCTTAATTTGAAATCTCTAGCCCTATTCTATCAATCAATTAGCCAGCTAGTTTTGGAAAAAGATTTGAAGAATTCAATCTACTTAATAATCCTTTTATTATTCAAAATATAATCAATATTATCTATATATTTAATCAGAATAAGAAACAGAGCCCTACAATACCCCTTAGCAATCAAAACAAACAATCTAGAATCCAAAACAACTCAAATATATTCAAGAAAGCTATTTTGAAAGCTAGAAACCTTATAATGCTAGCTTCCTCTCTTTCCCAATCACACAAAAAACAATCCAAGCTTTTAGATCTTCTAGAGATCTTTAAAGAATATACTGAAAAGGGGAAGCTTACTACAACTTCGAATATCATCACTTCTCAAATCATTTATTTAGAAACCACTACACACAAAATCGAATTACAAACAAAAGCATTAACTAAACCTCTTCCACCCATTACTACTATTACCACTACATTGAAATCAATATACACTAATATTTCAAAAAAAGAAGAATGGAATTTAATCCCTAAAGGAAAAAACATTACATCTACTAATATAAAAAAAAAATCTAATCTTATCCAAAAACAAATTATCTTAATCAAACCAGATTTTCCAAACTCTACCTCCTTTTCCCCTCTAATTATTCAAAACAAAATAAATAAAGCTTTTCAAAAGATTAGAATCAAAGAGCTAGTTATTATAGCAACAATTATATCCTTCAATAATAATATTATTATTACAATAAATAATCCCTTTACATTACAATTCTTATTAAAAAAGAAAGCAATTTAAAGTAATATTATCAAATTCGAAAAAATTCAAAAGAATCAAGAATGGTATAAAGTTATTATTCACAAAATCCCAATTAAAGAATTCTTAGATATAAAAGGAATAAATCTTATACTCAACAAAATCAAAACCTTCAATCTAGACTTCAAACCTATAGGAATCCCCTTTTAGCTTATACCCACCTTCAGAAAAGCTTATCAATGAAAAGGTACTATTGTTATTACTTTTGCTACAAAATTAAAAGCAAAATTAGCTATTCAAAAGCAATTATATATTACTAAAAGTAGTATAAGAATAGAACAATTTTATAAATCAAAATCAATTATATAATATCAGAAATGTTAAGGATTTGGGTATTAGAATGCTTATTGTAAAAGGAATTCTTCCTATGGATTATATGGAGGCAAATATATTATATCAGTATACTTGTATATAATATATAATATCAGAGGAAAGTTCTATCAACATTTAAAAGTAAAATGCTTGAATTACTAAGGGAATTATATAGCAAATTCGAAAATATGCGAAATCTATCAGATTATTTAATAAAAATCGAATACTACTTATTAATGAGTCACATTAATATTCAAATCCTTTAAATAAATCTTAATCGGAGTTTATAAGCTACAAAGAACATTCTATAGTTTACAATAAAACTTAATATCGATTTTATTATGATTCAAAAACCTTGGATTATTAAAAACAAAATCGATTATTCAAATTCAAGATTTATTATACACTCCAATTTTATATAAATATTATTAAGACTCAATTCTAATTATTGACTATGTATATTACTATATACATCAAAAACTCTTCAAGCTATAATCAATCTAGTTTTCAATTCTCCAATAGATTCTAATATACAGATTTTTAATTATCAAAATAAAAACAAAATCTTTTAAATTATTAATATATATAATAAAACTAATCAAATTAAAAAAAAAGGTTTCATAATCGAAAAGTACTTATATAATATATCTATTACACAAGAAACTATCCTTTTAGGCGATTTAATATTCATTACCTATAATGAGATCCTTTTTCGAAGAAAAACAGAAACACTAATTAATTAACTAAATAATTTGAAGATTAGAATCTTATTCTTTTAAACAAATCTGAAATCAATATTTTCTATTAAATTAATCTTTTTAATTCAAGTATTTTTGATCTAACATTAACATTAAAGGAAATCTTTTCTTAAATTCATAATTAGCAAATGCTTTCAGATATAGGATCTGATTATATAGAAATATTATTCGAATTAAAGGAAAAAAAGATTTAAGTACTTTTAATATTGGATTGATAGTTAGATATAATATTAAGCTAACAAATTGAAAAAAGTTCGAATTAATATTCAAATCGAAATCCTTATATTCCCCTATTCTATCGAATTTAGAATTAATCCTTTTAATCAAAAAGGATTTTTTAAACTTTTTGAAAAACAAAGATAATCATTATTTAACTTTAGATCAAGTAGTAAATAAACTTATTAGGATTATTCAAAAAGCAATAGAAAGATATATATCTAAAATTATTTTAATTAAAAGAGCTAAATCATAATGGACACCTGAATTGAAAGATTTCTAAAAAAAGCTAAAAGAAGCAAAATAAAGAATTAAATCAAATCTGAAGAATTATAGTTTTAAGAAAAAATATTGAATTACTAGAAACAAATACTTTTAAACTATTAAAATAATAAAAAAGAATTATTAGAATAAGTTTCTAGAAAAGGAGAATATAAAAACAATTTTCAAAGTAATAGTCTATATTAAAGATTTTCAAAATCAAAGGATACCGGATATTACAATAAAAAGCTTTTTCAAAGAAAAATACTCTATTTTCAGATCAATTCTATTTCCACCCCCTTCTATTATTCCAAAATCACAATAAAAAGAGTATAAACAATTCAAGCAATAGAAATAGCCTAATCTTACTCAAATCGAATTAAGCAATACCTATTCAATCAAAATCCAAGAAAAAACCTCTGGTTTAGATAAAATCACTTAAGAGATTATTATAAAGACTTATAAAATAATCCTACAAACCTTTTTTACTTTTTTTAGTAAACTTATTAATTTAGAATATTATTCAAAATGTTAGAAACAAGTTATAGAAGCTATTTTGAAAAAAGCTTTCAAACTAAATTATTCCCTTCCAAAAGTATATAGAATAATTATATTTTTAAATTGCCTAAATAAAATAAGCGAAAGGATTTTAGTTCAACAATTAGAATATTTAGCAAAAACAATCTATCTTCTTTACAAAAATCAAATGGAAAAACACTAAAAGAAATCAGCAATTAATACTACACTTTTATTGATTATAGAAATTGAAAGAAATAAGCAAATTAGTAAAAAGACCTTAATATTATTTATAAATATAAAAGAAGTATTCGATTATATTTCGAGAAATCGATTATTAGATATTTATAAAAAGCTAAAACTACCCACAAATCTGATAGTCTGGATAGTCTTATTTCTTTAATAAAAACAATTGAAACTATCTTTTAATAATCAAATCAAATCTTTCAAACCAATTTCGATTGGAATACTATAAGGCAGCCCGATTTCTCCAATTCTTTTCCTTATATATATCAGAAAGCTCTTTTTATTTAATTCAATCAAGTTTCTTTTCTATATAAATAATATTACTTTAATCATACATTTATCTATATAAAAAAAGAATATCAAAACTTTAAAGAAAATTATAAAACAAATTTATGAATTCAGTTTTAGAAATACAATCCAATTCGATTTAACAAAAATAAAACTAATATACTTTTCATTATCCAAATTAACAAAAAAATATCTAATTATACTATTCAATTCGGAAATAATTGTACCCCAATCTCTCATTAAATAACTAGGAATATAATTCAACCCGAACCTCAAATTCAATCAATATGTTAATATTCGAATTATATAAGCGAAAGATACCTTTCATCGAATAGCTCAATTAACTAATATCGAAAAGGGCCTTAATCCTAAAGCCCTTAGACAATTATATATAATATATATAATCAGTATAGCTAATTACGGATTAATAATTTAATAAAAAAATCAAATTCATTTTAAGAATATAATATAATCACTTCAAAATCTAACTCTTCAAAAAATATTAGGAGTCTTCAAAATAGCCTTAATTCTTTCAATAGAATAGAAATAGATCTAAAGCCTTTAAAAATTCGATTAGATTTAAATATTAGGCAATATACATTTCGTCTAGCTAAACTCTCGCTAAACTATTCAATTAATATCGAAAAAGAAATATCAGCTCAATATCAAATCGATTTGGAAATAATTCCTATTTCTTAAAGAAAACAATATAAATCAATTCAATTTGATAGAATTAGAGGATCAATAAATCAGGATCTCAATCCTATTTCACTTGAAAAGATTATTCATTTCAATTTCTCCCTATAGAAAAAGGAAATTCCCTTTAAAGTTAATATTAGCAATTTATCAAAAAAAGATATTACTATTCTTTACAATATCGTTTTCAATTACAAAGATAAGGATATTATCTACATTTATACTGATATCTCTTCTACTGAAAAAGGAATAAGTATAGATATAGGTATAATCACAATACAATCAAACAATCGAATTTCATATCAATAACAATTGAATATTAATAATAATCAATTAGTGTATAATAAAAAGCTTTACAGGATTACTAGAACTATTAAATATACTAGTACAATTACCTATATTAATAACAAATTCAAAATATATTCAGACAACCAAGCTAGTCTATATCGCTTAAAAACACTATCAGACCACCCTGAACAGGCCTATCAGATTCAAGCAATCAAAGCAGCGGAAATTATCAAGCAAAAGAAGCTGAAGTATTTCTAAATTGGATTCCAGGATATACTTTAATAGAAGAAAATGAGCTAGCAAATAAACTAATAAAGAAAACAACCACAATATATTCTATCTCAAATAAAATAAGTTTTGGATTTTTAGATATAATAATCAAAGAATACAATTCAGATTAATAACTTTCTACTCTTAATCAATACAAACTCAAATCAAATCAATCCCCTTTGACCTATTCAAAACTATTTCTATAAAAGATAGAATCGAAAATCAAACTACCAAGCGAAACCAAGCAAAACACTGCTAGCGTATATTTTCAATTTAAATTAGATTATGAATATATCAAATCTTATTTATATCAATTCAAACTCTCTAATAATAAATATATATATAATAATATTGAGGCTTCATAACACCTCCTTATTAATTGTTCCATATACAAAATAAAAAGAAAAGAAATATTCAAAAATATATCACTATCTAAAATCATTATACAATTCCTATTCTATATAAAAATAGATATTGAATTAGCTATTAAATTTATCAATATCATTAAAATCGCTACAAGAGCATAATATCTGACTAGAACTTTCATACAAAATAAGATAAAAAAAGGAATAGTAGTAAAAGAAGAAAGAGGAAAAGAGAATAAAGAAAAAGTAATTAGAGAAATAAGAAAGGACTTTGATTTCCTTACAATTTCTTAATTTTCATAATTTTCTTATTATATATAATATGTATAATGAGCGGGCACTATTCCTTAGTATTTGTTTTTACTTCCCTAAATTATATATATCCATTTTTGTAGAATAAAAAGTTATCCGCTAGAGCCTCTAGAGGCCTAGCTGTCCTATATAGTCTTAGACTGAAGATGGACGTAAATGAAATCAATCAATCAATCAATCAATCAACCCTTTCGCAATTGTTTTAGATCATAGTTATTAAACCAATTTCATTGTAATTATTTTCAATTGATTTGAATCAATAGTTATTGTAATATTGTTATCAGTGTTCTAAATACAAAAGTTATATAAAAAATTGTGTAAAAATTTTCTCCAAAAACCTTATACTTTAGAGATATAATATCAATATAAATCATTTTAATAATTCTGTAGTATTTAATAAAATAAAAATGAAAGAAGCTATTCCCAAAGTCTCTAATTTATTATTTTCCTATCCTATAATTATTCTAGGTACTCCTACTTTAACAAACTTTTTTTATCCCCTTAAAAAGTTATCAATATCGATTTCTAATTCCCTAATTATATTTAATTTTATAATAAAAATAAAGGATTTCAATCTATGTAATAACCCTTTTATTATTCAAAATTTAATTAAATCAACTTTATTTATTCAAAATAAAAAAAGAGATTTCTTAAATTCCCTTTATAATTCAAATAAACAATTACAAATCCAAATTATATTTATTATCTTAAAAAAAACTATTCTAAAAGTAAAAGATTTTATTCTTTTAATTTTTATTCTTATTCAAATTCATAAAGAACAATCTAAATTATTAAATCTTTTAAAAATCTTCTGAGAATATATTAAAAAAGGCAATTTTATTATAGTTTTCAAAATCATTATCTTTCAAATTATATAATTTGAATTTACAATTCGAAAAATCGAATTACAAGTAAAAGCTTTAATTAAATTCTTTTTGATTAATATCAATCCAATTTCGAAATTTTTTTATACCAATATTATAAAAGAAAAAGAATAGAATTTAATTTTTAAAAGAAAAAACAACAAATTTATTTTAATAAAAAAAAGCTTAAAATTACTTAAAAAAGATTCTTCTTAATTAAACCAGAAATCTTTAATCTTAAAACCTTTTTGCCTCTAATAATACAAAACAAAATTAATAAGGCTTTTCAAGAAATTGAAATCAAAGAACCAATAATTACTACAATAACATTTTTTTTTAATAATAATATTATTATTATTATTAATAATCCCTTTATATTACAATTTCTAATTAAAAAAAAGCTATCTAAAAGAATATTATTAAATTCAAAAGAATTTAAAAAGATCAAAAATGGCATAGGGTTATTATTTACAATATTCTTATAAAAGAATTTTCTAAATCTAAAAGAATGGATTTAATTATAATCAAAATCGAAATCTTCAATATAGATTTCAAGCTAATAGGAACTCCCTTTTGGCTTATTTTATTAGTTAAAAGAGTTTATTAGAAAAATAGTGTTATTATAATAGTCTTTATTTTGAAATTAGAAACTAAATTAACTATTCGAAAGTAATTATATATTGCAAGTATTAATATTAGAATAAAGCAATTCTATAAATCCAAATCAACTATTTAATATCAAAAATGTTAAGGTTTTGGATATTAAAGTTTGTATTACAAAAAAGATCCTTTTTATAAATTATGTAAAGGTAAATATATTATAGTAATATATTTCTATATAGTTTATAATCTAAAAGAAAAAGCCTATTTCTATATTATTATTAAATACTTCAATTATCAAGAAAATTATATAGCTAATTTCAAAAGCTGTAAAATCTTTAAAGTAATTTAATAAAAAGCTAATAGTATTAATTAATGTGTTATAATAATATTAGATTTCTTTAAATAAATCTTAATAAAAGCTTTTAAGTTATAGAAAATATTCTATAATTTATTCTTAAACTAAATATCAATCTAATTCTAATTCAAAACCTTGAATTCAAAAGAATAGAATCAATTTCTTCAATTGCAAATCGATTATACATTCCAATTTTATACAAATTCTCCCCAATTTCAATTCCGAATTTAAATCTCGAATCCTTTTTTATATTATTAAAAACTTTAAAACTATAATCAATCTAGTCCTTTATTCTCTAATAGATCTAGATATATAGATAATAAACTATCAATATAAAAACAAAACCTTTCAAATTATTAATATATATAACAAAACAGATTAAATATAAGAAAAAGGATATATAATTAATCGATTCTTTTATAATTAGTTAATTAATTAATAAACAATAATATTAGACGACTTCAATTCCTATTATCTATTATAAAATCCCTTTTCAAATAAAAGTATTAATACCGATTAACTAGAAAAGTAATTCAAAGATCAAAATCTAATTCTATTAAACAAACCTGAAATTAGTATTTTCTTTTGATCTAATCTTATAAATCCAAATATACTTGATTTAACATTAGCCTTCGAAAACATTTCTTCAAGAATACAAAACTAGCAAACACTCCCAAATATTGGATCCAATCATTTAGAGATACTATTTGAATTAAAAGGAAAAGAGAATTTGAATATTTCTAATCAAGAATCAATTATTAGATATTATATAAAATTAGTTAATTGAAAGTTATTCAAATCTATTTTATAATTCAAAATCAATTATTTATTTATTATAGTTGAATTAGAAATATTTATAATTATTATATAAGATTCAATAAACTTTCTATAAGAAAACAATATTTATTGTTTGAAATTAAATTAAACTACTAATAAACTTATAAGAATTATTCAAAAAGTAATAGAAAATTATATTTCGAAAACAATTACAAATAAAAAAACTAAGGTATAATAATCTTCTGAATTGAAAGCTTTTTGAAAAGAATTAGGAAAAGTAAACAATAAGTTAAATCCAATTTCGAAAATAATGATTCAAAAGAAACCTATCAAATTATTAGAAACAAATACTTTTAAGTTATTAAAATAATAAAGAAAAATTATTAAAATGATTTCCTAGAAAAAAAGAATATTTAAATCATTTTCAAAGTAATAGTTTATATAAAGGATTATCAAATCAAAGGATTCCTAATATTGCTTTAGAAACCTTTTTTAAAGAAAAATACTCCACTTTTCGAATTATTTTTTTTTTTCAATCTTTTATTATTTCGGAATCAGAATGGAAAGGATATCGATAATCTAATGAATAAGAATAGCCTGCTTTTTTCCAAATCGAATTAAAGAATACTTACTCAACTAAAATCAAAGAGAAAATTCCTGGTTTAGATAATATTATTCAGAAAATCATTATAAAAGTTTATAAAGTTATTTCCCAAATCTTTTTTATTTTATATAATAAACTTCTAAATATTAAATATTATTTATAATACTGAAAATAAACTATTAAAACAATTCTCAAAAAGGCTTCAAAGTCAGATTATTCAATATCAAAGGTATATAAAGTTATTGCATTTCTCAATTATCTAGAAAAAGTAAATAAAAGAATTCTAATTTAATGATTAGAATACTTAGCATATATTGAATAATCACTTTCTTTTCCAATTCTAATAAGTACTTTTTCACATTCTATCTATATATCTATTTACACATAACAAAGATTCATATACAAAACAAAAGTCGGATACTAGCTATATTATAACAAATCATATTAAAGGAATCTTACAATACCATAATACCGTCAATATGCAATCGTAAGCGACTTGTCGTATTGCCAAACGCATCGGGTCGCAATCCAATCGCTCTAACGACGACGACGACGACCACATCGATAATTAAAGCAAATAAAGATGACGACATACGGTCTATTTACAAAGCAATAACCGATCAATTTTATAAGGAGGACGGAAAGCGACGAGTAACCCTAAAGATCGTGAGCGCGATTGACGTGTGTATTAAAACCCTAAGCAAGATGGAACTGAGCTATGTTGATATGTTGAGGTCTGTGTGTATTGATGGTATAATCAAGATTATAAGATAAGCCGGGCTTATATAGAGAATCTCTATATCAATCATAAGAGCAATTCCAGAGGGAATTGCTAAATCCTATACTAATATACTCAAGATTAGGAGAGCGCCTTAGGTACTGAAGGGCGTTAAGGCGAGTATACCCAAAACGACGGAGACGATACAGGAGTGCGAATGATGGGAGCGAAATAGCTGCATGATTCTTATAAAGATGGGAAGTGGGTAATAGATGATTGTCAATAACCTCTTCGAATTGTAATTGAAGATTATAAAAGCAATTCCTGGATTAAGGCTCGAACTAATCCCCTCGCTCTATTGCAACAAAACGGGGTGGATTCTGGGATACAAGACGTTAAAGGAATACAAAAACCTTTTGCAAGATGAAAATCGTATATAGTTGATTATTACGCTTAATACGAATAATGCTTAAGCTGCGGAGACCTGGTATAACTATATTGTGCTTCAGATCCCTTATAACACGCTGGGTGTATTCATAACACTCCCAGATACAATTATTCGAGAAGAGATCAAGGTATAGGTAGGAGAGGAATCAATGTAATATAGAATCTCTAAATATAAGGTGAATCCTTTTACAGGGAGGGCTAACTGGATTGTTAGTTTCAAGAAGACAGTAAAACCATTCCGGTTATTTAATGTTAGTGAATACTCGAAGTCTCTTAATAGATTGTAATGCCCTTAATCATAATAGTACTCCAATGGGTGCCAGTTATACTATAATCCATATATATGTTATCGCCTGGCTCGTTGCTCTAGGTGCAGCAAACTGACTACTAAATACACTAACGGAAAGATCTATAAGCAATACCAAAACGATATTCAATGTACAGAATGCCTAGGACTCTTCCAATTCGTATACAACAACTGCCCTGCAGCATTACAATCAATCAATAGAAAACTGATTAGGCTTATTTACCGATAAGTAAGAGAAGTCAGGATTGCTGGTTGAAGGGAGATTTAGAAAGTATATAAGAGAAAGGTATTTATTCCAATACTAGTCAAATAGCCTTAAGTGGTTATTCTCAGACTCTCTGTATCAGAAATCTGTATTACTATCTACAAGAACGAATAATAACTAATGGATTAATCACTTAAATAGACTTAATTAGGGGAGAATCCCTCCAATAATCCAATTTATACCCCAAACTGTAACCCTCCACACCACACTAACAAAGGGATAAACTACAATATAACAATTATAACTGAAAAAGCCTTCTCATCTTCCAACTCTGAAATAAGTGAGAGGAGTAAGTCAAATATCAATAAAGCTGCCATTACCTCTATATAAATTATATAATCAATACAAACTCAACAGGGGAAAGGGGATTCACGATTACATAGGCGAATATGGGGTACGAACACTCTAATCATATTACCCTCCTACAGATTGCTAGAAAAGCTAATATGAATATCATCTGTATTCAAGAACCCCAACTATATAATAACTCGATAACCCAAAATCATATTGTATATAACTGATACTAGCTGATCGACACCTAGAAAGTGATTAATAGTTTTAAGTATAAGCCACAAATGATTATCTATATACAAAAGGAGGCAATTTGAAAATCAAATAAATAAGACAAACCGGAAGCAAAGATTTACTTTAAATCAATATTAATAGATACTCGATCCTCAATACTTACCACACTCTATTTAATCCATTGATAATAGAATATATACTCGAATTAGAGATCGCCTTAGGAATTGGTATGGTTATCGGAGGTGACTTCAATACTAAATATGATTTATGGGAATCTAGAATAGCAATTACTAATCAAGATAATATGCTTGTACAATGGGCTGCTAAACAGGAAATAGAATATATCGGGACTCCTGGTGCTTCTATATATACAAAGGGATACATTCTGGATCTGACCTTTTCCAACCTGATCACCACTACAATAGTGATTGATAACGACCTGCACAACAGCTTCGATCATACTACTTAAATTACTATCATCTTGAATAGAGAAATCTCTGAATACAAGCAAATATATATCCGGATATACAATTCAGATTTACTCTATTTAATAGGCATAATGACTAACCGCTTAATAAACCTCCAAAACCCAGATTTCCGATTTACCTATAATGTCGACAGACTGATTATTAGACTCATAAGTGCATTGAGCGCCTCTATAGTAGCTATAGGGTAGAAAGGCTGCAAACCCTACCAATCATTCTTGTGGTGAACTGATGAGTGTAAGGAGGTATATCGAATATATATATAAACCAGGAGAACTGGAACTGCTGATGGAATAGCAATGGTCTAGCAGGATCTATAAAGGGTTGTACGAATATCGAAACGAGCCTATTAGACTAAGTACTTGGACAATGTACAGAACAATTAGGAATTATACAAAGTCATGAACTGGTACAAGCTAACCCCAAAAGCAAGCCTCAAGGCCCCTTCTCTGGTAATCAAAGACTAAGAGATTACTAATACTAAAGAAAAAGCCAAAGCACTCTTTATAACAATACTCGATCACTTCAAAGCATTGAATAATTTATAGCACAACCCTTTACAAAAACAAAACTGTTAGACAACTTTACCATGAAAAAGAATGATCATTGTGGAGGAAGTGGAAAAATATATAATAGGAATCAGGAGTATGTTACTTAAAATCGATTAGGTAATTATTCGCTTTCTCAAAGTATACTGGCTTAGTATAAAGAATATAATACATAAGATTTTTGTAACCTATCTCAAGCTTAACTATTACTCTAATGAATGGAAACTCGCTGAAATAGTTATACTGCCTAAGGTTGATAAGAAGGACAGAATATTCCCGAGATCGTAGAAGTTGATTGCATTGATATTGTATATTGAAAAAGGATTAGAAAGATATATCGTTAGTCAAATTGTATGGATAGCTATAAGATACAATATTATCAGCCTTTAGTATTATAAAGTATTATTGAAAAAAGCTAGTATTGATCTTACAACTGCTTTTACTTATAATGCTGAGCTTGTTTTAGCAGCTGGCAAAGTGGTCACACTAATAACAATGAATATACAAGATGTTTATAATGTATTTCTTAAAAGACAGCTTCTACAATATATAAAGAAGCAAGGTTGGCCTATAGTACTCTTATAACTCGTTGATTCATTCCTGACTGGGAGATGTGTACGTGTAAGGCTTGAGGGGATCACAATACAGGATTTCCCGATCGCATGCGGTATTCCCCAGGGATTGTTACTTTTCCTTATTCTGTATACCCTTTATCTTGCTGAGCTTCTCAATCAAGATAGAGCATAGTGTTTTGAATATACTAACGATATAGCTATATATTACACATCTAAGGACCTATCCACAAATACATATATGCTCTGTCGAACTATTCGATGTATTCTACAATAAAGAGATCAGAATAAGGTCTTTTTCACTTTGGAAAAGTTTGAGCTATTTTACATATCGAGGAAATATGAAATTGCAAACCTGGCTATAAGAATAAGTCGGGATCTAGTTATTATGCCGATTCCTTTAGGGCTCACTAATAGAGTACAACCGACCTTATATTGGCTTAGCGTTTTTTTTGATCGGTATCTAATGTTCCTATAGCATATCAAAATGCGCATCGCAAAAGCTATATGTATTGTATCCTATATCCAATCAATAGCTTATACAGCCTACAGATTATTTGTAGCCTGCTTACAAAAAGCGATTATTACCTGTATATTCCCTGTCGCCTTCTTCAACTCCGAAGTATAATTCGATGGGCTATATAAACAACGCCCAAATACAAGCCATATTCCGGTTAGCATTGGGATTAAGAAATATATTAATCTAGTTAACAAGACGATTCATAATACAATATAAGAAGCTTTACCCGTTTACAAAACAATCCCAATAACTATATTCTTTATAAAAACTGGTTTCCCAGTTGGAATTATTGTATTAAAATAAATCAGATTGAGGTTCGTGTTTTGGCTTTAGATAGTGAATGTATAATATCTATTTGTAAATCGATTGAAGCTGTATATCAGAAAGAGAGAACGAGGTATAGGTATTCTGAAAGATTCCAATACAAAACTGTAAAGAATAGAATAGGCGATTCCTATTACCGAATGTTCCAAACTCTTATAACCTCATTTCTCTCCCAAGTGCTATACTGATTTAACGAATAATATAGATAAAAAGGATATTGTGAAAATATTCAAGAAATGATAGAACTTAATCCCTTAAGAAGATTACTTTGTGTTTTCAGATGGATCTGAATAATACAATGAATATAATTATTGTATAGGGTATGGCTTTGCAATCTATCGTGGTAAGCAACAGATCGATATTGGTTACAGCTATATACACAAATAATCGTATATTTTTGATGCTAAGGCGATTAATGTATAGCGAGGACTAAAATACCTCCTGAACATCATTGATTGCCTCTACCAGAAACGAATATAGTTATATATTGATAGCACCTCAGTAATCTAGGGAATACGAAAAAGCACTACTGCCTCCTTTCAATAAATATACTACAAGTACCATCAAGTAATACAACATTACAATATTATAATCAAGTAGTCCCCTAAATATACTAAGATTGAGAGCAACAAGGCAGCCGATCGCCTTGCTGATCAGGGCACGGCTGGGCCGCTTGACCCTGGCCCATCCTGCCTCCCCACAGTTAGCAGTTCCCGCTTTGTTCTATATACTAAATATCAGTATTCCGAAAGTAGATAGTAAAAGGAAAAAAGGGGCCTGATCTCCGAAATATATAATGTATGGAAATCGATATATAATATTTTGAAACCGAAAAGCTTTAAACTCCCTCGCAGGGTACTACACAGATTCATAGCGATACGGATCAAATACAGTGACTTTACAGCCTATCATATTAGATTCAATCACGAAAATAATACAAATACTTGTATATATAGGATTGAGAAAAGCTTATTGCATTTCTTTTAATATTCAATTAATAATTAGATATATGGTAACTAATTGTTTATATCAAATCGACTTTGATCCGAATAGGATATGATAGTATATATCAATTACATTCTGTGAATATAATATAGCTTTACTGATTTTCTCACTAAATCCAGATTCTATACTAGAATATGCTTAAATTATATAGAATTATATGAATTCCAATTTGCTTCAATACCCCGAGAATAAGCTCTCTACTCTGATCAACCTAAGATCTGTATCAAATAATTATAAGCACTCCGAACACTCTCCCGATCAATAGCAATCAACCTGATTATCCACCAATACCCGAATAGCATACAAAACAAGGCTCTTTAAAACAAAACCACAAATCTTTAAACAAAATAGTTGCAAAATCACTATAAGCAATACTAAACAAAGAAATACCAAAGACAACAAGTCCCTGTTTAACTAACATTACACTACTATAAGCAGCTGGAACACTAGCGGCCTGTAGGCCCGCTCCTTAGTATGTCTAGAATACCCCTTGGGAGGTCAGATATTAGACGTTAATCACTATAAATAAATAAATAAAATAAATAAATTAGAATACTTAGTGAAAACTATTTATTTATTATATTATAATCAAATAAAAGATTGATAAAAGAAATCAGCTATTAATATAACTTTTCTTTTAAATATAAAAATCAAAAGCAATAAACAAAAAGGCCTCAAGACCTTAATTTTATTTATAAATATAAAAGAAGTTTTCAATTATATTTCTAAAAATCGGTTTTTAGAGATTTATAAAAGATTATAATTATTTACAAATTTTATTGTTTGGATAGTTTTATTTCTACAATATAAATAACTAAAATTATCCTTCAATAATCAAATCAAATCCTTCAAACCAATTTCAATAGGAATCCTACAAGATAGCTTTATCTCGTTAATTCTATTTTTAATATATATTAGAAACCTTTTTTAATAGAATTTTAATCAAATTCCTTTCTTATATTAATAATATCGCTTTGATTATTAGCTTATCTAGTCGATCCGAATGGGACGCGATAGCATATGTCAACCGCGTCCTGCGAACACAATATAGCTTTACTGACCTTCTCGCTAGATCCAGATTCTATACTAGGATATGCTCAAACTACGCGGAACTACGCGAATTCCAACCTGCTCCAATACCCCGAGGATGAGCTCTCCACCCCGATCAACCTAAGACCCGCACCGAACAGCCATAAGCGCTCCGAGCGCTCTCCCGATCGACAGCGATCGACCTGATCATCCGCCGACACCCGGATGGCATACGAAACAAGGCCCTCTGAAACAGGACCACAAACCCTTAGACAGAACAGCCGCAGGATCGCCATGAGCGGTACTGAGCGGGGGAATACCAGAGGCAACAAGCCCCTGTTTAGCTAACATTACACTACTATGAGCGGCTGGAACGCTAGCGGCCCGTAGGCCCGCTCCTTAGTACGTCTAGAATACCCCTTGGGAGGTCAGATATTAGACGTTAATCACTATAAATAAATAAATAAATTAAGCTTATCTAGTTAAAAAAAGAATATCAATTTGTTAGAAAGAATTATAAAACAATTATATAAATTTAACTCAAAAAATACAATCCAATTCGATTTAATTAAAATAAAGTTAATATATTTCTTTTTATTCAAATTAATAATTCAATATCTAATTACTTTATTTAATATAAAAATAATAATATTTTAATCTTTAATTACATAGTTTGATATCTGGTTTAATTCAAATCTCAAATTCGATTAATATATTAATATTAGAATAATATAAGTAAAAGAAGCCTTTTAACAAATAACTTGATTAATTAATATATAAAAGAGTTTTAATTCTAATACTATAAAATAACTATATTTAGTTTATATAACAAGTATTACAGATTATAGATTAAAGATTTAATAAAAAAATTAAGCTAAATTCAAGAATATCCTTTAATCATTTCAAAATCTAATATTTCAAAAAATATTTGGAATTTTCAAAACTATCTTAATTCTTTTAATAGAAATTGAAGTAAATTTAAAGCCAGCAAAAATCTGTTTAGATTTAAATATAAGATAATATACTTTTTGATTAATAAAACTTATTTTAAACTATTTAATTAAATATCGAAAAAGAATTATTATCTCAATATAAATTAGATTTAAAAATAATAATTATTTTTAAAGAAAATAATACAAGTTACTCTAATTAGATAAAATCAGAGAATTGATAAATCAAGATTTTAATCTAATTATTTTCAAAAGATTATTTATTATAATTTTTCTTTTTGGAAAAAGAAATTCCTTATAAAGTTAATATTAACAAAGCTTCAAAAGAAAATATAATTATTCTTATAATATTATATTCAAATATAAAGATAACAATATAGTTTATATATATATTGATATATTTTCTATTAAAAAAGAAATTGGAATAGAAATAGGAATAATTATAATATAACTAAACGGAGTAATTTCTTATCGAAAACAAATCAATATTAATTCAAATCAATTAGTTTATAATAAAGAACTCTTTAGAGTTATAAAAACTATTGAATATACTAATATTATAATATATAAAAACCAGAAATTTAAAATCTATTTAAATAATCAAATTGAACTTTATTATTTCAAAACTCTTTTCAATTATCTAGAACAAATTTATTAAATAAAAATAATCGAAATAGTAGAGATTATTAAAACAAAAGAAGTAGAAATCTTTTTAAATTGGGTTTCAGATTATATTTCGATATAAGGAAATAAAATAGTAAATAAATTAATAAAAAAAGCAATTTCAATATAGGCTACTTCAAGCAAAACTAATATAAGGCTATTTGGCATAATAATTAAAGAATATAATTCTGATTAATAATTAGAGATTTTTAATTAATATAAATCCAGATCAAATCAATTCAATATAATCTATTTGAAACTCTTTTTATAGAAAATTAGTTCTAAAATCAAATTACTGAAAGGTATTAAGCAAAATATTATTAATGTCTTCTTTTAATTCAAAATTGGTTATAATTATATTAAATTCTATTTATATCGATTTAAGCTTTCTAATAATAAGTATATCTATAATAATATTGAAACTGCTGTCTACTTTTTGATTGGATACCCAATATATAAAAAAGAAAGAAAAGAAATCTTCAAAAACCTATTAATATCTCAAATTAATCTACAATTCCTATTATATACAAAAATAGATATCGAACTAACAATTAATTTTATTAATACTATTAAAATTGCTATAAGGATCTGGCATCTAATTAAAGCCGAAATTCAAAACGAAATAGTTGAAGAAATAGATTTAATAAGTGAAAGAAGAAAGAGTAATTAGAGAAATAAAAAAAGAAATATAAAAGAGAAAAGAGAAGAAAGAAAAAAAAGATAAAAGAGAAAAAAGAAAAGAGTAAAACTCTTTTCAAAACTTATTATGTGAATTATATATAATAGTGAATAATATGTCTTAGTATTTGTTTTCACTTTTTTTAATATTTTATTTCTATTGTATATTTCAAAAGTTATTTGCTAATGTTTTATGGTCTAGTTGTTTTATATAGTTATGAACTGAAGCGGGATGTTAAATTAAATCAATTAATCAATCAAGATCGAGTTGGCTTATGTGTATACCTTCCTTTTTGTCGGGATATCGATCATGTGATCTAAGAGGGCACTGTATTGCACTAGCGTATGTACTAGCGTATGCACTAGCGCTAGCACTTCTACTATATCAAGTACTAGCTTCCCATAGTTAATAATGATCAAGACAAATAATACAATCAATCATATTGATAAGAATAAAGTACTTTACACTTTAATCAACACCAAATTGATATTAATACTAATTAGTGATATCACAAATTAGGGCTTTGGATTCTATTAGAAAGTACTAGGTGTTTAGAAGTAGTATTTAGGATTGGTAGAAATTCTGAAGAGATCACAAAGAAAGATATTATTATACTGGATACGATACGCTTTCTCTCCTTGTTGTACTAAAGAATATGCTCTGGATAATTGTATCAGGAAAATATATTCAAAAGAATCAACTGATCAAGTGTGACGAATCGATTTTGCGTTCATCATACATTCATCTTTGTACTGCATGTTGTACAAGGTAAAACCCTTTATCTAAATACCTTTCATACACCCTCTTATACCTCTCATATCTACAACCTACCTACAACCTTTGAAATACCTACAACCTTCGAAATACCCCTATACACACCCTATCATGTCGGACAGCGACAATACCCCGATTACTTCTAAGGTTATCAGTAAGGAATTATATACGGAAAAGGAAGAGGAGCATTGCGAAGAGTAGTTAAGCCTATTGAAGGAATAATAGGCTGATGATGGAATTGTTGATTTTGATTTTAAGGAGTTCACTAAATACATCAAATTCAAGTGCAAGCAATACAACTATAAGGATATCAACAACGATGAGCTAGCCGAGGTCTTTTATAATGACTTCAGCATATTCACAAATAGGCAATTCGCGAAGATCCATTAGTTGGATGCACGAAAGCTATATATGGTACTATATGCCCAAGGGGTATGAATACCGAAATTAGGTGTTGAAGCATCTACAGCTTTATACAACCAATCACATAGGTCTACTACAGATATATGGACAAAAAACCAAGTTCAGGAAGTTCTGAAAGATTGTAATCTTAAAGAACCTAAGTTTAGATTCGGAACAATTAACAGATTCATTGATAACAATTTCGAATACAACGAAGATAATTGAAAAGATGATAAAAAAGGTGACAAAGGAGGAGATTCTGATAATAACGATGATGGTGATGGTGATAGGAAGGATAATAGAGGTTGATATGATAGGGATAAGAAACCATTGATATATTTTAATATACAATTTCTTATTAATTTGTTGAAATTCTATATCAATAAAAAGAAATATAGCAGGGATAATAATAATTTCGATTTCAAACTCTTGATATTCTATAAAATCTTATAATATACGGAGGTGCCTATAGATATGTAATACAAGGCATTCCCAATTATACTAAAAAATAGTGTATTCGAATTTTTTTATGCTAATTACAAAGTACTATCATCTATATTCAAAGAGCTTTGCATTTATATACAGAATAACTTTGAGGGAAAAAAGTATCAACGCAATATGCTATCTAAATGAAATAGTATTACTCTCAAATCAACTAAAAAGGAGTATAAAAACAAGTTACTTAATAAGTGTCTTATTATTATGATCAAGCAGCTATATATACTATAGCATCAACTTGATTCTGTTATGCGGCAGATATTACATTTATATAATAAACTTATACTAGCATGTGAAAATATTGAGGCATATAACCTAGCTTGTTTCAACCCCAAAAAGAAGGTATCTGATTTAATCAATCAATTATAATAATTCATTAATATATGGAAAAGATTGTATAAGGAAAAAGATACAATACTATTCACTAATAAAAGATTTCATAGTAATAATAACCGGAATAGTTCAGGTGGTTTTAGAGATTTCAAAAGCAGTAATTTCAGAAATAATAGCTTTAAGGGCAATACTAATAGATTTCGATAATAATCTAATTCTTCAAATCAACGAAATCATTGCTGGATATATAAGAAAGAGGGATGTCAATCAATAAAGTATTCCCAGAAGGAATAGAATAAAAACCGATGTGAATATTGGGAAAAGATTAAGGATAGTAATAATAATGCGTTTAATAAGTGCTATAACCAATGATTGATTAAATATGAAGGAGAAGCTACTAATGCAGAATCTGATTCAGAAACCGAAATAAGATAGTTCTTTGCAGATCTTGATATTGATGATACTGAAGAAGAAGTATTTTTCGTTAGTTTAGAACCTATGAATGGCTAAAAGATATTCAATTAGTTATCAGTCAATACAATATTACATATATTGATTAAAGATTCTATTGAAGTTATTCTATTAACAGAAAATGCGATAGATGTCTTTTACACAAATTATACAAGCAAGGAGTTCTTCGATATATATATTGATATAGCTTGTGCAGATAAATCTACAATTGGGATTGGATAATATCATACATGGCAACAGGTATGCCCAATAACATATAATCCACAAACAACAGGAACAGTAAATATATACTTTAGGAAGAGAACTGTGATATCAATAGATTCATTTCGTATCGATACATTATTTGGATGTATTGTTTTTCATATTGTGGATACCGATATTCCATTTTTATTGGAACTTGAGGATATAAACTGGCTTAAAGTATTTTACAATAATATTACCGATAAATTCATCAATCCAACCAGTCAATATTCTGTTATTAGAAGATGCGGGCATACATTTTTGATATAAAAGATAAATATAAATCAGTTTATTCAAAAATCTATTTGCTAGAATGATTGCTATTTAACGACTACTAAACTACAGCATTTACATCAATAATTTAACCACCCATCTGCACAATGCTTTTATAGTGTATTACAACGCGTAAACTATAACAAAAGCAATAACACTATAAAATATCTCACCAAATACTACAAGTACTATCAAATGTATAGCAAGTCACCTGGATATTTCAGGTTCATTCTATCAAAGAATACTGAATTTAACTATACTATATACATCAACGTCATATATATTGCAGGCGAACCAGTTCTGTATATTGTTGACGAGGCAATACGCTATTAAGCAGCTCGGTTTCTTAAAAACGTTTTAGCTAAGTATACATTCGATACTCTTTGAGAGTACTGGATTGACGTATATATAGAACCACCAGATTATATTGATTGATTGATTGATTTCATTTACGTCCATCTTCAGTCTAAGACTATATAGAACGGCTAGGCCTCTAGAGGCTCTAGCAGATAACTTTTTATTCTACAAAAATGGATATATACGATTTAGGGAAGTAAAAATAAATACTAGGGAACAATGCCTGCTCAATATATATATTGTATATAATAAGAAAATTGTGAAAATTAAGAAATTATAAGGAAATCAAAGCCCTCTCTTATTTCTCTAATTACTTTTTCTTTATTCTCTTCTCCTCTTTCCTCTTCTATTATTATTCCTTTCTCTATCTTATCTTGTATGAGAGCCCTAACCAGGTGCTATGTTCTTGTAGTGATTTTGATAATATTAATGAATTTAATAGCTAATTCAATATCTACTTTTGTATGGAGTAAAAACTGTATAATGATTTTAGATAGTGGTATATTCTTGAATATTTCTTTTCTCTCTACTTTGTATATAGAACAACTAATAAGAAGGTGTTGTGAAGCCTCAATATTACTATATATATATTTATTATCAAAGAGTTTGAATCAATGTAAATAAGATTTGATATATTTATAATCTAATTTGAGTTGAAAATATGCACTAGCAATATTTCGCTTGGTTTCGCTTAGTAGCTTGATTTTCAATCCTATTTTTTATGGAAATAGTTTGAATAGGTTAAAGGGGATTAATTTGATTTGAGTTTATATTAATTGAGAGTAGAAAGCTATTAATCTGAATTATATTCTTTAATCATTATATCTAGAAGTCCAAAACTTATTTCGTTTGAGATAGAATATATTGTGGTTACTTCCTTTGTTAGTTTATCTACTAACTTATTTCCTTTTACTAAAGTATATCCTAAAACCTAATTTAGAGATATTTCAGCTCCTTTTGTTTTGATGATTTCCATTATTTTGATTGCTCAAATCTAATAGGTTTGTCCAAAATAGTCTGATAGTATTTTTAAGCGATATAGATTAGTTTGGTTATCCGAATATATCTTGAATTTGTTATCAATACAGATAATTATACTAGTATATTCAATAGCTCTAATAACCCCATAAAGCTCTTTATTATACACTAGTTAATTACTACCAATATTCAATTATTGTTAATATGAAATTCGATTATTTGATTATATTACGATTATATTTATATCTATATCTATTCCTTTTTCAATAGAAAAGGTATTAGTATAAATATAGATAGTATTCTTATCTCTATAATTGAAAACGATATTATAAAGAATAGTAGTATCTTCTTTTAATGAATTACTAATATTAACTCTAAAGGGAATTTCCTTTTTCTATAGGGGGAAGTTGAAGTGAATAATCTTTTTAAGTGAAATAGGATTGAGATTCTGATTTATTGATCCTCTAATTCTATCAAGTTGGATTGATTTATATCGTTTTCTTTGAGGAGTAGGGATTACTTCCAAATCGGTTTGATATTGAGCTGATATTTCTTTTTCGATATTGATTGGATAATTTGACGAGAGTTTAGTTAGATGAAATGCGTATTACCTAATATTTGAATTTAATTGAATTTTTGGGGGCTTTAGGTCTGCTTCTACTTCCATTGGAAGGATTGGGGCTGTTTTGAAGACTCCTAATATCTTTCGAAGAGTTAGGTTTTGAAGTGATTGCATTATATTCTTGAAATGAGTTTAATCTCTCCACCAAATCACTAATCTGTAATCAGCTATACTGGTTATACATATTATATATAATTGTCTAAGAGCTTTAGGATTAAGGTCCTTTTCGGTATTAGCTAATCGAACCATTCGATGGAAGGCACCTTTTGCTTGTGTGATTCGAATATTAATATATTGATTGAATTTGAGGTTTGGGTTGAATTATATTCCTAGTTATCTAATAAGAGATTAAAGTATAATTATTTTCGAATTGGATAGTATAATTGGATATTTTTTTGTTAATTTGAATGATAAAAAGTACATTAGCTCTGTTTTTGCCAAATCAAATTGGATTACATTTCTAGAACTGAGTTCATAGATTTATTTTGTAACTCTCTCTAGAGTTTTGATATTCTTTTTTCATATAAATAAATATATAATTAAAGCAATATCATTTATATAGAAAAAAACTTAATTGAATTAAATAAAAAGAGCTCCCTGATATATATAAGAAAGAGAATTAAAGAAATTGAACTGCCTTATAGTATTCCAGTCAAAATTGGTTTGAAAGATTCGATTTGATTATTAAAAGATAGTTTCAATTATTTTTATTAAAGAAATAAGACTATTCAGATTATTAGATTTGTGAATAGTTTTAGCTTCTTACAAATATCTAATAATCGATTTCTTGAAATATAATCGAATACTCCCTTTATATTTATAAATAATATTGAGGTCTTTTTACTAATTTACTTGTTTTTTTTAATTTCTATAGTTAATAAAAGTATAGTATTGATTACTGATTTCTTTTAATATCTTTCCATTTGACTTTTGTAAAGGAGATAGATTGTTTTCACTAAATATCCTAATTATTGAACTAGAATCCTTTTGCTTATTTTATCTAAACAATTTAAAAGTATAATTACTCTATATACTTTTAAAAGAAAATAATCTGATTTGGAAGCTTTCTTCAGAATAGTTTTTGTAGTTTGTTTTCAATATTTCAAGTAATATTCTAGATTAATAAGTTTATTAAAGAAAATAAAAAAGGTTTGTAAAATTGCTTTATAAGTCTTTATAATAATCTTTTAAATGATTTTATTTAGATTAGAGATTTTTCCTTGAATTTTGATTAAACAGGTATTGCTTAATTTGATTTAAGTAAAATTAAGTCATTTTTATTGCTTGGATTGTTTATATCCTTTTCATTATGGTTTTTTAGGGTAATAAAAGGGGGTGGAAATAGAGTTGATCTGAAAACAAAGCATTTTTCTTCGAAAAAAACTTTCTATTGCAATATTCGGTATCCTTTAATCTTGAAAGTCTTTAGTATAAGTTATTGCTTTGAAAATTGTTTTTATATCCTTTTTTTCTAGAAACTTATTTTAATAATCCTTTTTTTGCTATTTTAATAATTTGAAAGTATTTATTTCTAGTGATTCGATATTCTTCCTTAGAGCTATGATTCTCTAAATCTGATTCAATTCTTTACTTTACTTTTCTTAACTTTTTTCAAAGATCTTTCAATTCAGATATTCACTATGATTTGATCCTTTTGATTAAAACAATTTTAGATATATATCTTTTTATTACTTTTTGAATAATCCTAGTAAGTTCACTTACTACTTAATCTAAAGTTAAATAATAATTATCTTTGTTTTTCAAAAGATTTAAAAAATCCTTTTTAATTAAAAGGATTAATTTTAAATTCAATAGAATAGGGAAATATAAGAATTCCGATTTAAATATTAATTCGAACTTTTCTCAATTTGCTAATTTAGTATTATATTTAACTATCGATCTAATATTAGAAATACTTAGATCTTCTTTTCCTTTTAATTTGAATAATATTCCTGTAAAATTAGATTCTATATTTGAAAGTATTTGCCAATTATGAATTTAAGAAAAGATTTTCTTTAATATTAATATTAAATTAAGAATACTTGGATTAAGGAAATTAGTTTAATAGAAAATGCTAATTCTGGGCTTATTTAAAAAATAAGATTCTGATCTTCAAATTATTCAGTTAATTGATCAGTGTTTTTGTTTTTCTTTGAAAAAGAATCCCATTATAGATGATAGGCATTGAAATCGTCTAAAAGGATAATTTCTTGTATGATAGATATATTATACAAATACCTTTCGATTGTAAAACCTTTTTCTTTAGTTAATCAGCTTTGTTATATATATTAATAATTTGAAAGGTTTTGTTTTATTTTAATAATTGAAAATCTGTATATCAAAATCTATTGGAGAATTGGAAACTAAATTGATTATAGCTTGAAGAGTTTTTGATGTGTATAATAATGTATATAGCCGGTAATTAGAATTAAATCTTAATAATATTTATATGAAATTGGAGTATATAATAGATCTTGAATTTGAGTAATCGATTCTGTTTTTAATAATCTAAGGTTCTTGAATTATAATAAGATTAATATTAAGTTCTATTACAAGCTATAAAACATTCTCTGTAGCTTGTAAATTCCAATTAAGATTTATTTGAAGGATTTGAATATTAGTATAACTTATTAATAAGTAGTATTCGATTTTTATTAAATAGCCTGATAGATTTCGTATATTTTCGAATTTACTATATAATTCTCTTAGTAATTCGAGCATTTTACTTTTAAGTATTAATAGAACTTTCCTTTGATATTATATATTATATATAAGTATATTGATGTAATGTACTTATCTCCATATAATCTACAAAAAGGATTCTTTTTATAATAAATATCCTGATACCCAAATTCTTAACATTTCTGATATTATGTAGTTAGTTTTGATTTATAGAATTGTTCTATTTTTATATTATTTTCAGTAATATATAATCACTTTCAAATAACTAATTCTGCTTTTGATTTTATAGTAAAAGTAATAATAATAGTATTCTTTTATTAATAAGTTTTTCTAAAGGTGAGTATAAGTCAAAAGGGGATTTCTATAGGCTTAAAGTTTAGATTAAAGATTTTGATTTTATTAAGTATAAGATCCATTCTTTTATATTTAAGAATTCTTTAATTGGGATTTTGTGAATAATAACTTTATATCATTCTTAATCCTTTTGAATTCTTTTGAATTTGATAATATTATTTCAAATCGCTTTTTTTTTTAATAAGAATTATAATATAAAGGAATTATTTGTTATGATAATAATATTATTATTAAAGAATATAATTATTACTATAATAACTGGTCTTTTGATTTCATCTTTTAAAAAGCTTTATTTATTTTGTTTTGAATAATTAAAAAGAAAAAGAAAATAGAGTTTAGAAAATCTAGTTTAATTAAAATAATTTGTTTTTAAATAAGGTTAGATTTCTTTTCTATATTAATAGATATAATATTTTTCCCTTTAGGGATTAATTCCATTCTTCTTTTTTGAAATATTAGTATATATTGATTTCAATATAATGATAATAGCAGTAATAAACAAAAGAGGTTTAGCTAATACTTTCGCTTGTAATTCGATTTTGTATATAACAATTTCCAAATAAATGATTTGAGAAATAATAATATTCGAAATTATAATAAGCTTCCTTTTTTTAATATATTCTCTGAAGATTTTTAAAAATCTAAAAGCTTAGATTATTCTTTATATAATTAGGAAAGAGAGAAAGCTAATATTATAAGGTTTTTAACTTTCAAAATAGTTTTCTTAAATATATTTAAATTGTTTTGGATTCTAGATTGTTTGTTTAATTACTAAGGGATATTATAAAACCCTGTTTTTATTCTAATTAAATATATAGATAATATTAATTATATCTTGAATAATAAAGAGGTTACTAAATAGATTGAATTTTTCAAATCTTTTTTCAGAACTGACTAACTAATTGATTGATAGAATAAAGCTAGAGATTTCGAATTGAGGGTTTTCAGAAGACGAGAAAGAGCTTGAAGATATTAGAATATCTAGGATAATAATAGAATAAGTGTTTAATATAATAAAGGCTTCAGAAAAAGCCTCCATTATAGCCATATCTCTAAATGTTAATGAATTATTAAGAAAACTTATATTAAGAATCTAGTTCTTATTCTAATAATTCGGAATAAGAAAATTTTATGCGAATTTTTGTATATATTTTGTATTCGAATGCCGATGATAATAGTACAATAATTACTAATTAGAATTACTAAGGGGCAATTATAATCAATTTGGTTTAATAACTATGATCTAAATCGATTGTGAACGGGTTGTATTTCGAAGAAAAAGTTTCCTTTGAAATTTGTTGTGTGTGACCAGATTATATTATTTATAATACAGAAAAGAACTTTGTAAGTAAAGAATTTATCCAGAATGCAAAATCTATGTCAATCACCATCAAGAGTGTATCAATTGAAGTATATAACTCTCTAGGCATAGTGAAGAGATATTATTACCCTTTACACATACATACGAGATCTTGACTAAAGAGCTTGAAGATAACAATTTGACGAAAGCAATAATTCTGCAAATAGCAGTGAAAGCTGTGAATAATATAGCCGGACTGAATAGACTTGTTCCCATACTGCTAGTTTATAGGATATACCCTAGATTAAATGATATTAATCCATTAATCCCGATAATCATTTAATACGCAAAAGCTATAAAAAAAGCTATAGCAGAAGTATGTTATATACAAGCTAAGAGATAGGTTATAGAAGCGCTTAGACTAAGGAATGAACCATCTACAATATCAATCCTTACTTTATTATTTAATTCACAAGTTTTAATATAAAGAGAAGGAAAAGATAGCAATATGTTAGGCAAGTGGATTGGACTATACGTTCTGATTGGAATGGATGGGGAAATATATAAAATGAAACTCACTAGTGAACCGACTAAATTTCGATCTATATCTGTACAACCTTTTTATGAAAAACCTGAAGAAATCGAATTGAATGATGGTAATGATATGAATAATAACGACGATGGTAATATTATAGTAATTAATACATTATGAATAGAGACACCACAACCATAAACACTACCACCAACAGTACAACCAGATATACAACTATATTGTTGCATGAGAAGCAACTTGACTAATATAGTCAATTTGATAAATATCGACATTAAGCTATATTATTGCAATTAACTGTATTCTTACAAGATAATACACCTACACAATATAAGGAATTACAACACAAGGAAGTTGATAAACTAATGGAAAATGGAATCTTTAAAATAACTCAAAAACTAGTATACCATCTGGAATACAACTATTTAAATTATAATTTGTTGATGAAATAAAAGAAGAAGGTATTAATAAGTATATGCGAAATTACAACTAATAGTTCAAATATACCAAAATGCAGGCAAAACCATTGTTTTAATATAATCACCAACTATTCAATGTATTAGCCAGCATATTATACTTACACTTGCTACTATTTTGCAAGTATCAACTAAGTATATTCAAATCTATTTACGGAATATCATATAAGTATATATCCAATCAATTATAACTTTAAACAGACCTATTTATATGAAAGTACTAGAAGAGGTTGACTTAATTTCGGATATATGTTATACATTATAAAGCCCTTATATAGTATATCAGAAATAGGAAATCACTGATTTGGAATTTACTACAATCACTATAGGGATAGACTAAATATAACACAATCTATATATAATCCCTATTTACTTTACTCTAATAACAGTATTGGCATTATAGGATTACAAATCGATAATACTCTTATAGTTGTAGATAAAAGATTTGTATAATTAGAATAAGAGTAGTTAGAAAAAGCCGGATTTATAGCTAAAAACAGAGAGCACTTATTGAAAATTATCTATTTAAATTTAATAATGATTTAATTACTCTTAAAAGTAATAGAATTATCTGAATCAGAAGAAACAATGTGATAATCTCCAAATGGTTACACTAGGAAGTATTGATATACAAGGAACGAGGGAAAAGATTCGAAAGAATATTATTTTGAAGAATCAATATGTCGCTCAATGTATAAAAGATGCGTATATCGCAATAGTATATCAACTAGAGGCATTATACTATTTTTCAATTATTGTTTAGATAATAGATTCAAAGGAAGAAGATGCTATTAAGCTCAATAAGATTATCAAATAGTAGATGAACAATCTAAGAAGAGGATTAACCTTTATATTTCTCGACATGAATTCTATCGATTTAGTTATCTTTATCGACGTATCCTTTACTAACAATACTAATCTATCATTGCAAATCGGCTATATTATATACCTTGTAGATAAGTATAGCAATACTAATATCATCCACTGGACATTAATCAAATACAAGAGAATCACTAGGAGCATACTAGCTTCTGAGCTATATACACTAATTCTAGGTTTTGATATCGGAGCTGCTATTAAGAATATTATCAATATTATTCTCAAATCTAAAAAGCGAATACCACTCATGCTTTGTATGGATTTTAAGTCACTATATAATCTATTAACTAAGCTCGGTACAAGTACGGAAAAACGACTCCTGATCGATATTATAGCTTTACAACAATGCTATAAAATAGAGAGATCATGAAGATTAAATGGATTAACAGAAAATCGAATCCTGTGGATACTATAACTAAAAATAGTGTATGTCAAGCTTTAAAAGACTTGATTGATATTAATAAAATAATTATTAAAGTAATGTATTGGGTGGAAAGAGAATAGTGAAAAGGGAGCTAAGGGAGTAGGAGTAGAATACTATGCTTAAGATTGAATAATAGACTTAGGCTTAAAGCATATAATCCATTCAATTTAAGAGTTGCCAATATCGGGATATCGATCATGTGATCTAAGAGAACACTGTATTACACTAGCATATGTACTAGTGTATGCACTAACGCTAATACTTCTACTATATCAAGTATTAGCTTCTTATAGTTAATAATGATCAAGACGAATAATACAATCAATTATATTGATAAGAATGAAGTACTTTACACTTTAAATCAATACCAAATTGATATCAACACTTTTCAAAAACATACGGGAGCTGTGAGAATAGAAGCCTACCAGTAGAATAGTTCAATTAGAGTATTTAAAAATCTTTTCACGGCTTTTAATATTTGTTATATAATATTGATCTCTTTTTAATAATCTATCTTTTATGTATATATCGATATATAATTATTTATAATCGGAAAGTTAGCAAATATAAAATTATTTTATTATAATAGAAGTATTTATTGTAGATATATTTTATTATTTAAAACCTTATAAATTATTTTCAGATGTAATAAGCAGAATTGAATTTTATAATAAAAATAAGAATAAAATTCCCTTGACTATAATTAGAAAAGGATTCAATTAATAAGATTAAATAAAATATTTTGAATTTTAAAAAAGATTTCTTCAAGGAAGTAGGTGTTGTATAGGATATCAGAATTCTCGATTCAAAAAATTCTGTAATTGTATAATATTATCAAGTTCCCTTTTTATTTGATTAATTTATAAAATAAGGAGATTTAAGCTTTGTACAAATTATTATCGAAAACGGAATTGAAGAAAGATTATTTTGAAGTGGAAAATCCTTAATTTGTTTGTATTTTTAATACTATTAAGACTATAATATAAAAGGCTTATTAATTATATTCTAATATATTTCTATCAAAAGATAATTCAATAACAAATCAATATTCTTAATGAATTTTATTTAAAAGCAAATAATGTTATGTAAGCGGATATAATAGGAATTGTAAGCTTATTACTATACTATATATATAATTTGTTAAAAGGTATAATATCAGGGATTGTTTTCTGATAGCTTATTATATATATATATCCATATAATAAAGTCCTTCTCTTAACCTTTTTATTCCGAAAAGGTTAGTATAGGGACTATTATATTATACTATAATCAACTATATAATTTGTAATAATAGAATAACACTTTTCTATTATTTAATACTTTCATTATTAATAATTTATTATTAATAAATTCAGAATATTTAATTATTAAGCAAATATATCATCATCCCTAATTCAATCCACTTTTCAATGGTTGTTAATCTAATTCTAATTAAAAGTCCGAATCAGAAATCCCAGAATAATATCCATAAGGTAAATTCCCTAATATTCTGTTATGTAAGCGAACACAATAGGAATTGTAAGCTTTATCATTATGCTATATACACAATCTATCCAAAAGGCATAGTATTAGGGATTGTTTCCTGATAGCTTATTATTATATATATATCCATATAACAATAGCAAAATAGATAGATTTCGATATTACAAGAATATTTTTATTTTGATTAAATACTTTCTAATTGAAAATAACTTTTAATATATTATTATCAAGTAATATATTCAGATAATGGGTTTTTTACCGCTACAAAAACAAAATCAACAATTACTATATAATATTATTAAACCAATCTTTATACAAATTCGAATAATGGATATCATTATAAAAACCTTAAATATTAAAGATCCCAATAAATCTGAATTCGCTTTAAAGTATACTATTCAATAATTATATTTAGCTTTAATTTGTTATTCGATTAAAAATATTTTATTTAAATTATTATTTTGAGCTTTTGTTGCTATAAAAAGTTATATAATTTATAAAAAGGGATTATAAAAAAAGCTAGGAAATTTTAATAATTATTTCTTGACTTTATATAAACAATACAATTATCCTCTTGATTTTAATTTGTTTTCAAAAATAAAAGGACAAAAATCGAATTCCTATTCTCTTATTATATTCTATAAGAAATTCTTTCAATAATTAGTTGAAATTCCTTTTAATTATATTCTTCAATAATATTTATATTTATTTAAAATAAATAAGACTTTTTTTATTAAATATTAAGCTTGATAATCTTTGAATTATCAAATTATAGAATATTGCAAAATAGAATATCCATAAAATAGATTTCGAATTTAATATTTCGGAATTCTAGTAAACTTACTTTCTATTATATAATGAATTACTTTTTGATATACAAGATTTGATTATAATAATATTGTAGCAAATAAAAGATAATTTGGATTCTAAAGATTTAGGGATTTTTGACTTTTCTATTTATATAATACAGAATTTGTAAATAATATCGATCTATAGCTTTTTCAATATCTCAAAACGAATTCTCAATTATATATTATTTTTTTTAAAATTGATCAAAAGGAAAAATTAATCTTGTATTCGAAACAATAAGGATTTATGAAATATAAGCTCAGGAATTTTTAAAATAATTTTTGATTCTCTATTATATTACCCCTAATCCCCCTTTATAAAAACCCAAATTACTTTTTATTATATAACAAAATATAGAATAATAATAATATATTTATATTTAGAAAAAATTAATAATGATCTATACATAATATTATAAAGAATAATAATAATTGGGTGTATATAAAAATAATATTTGCTTTTTTTCAAAAGCTATTAGGAATTTATTATTTATATATATTATATATATCATTCTTTTTAATAAATCTTTTTGTAATAAAAAAATCCAATTGCTTTGATATCCTTATACTTTTAATTCAATTTTCAAAAACAAATATAAATAAATAATCTCATTTTGACTTGTTTATAAAAAGTATATAAATAAACTTAGATTTTGGTATTATATACTTTCAATTAATAATAATTCACCATTGTCATTATAAAAAAGAAATTCACTATAAGAGAGCAAATTAACTTTAATCTGAATTATACCCCTAAAGAATTCATTAATAATAAATCTAATTTAAAAGTTTTAATTGAATTCAACAATTACAACTTTCAAATCTTTAATATAATTTATATTGAAATAATCAATCTCATTATAAATACCTTATTATATTATAACTTTCAGGCTTTAATAAATTGATATTCTTTTTTTCAATTCAATTATTTTTTATAAAAAAAGTAAGCCTCGAATTTCTTAAATATTTTAATCCTTTAAACCGTAAAGTGAAATTGATTTTGTTATAAATAAGAATATTTGGAAAAGAATCTACTTTATATGATTTAAAGATTATTCCCCTTTTCCCTCTTTCAATTTCATTAGTTTAATTAATATTAAAGGATATTGATTATTTTTGAAATTATTTTTTATAAATAAATTATTTTGATTTTGAATATAGATTCTAATAAGACTTTAATTTCTATATTCAATACAAATCTTGTAAATACTAATACTATTATTATAATTATTTCTATAATTACTTTATAGATTAATATAATCAAATGTTTTAATATAATTAGTATTCTTTTAATAGTATAATTAATGAAATATTAGGAAATCCTTTTATTAATAATTGTATTAATCGAAGTTGTTGCAATCCTAGTTTTTTGAATACATTTAAAGGCTTATCTTTCAATAGAAATTGGATCGAATTATTATAAATAAATATTATCTCATTATTATTACTAATAAGTATTACTTTTATATAATTTAAGTTAATTAATTCATTTAATAAATTTGTATTCAATTTATTTAGCTTTTAACCATCTTGCCTCCAGTAATAAAAGAATTATTTATTAAATAAAATAAGTTAATAGCCTTTAAAATCATTTATAAATTTATTAATCAATTGAATCTTTAATATCTTATTAGTTATAAAGATAGTATTTCTTTTTTATAAAGAAAACAAAAGAATTAATCAAGATATACTAGCCCGACCCTAATATCTTTAATTAAAATTATAATAAGATTATTATTTATTATTAATACTTGCAATATAACTAATAAAATAATGGAATTAATAGATTATCCTTTATATATATTGGAATCCAATATAATTCAAGAAAAAAAAAAGATTATTTAACAATAACTTTCGAATTCTTATTAATCTATAATTACTATTATATCCACTTTCAGGATTGGATTTGATTATCTTCATATTCAATAAGTTATCCATCTCACATATTTCAAACAAATAAATCGCTTTTTTTTAAGCATCTAATTAAACAAGATATAATGGCAAAAGACTTTATTTATTATTTTATTAAATTCAATATAATACCCTCAATATAATACCCTTTTCTTCCACCCAATCCAAACTATTATACAACTCTACCTTACTCAACAATCTTGCTTACATAATATTTTAATCAATTTCTCCAATCAACATTTAAATTGATATTAATATATATCAAATAATAAAAATTTATCAAATATTACAAAAACCTTAAAAGAAACTTTGTTTTTCTTATTTGATATATACTTTAAATCCATCTATTATCAAATCGAATTCACTAATCTTCGAAAAATTCATATTCAAAAATTTTCAATAAAATCCAATTCTCAATTAATACGAATAGAATCTTCTCACTTTTTATAATTCTTATCTTTATTATCGAATTCAAAATTACTATTTTGATTATCTCTCTTTATAATACTTTTAATAATTTAATTAAATCAATATTAAAAAAGAAATACTTTAAGCATATAAATTTAATAAGAAAGATTAAATACTACAATATATCATATATTAGAATTATTATTAGCTATAAAAGATTTGCCAAATAACTAATCCTGATTATAAAGAAAATAAATATCGATTTCTGAATATAATGATTGCTATTTGTATTATAATATATAAAAGAATAAAAAGAATAATCTAATTCGAAAAGTATTTTGAATAAATATAAGAAGATCTTTTTATATATATGATTTAGTTAAAGAAAAGAACTAATCTAAAGAAAAATAAATAGATCTATAAGAATAAGGTTACAGCTATTATATTAAAAGAATTATAATTTTAAATGTTCTTAAAGATTAATAGAACAACTTCGAATATATTATAATTTGATTATAAAATCATTATATTCTTATAGTAAATTATTTAAATTCAATTATATATAAATAGATCTTTAGCTTATTTGTTATTATATAAAGCTCTAAGCGAAATAATCAATTTGATTAATTTGATTAATTTATAATGATATTTATTTATTTTTTTTTATTTTATATTAATTAACGTCTGTTTTGGACCTCCTAAGGGTATTTAGACGTGCTAAGATAAGGAACTATTTGAGCGGCGTGATCGTCGCGACCGAATTTAGCAATTTAACTTCAATGCCAGGGGCTATTCGCTCCTCTGCGGGTGCGATCCGCTTCTGTTTCCAGAAGGGAACGTTTGATTCCGGGTTGTTGTTGAGGCGAGCTTGGTTCCCGGGTGGATAGGCTCGTTGTGGGCTTCGATCCCTATGGTAGAGGAGAAGAAGCGAGAGTGGGTTGCTATTTGTTTAGCCAAGCAGCAGGGCTCTTGTGTTATATATGGGTTTGCGGTTTTTAGGGTGTAGTGTATTCGAGTGATCAGTTGAGTGATGAGTTTATAAGGGATGAGCAGCAAGCTTTGTTGAAAAGATTGTTGCTTTCTAAGGGTCCTTTAGTAGTTAGGACAGATCTGAGTGTAGAACTCTGAGTCGGTGATCAGCTGAGTGAGCTTGCTAGGTGTGTGTAAGAGTTTCTTGATATATGTGATCGCCTGCTTGTTAGATTGCATTTCTACAGGGGCAAGGGGCCAGTCTGAACGCTTTAGGTTGTTTATAGTGCATTTAAAGAAGTGATATGGTTCCTTAGCGCTGCCGCATGAGCAGTCCAGCTTGTTGTTTTGATGACCAAATCGCTGATGGTAAGCGGCGTAGTCGCCGTGGCCTGTTTTCATAGCTATCAATCGATGTAAGACTGCTCTTGGTAGAGTTAGTTCCTTTGGCTCCTTTGTACTGTATCTAGGAGACCACTCCTTGTAGCCAGCGGAGAGAGAGGAGTTCATCTCTTCCCACCAGGTAGATTCTGCGTGTAGGCGCTTCTGACGGACGATCGTTCGGACCCCACTGATTGTTGGTAGCTTGTCGATTGCCTGGTCCATAGGCCCAATTGCGCCTGCGTTTGCTAAGCGATCTGCTTCCTCATTGCCTTCGATTCTCCATATGTCCAGGTGACCACTTTATCCTGACGTCGAGTTGTTTCATTGCTTTGTGACACTTGTGGAAGGCCCATTGTGTTGTGGGCGGTTGCGTTTCCGCGTATGCCCCAGATGACCGATGTACTGTCAATACACATCCAGATCCGGCTGTTCAAGGGGTCTTCAAGCATAGCAGAAATGAATTATATTATAACTACTTTCTAGAATATATTATAACACAAAGTAGGTTCGCTACACCTACAGACGCTTTCCCGGCTCACTTGTGATAAAGCCACTAGTACTAGGCTTCTGTAGAATCTTCTAACTACGTTAAACCACCTATTGTATGATTACCTTCGGAAGTTCCGGCCAGGACCAAAACCATTCCTTCACGCCTCCATTTCCTGTTTGCTCCTTAAGCCTATCTGATACCTCCATCATGCCCTCTGCCCTATAGTATCCGATTATAGATCGACACACGTATCCGTCCTCTCGAGCCATATAGACAGTGTCGCTGTCGCTGTCATTATATGCTACGCCTCGCGGCTAATAACCGTTCGCGTTACCTTGCCGGATCTCTCTGTACAACAAGGCCGACTATGTCTCGCAGGCTTGCTATTTCAGACCCCTAGCCAGGCAGCCCTTCTATAGTGTTTCCAACCCACTAACCAAAGCTCTGCTTGTAAAATCCACTCCCCCAATGTATAGTTTGTAGTCGAAAGTAGAGCGCTAGGAGCGCGTTGCATATATATATCATAGGATTAGCCTCTGCCTGAGATCCTCCACCGCCGTAATACCGATCGAGCGTTGTCGAGTGTGGCTTGCTAAAAGCGTCCTTCCTATACCGGAGCTCCTTCGCCGCCATGCCGCTCCCAGCGCACTCGGAGGTAAGGTGCTAAAAAACGTCCCTCCTCCTACTTCATATATGCTCCCGCCGGCCCCAGTAGACACTGTCCTAGCCTTTGTATACTTCCTACTACTCCCTTTACCATTTGTAAATATCCGATCCGGTATACCCGCAGATCGTATGTATTGTTGGGTTGTGAAAACTCTGCACGCTAGTGCCTTAGAGGTGTTCTGTCGATTTTCGTTCGTCAAGTTAAGGATATCGGCCCTGCTCCCAACACAGGCTTCAGTCAGACTCAGCTATATTATAGAAGCTTCATTATCCGCTGTTTCAAGGGCTAGTTCCGCTTCGCAGACGCTCTGCCGCGATATGCTCTGGCTCTGCTCCCCACACAGATTCGTAAGGCATGGTTCCGCATCAATCCCGCTCTCATCTCCCTTCCACCGTCGAATGGTTTCATCTCCGTTTTGCTGGTAGTCCTCTGTTCCGAGCATCTTCGCGATCACCCTCTGGTGATCAGCTGCGCGTACCTTCGCTCCCAGTACGGCCTCCGATTAGTGTACAACCACCACCCGGCTCCAGCTGACTCTACTTAGCTCTCCGATCGCACGATCGAAGGTTCGTAGGATACACCACGTACAGGTGAGAGTCATCGTATCCCAATTTATAATGATAAATCAACTAATTTAATGAATTTGAATAATTTTCGATGAATTCAATTGATCAGATAAATTTGATAAATTTAATAAGTCTAATGAAATTGATTAATTTAATTAATTTAATTAATTTATAATAATAAATCAATTTTTTATTTTTATTTTTATTTATATTAATTAATATTTATTTTGGATTTCTCTAAGGGTATTTAGATATGCTAAAATAAGGAATTATTTAAGCAATATGATTGTTATAACCGAATTTAGTAATTTAACTTCAATGCCAGGGGCTATTCGCTTTTCTACAAATGCGATTTACTTTTGTTTCTAAAAGAGAATATTTGATCTAGATTATTGTTGAGATAAAGCTTGGTTTTTGGATAAATAGGTTTATTGTAGGCTTTGATTCTTATAATAAAGAAAAAGAAATAAGAATGGGTTATTATTTATTTAATCGAATAATAGGGCTCTTATATTATATATTGAATTTGCGGTTTTTAGGATATAGTATATTCAAATAATTAGTTAAATAATAAGTTTATAAGGGATGAGCAATAAGTTTTATTAAAAAGATTATTGTTTTCTAAGAATCCTTTAATAGTTAGGATAGATCTGAATATAGAATTCTAAATCAATAATCAGCTAAATAAGTTTATTAGATATATATAAAAGTTTCTTAATATATATGATTGTCTATTTATTAGATTGTATTTCTATAGGGGTAAGGGGTTAGTCTAAACGCTTTAAATTATTTATAATGTATTTAAAAAAGTAATATAATTCCTTAGTATTATTATATAAATAATTCAGTTTATTATTTTAATAATCAAATTACTAATAGTAAGTAATATAATCGCTGTAGTCTGTTTTTATAACTATTAATTAATATAAAACTACTCTTAATAAAATTAATTCCTTTAATTCCTTTATATTGTATTTAGGAGACTATTCCTTATAGTTAGTAAAAAGAAAGAAGTTTATTTTTTTTTATTAGATAGATTTTGTATATAGATACTATAAAAAAAAAAAAAAAAAATTTTGTATATAAGCATTTTTGATGGATAATCATTTGAATCCTATTAATTATTAATAGCTTGTTGATTACCTGGTTTATAAACCCAATTGTATTTATATTTGCTAAGCAATCTGCTTTTTTATTATTTTTAATCTTTATATATCTAGATAACTACTTTATTCTAATATTGAATTGTTTTATTGTTTTGTAATACTTATAAAAGGCTTATTGTATTGTAGGTAGTGCGTTTCTGTATATATCCCAAATGATTGATGTACTATCAATATACATTCAGATCCGGCTATTTAAGAAATCTTCAAGCATAATGATTAAATACTTTAATTTGTATTATGCTCTTATTGTTTTTGTATTGAATATATATAAGTTACTTTGGATCTACTTAAATCCGGAGACTATTTGAATATCATTATAATATATTATATATCTATAGTCAATATAATGTTTGTGATTAATAATTTGTTTTGATTTGTTAGAGAAGATTGTATAGTTTTTGGATAGAAATTGTTATTATTACTCTTTAAAAACTTGAACTACTTTTTCTTTAATTAATCCTTTCGTTAAATCCATTTTATAGCTATTCGAGAAGTATAAATAGAGTAGTTTCGAGTATTGTATCTCTAAAATAAGATGGCTGAACTGCTGGATTTTTATAAAAAGCCCTCTTATTATATCTATTCTTTATCTGCATTTTTATATTACTAATTTCAAATGATTTACTAGTAAATATTGATTATCGATTGTTTTTAATCGGAATGCAAATTGCAATTTAGTATATTCTAGTACGACTATTCCTAATAATAGACTTGCTTTTTTGATAAAAGCTGTAATTAATGTAGTCTTATATACTAAAATTGCTTTTCTTATAGCAGTATTGATTACTCTATTGATACAATAAAGATAATCTTTTATACTTATATTTATACTTAAATCGCTTTAACCTAAATTAAGTTTATATTTATTAGTATATTATACTTCCGTGCCGAATAGTGTTATTAGGAGAATGCAGGTGATTACTGCTTTTTTTAGAAAAAAAGCTAATGGCTTATATATAGTGCAGGCAATCGATTTGATATGCAAGACTACTTTTTATAGTTTTCGCTATATGTGTTTTAATATATTATAAGAACAAAAGGCCGGCGATCAAAGAAGATACCTAGCCATCTTAGAGTAGGCTAAGCGTTTCTATTTATTTGCAATTAGTATTAAAGTAATTATCAATCTGAATTCATTATTAATAATGAATTAGTAATATTATATTATCTGATAATATAAAGTAATTCGAATTTCTTCAAAGACGAATAGGATTCTGTTCTCTTTACTCTATCTGATGATCTATTATATTTGTTATTACAGGATTTTAGTATTTATAGAGAAATACTTGGAAGAGTAATAGATATAATATTATTTATATAGCCAAAACGGAATTTTGTATCTTGATTGAAAAGCTTAGTAAGATAGAGTATATAGAGTATAAATTGCTACTAGGGATTCTTACGGATACTGTATATCACTAAATACTTCTTAATTGTAATACCTTGAATCCTCACTTTGACTTTTCTGTTTTAAGAAATAAGTCTATCAATTTGAATAGTAAAGTTAATTATTTTTATTGATTATTCGACTTAAAAGTCAATATTTCAAAAAAAATATTAAAAGCTTTCTGTATATTTATAATAATAATTGAAATTATATTATTATTATTAATACAAGCTTTATATTATAAATAAAATAGCTGCTAAATCTATCCCTAATCTTCTGGAGAGTATTTTATAATATTATAAACTAATTATTTTATATTTTAAGTTGTTCAAGATATTTGATTAGTTATATATTATTCGAGATTCTTTTCAATATAGGAGATTAGAACTATTAATTACTATAATTATAATATATTTTGTTTTTCTTATTTACCTTGGGAATTATTATTATTTTTATTAGCTTTTATTCTTTTAAATAATAATTAAAACTAGATATAATATAAATATCTCCCGAATTAATAATTTGATACTTGGTCAGTATATCTTAAAAGATATATAATAATTTAATTCATTTTTGGTATAATATATAAAGCTTTTATAATATATTTTTCTATCTCTTTAATTAAATTATTCTTTTTAGGGAAAAGTCCCTTTATATATTTGATTATATAATAGATTATTTGGAAAATTATTGTTTGTTTTAAATCAATCCAGAATTATTATAAATAGAGTATTCACTTTCTTTCTTATATTACAGATCTTTTGTTTATTAATTATTAAAAAAGGGATTTTATATTACTTTTGAAGATTAATTTATATTATTCTATAATTCAATAAAGTTCTTTATTATCCTTAATCCCATTTAGATGTATAATCTAATAGGATTTTTTAGCTTATTATATTATTTTTTATAAAAAGTATATAATATGAGTTTTTCTTTTTAAGTTTATTTCCCTTTATATTTTTATATATATTTAATAAGCTTTTCTATATTCATTTATTTATTATAATAAGTTTTTCCTACCTTTCAATTGATCTTATCAACTATTTGAATCGATTTATCTAATACTTTTGCAAATTTATTAATATAAATCTCAATTTTGATTGTAGTTTGGATATCTATATTATTAAGGTGGACTAGCTAATTAACCATTAGTTTATTTAATCTTAGCAGATCTGCTTTTTTTATCTAATAATAATATTGATTTCATTCTGTTGTTCTACGGTTTGCTAGATTGATAATCTAAATAGTATAATTAGATTTATAATGGAGTTTTTCCAGTACCTTTATATAAGTAAATAATATATTGAAAAAGATTAGATCTAGTATATATCCTTTTATATAGATGGATATACTTAAGATACTTATAAATTCTATATCCTATTTATTTACTTATATTATAAGCTATACCTTTTGATTAGCTATGATTACTCCTAGTTTCTATAATTTATGCTTATATTAAAATCTCTTTTCTTAATTATATATTTATTTGGAATTAAATATATAATATAATTAATAATATTCAAAGTGTATAGAGTTTTATAAATATTTAAGATCGAGTATTTATTAACTTGTATTTAAAATAGATCTTTGTTTTCGAATTAACCTATTTATTCTACTTTCAAATATATATCTTTTTATATATATATTATAACCCAAAAGCCTTATTCGTTTTTCCTTAAGTCTTTTTAAAGATTTCAATTATCAATCAACTAATATTGATTATATATATTGTGATTTTATATAATTGAATTCCAGTATAGTTTTGGCTTCTGTAAATAGATTATATCCAACTAACTTTAGCTACTAATTATATAATATAATATAATTGTATATTCCAGCCTACATTCACCCAAACAATAATAAAATCTTTATTTCTTTAAATATATTTATCAATTATATTATTTATAAAAAGGATTTAGATATAATATCTATTATTATAAGATTTCTATATTATTTATCTTTAGATTTATTAAAATAAAGGCTTTTTCTGCTAAGATTTTTATATTGAAATTTTATTGGTTTTAATTACAAACTAGATATATATATAGTATGATTGATGTAATCAGCAGATTTATATTAAATCTATATAAACATTTATTAAAGTGTTTATTCTTATATACTATAATTCTTACCCCCAAAATGACTAAGAATAATAAATCAATCAATTTAATAAATTTAAATAATTTTCAATAAATTCGATTAATTAAATAAACTTAATAAATCTAATAAATCTAATAAAATTAGTCAATTTAATCAATTTAATTAATTTGATTAATTTAATCAATTTGATTAATTTGATTAATTTGATTAATTTGATTAATTTAATCAATTTAATCAATTCATTTGGTTAATTTATTTGATTAATTTAAATTAATTAAATTAACTAAATCGAACAAAATAATTAATTGAATATAATGCTATTATCTTAAATAATTGATTTATTGTAAATCAAATAAAAAATTAAAAAAAGATAATCACTAGAGATTTTTATAAAGTTTTTAAAAAAAAAGAGAATAGAAAGAATAAATTTTTAAGATTTAATAATATTTGAAGGAAAAGATAGAAATTAGTAATAAAAATTAAAGTAAGAATTAAATATAATAAATTGATAATTGAAAGAAAAAAATTAATATAAATATATTAAGATGATAATATAAAAAAGAAATTTTTAAAAAAAAGTTAATAAAAATAAATTTAAGATTAAAAAGAATAAAAAAAAATGAAAAAAAAAAAAAAATGAAAAAAAATAAAAATGAAATAAAAATGAATATTGAAAAGAATTAAGAAAGTAAAAAAAAGAATAAAAAATGAAAAAAAAAAGAATAAGGAATTAAAAAAAAGTATTTAGAATTAAAATATAAAATGAAATATTTGTAAAAGAATTGATAAGAAAGATTAATATAAAAAAGAATTGAGATTGTTAAAGAAAATGAATATATGATAAAAATTAATAAAAATAAAAAAGGGATGAGGATTTTTTTTTAAAAAAGGGTTAGGGTTATTAATAAAATGAGAGTTATTGAGTATTATAAAGATAAATTAATTATAATAAAATTTAAAATAATAAGAGAATTGATAAATAAAATGGAAAAGGAAAATTAGGGTTATTAATGGATTTTAGGAATTGAAAATTATTATAAAAAAGAATGAGAAGATTATTGATAAGATAGAGTTAAATATATTGTAAGAATAATAAATTATAAGGATAAAATAGAATTGAATATATGATGTGAATAAATAAATTATAAGGATAAAAATAAAAGGAGAATTAATAAAGAAAATTGAATAGAAAGATTTTAGGGAATTTTTAAAAAGGGATTAGAGTTATATTAAAAAGGGGTTAGGGTTATTAAAGAAAGAGGGGATTAGGGTTATTATTGAAAAGGGAATTAGAATTATTATTGAAAAGAGGATTGGAATTATTATTGAAAAGGGATTAAGATTATTATTGAAATTAGATTGAATAAATAGAATATATTATATAGAAAAAGGGAATAAAATAAATTAAGAAATAAAAGTTGATATAAAATAAAGAAAAGAAAATTAATAAAAAAGAATAGAAAAAAAGAATTATTTTAATTTTTAGAAAAGATTAAAAATTATTATTAAAAAAGAAAAATAGAATTAAATTAAATTTATTATATTAAATTTATTTATTTATTTATTTATAGTAATTAATATCTAATATCTAATCTTTTAAGGGTATTCTAAATATACTAAGGAGTGGGCCTACAGGCTGCTAATATTCTAGCTGCTTATAGTAATATAATGTTAACTAAATAGGGGCTTGTTGCCTCTAGTATTCCCCTGTTTAATATTGCTTATAGCAATCCTGCAACTATTTTGTCTAAGGGTTTGTGGTTCTGTTTTAGAGGGCCTTGTTTTGTATACCATCTGGATATCAACAAATAATCAAATTGATTGCTTGATTGATTGATTGATTTCATTTACGTCCATCTTCAGTCTAAGACTATATAGGACGGCTAGGCCTCTAGAGGCTCTAGCGGATAACTTTTTATTCTACAAAAATGGATATATACGATTTAGGGAAGTAAAAACAAATGCTGGGGAACAGTGCCCGCTCATTATACACATTGTATATAATAAGAAAATTGTGAATCAAATTGATTGCTATCGATTGGGAAAATACTCAAAACACTTATAGCTATTCAATACAGGTTTTAGATTGATCAGAATAAAGAGTTTATCCTTGGAATATTAGAATAAATTGGAATTTATATAGTTCTGTGTAATTTGAGTATATCCTAATATAAAATCTGAATTTAGCAAAAAGATCAATAAAGCTATATTGTATTCGCAGAATGTAATTAATATATACTATCGTATCCTATTCAGATTGAAATCGATTTAATATAAGCAGTCAATTACTGTGCATCTAATTATTGATTGAATATTAAAAGAAATGTAGTAGGCTTTTCTTAATCCTGTATATATAGGTGTTTATGCTATTTTATAATTGAATTTGATATGATAGACTGTAAAATTACCATATCCGGTCCACATTACTATGAGTCTGTATAGTACCCCACAAAGAAGCTTGAGGCTTTCCGGCTCCAAGATATTATATATTGATTTCCATATATTATATATTTCAAAGATTAGGCCTCTTTTTTCTTTTCACCATCTATTCTTGAAGTATTGATATTTGGTATATAGAACAGAACAGGTAGAAATAAATTATATTATAATTATTTTCTAGAATATATTATAATACAAAATAGATTCACTATACCTACAAATACTTTCCCGGCTCATTTATAATAAACCATTAATACTAGATTTTTATAAAATCTTCTGATTATATTAAATCATCTATTATATAATTACCTTTAAAAGTTTTAATTAGAATTAAAACTATTTTTTTACACCTTTATTTCTATTTATTCCTTAAATCTATCTAATATCTTTATTATACTCTCTATCCTATAGTATCTGATTATAAACCAATATATACATCCATCTTCTTGAGCTATATAAATAATATCACTATTGTTATCATTATATACTACGCTTTATAGCTAATAATTATTTCGTATTATCTTATTGAATCTCTCCTATATAATAAAGCTAACTATATCTTACAGGCTTGTTATTTCAGATCTTTAGCCAAATAACCCTTTTATAGTATTTCTAATCTATTAATCAAAACTTTATTTATAAAATTCATTTTTTTAATATATAATTTGTAGTTAAAATAAAGTATTAGAAATGTATTATATATATATATTATAGGATTGGTCTCTATCTAAGATTCTTCATTATCATAATACTAATCGAATATTATTGAATATAGCTTATTAAAAATATCCTTTTTATATCGGAGCTTCTTTATTGCTATATTACTTTCGCATACTTGAAAATAAGATACTAAAAATATCCTTTTTTTATTTTATATATACTCCCGTTAGCCCCAATAGATATTATTTTAATCTTTATATATTTTCTATTATTTCCTTTATTATTTGTAAATATTCAATTTAGTATACCCACAGATCATATATATTATTGAATTATGAAAACTCTATATACTAATACCCCAAAAGTATTCTATTGATTTTCGTTTATCAAATTAAGGATATTAGCCCTATTCTTAATATAAGCTTTAATTAAATTCAATTATATTATAAAAGCTTCATTATTTACTATTTTAAGGATTAATTTTATTTTATAAATATTTTGCTACAATATACTCTAGCTTTGCTTTTTATATAGATTTGTAAAAGCATAGTTTCATATCAATCCTGCTTTTATCTCTCTTTTATCATTAAATAATTTTCATTTTCGTTTTACTAATAATCTTCTATTCTAAGTATCTTTATAATCACCCTCTAATAATTAGCTACATATATCTTCGCTTTTAATATAGTCTTTAATTAATATACAACCATCACCCGGCTTCAGCTAACTCTACTTAGCTCTCCAATCGTATGATCGAAGGTTATAGAATACACCACATACAAATAAGAATCATTATATCCCTTTATTATATTAAAGTTATAAAGATAAATAAATTATAATAAAAAAGAGAAAAAAAAAATATTATTAAAAAAAAGATTATAATTAATAATAAAATAAAATTTTGGATTTATTATATATATTATAAAAAGAAGTAAATTATAATAAAGAGAATTAAGAAATGAATTAATAAAAAAAGATTAAAAAAGAAGATTTTAGAAATAATTTTAAAAAAAGAATAGAATTATTATTAAAAAAAAGAATTAGAATTTTAATTTTTAGAGAATTAAAGTTATAATTGAAAAAAGGGATTAGGGTTATAATTGATAAAAAAATTAGAGATTAAAGATTTAAAATAATTAATTAATAAAAAAGTTGGGATACAATGACTCTCATCTGTATGTGGTATATCCTACAAACCTTTGATCATACGATCGGAGAGCTAAGTAGAGTCAGCTGGAGCCGGGTGGTGGTTGTATACTAATCGGAGACTGTATTGGAAGTAAAGGTATGTGTAGCTGATTATCAGAGGGTAATTGTAAAGATGCTCGGAATAGAGAACTATCAGTAAAACGGAAATGAAAACCATTCGATAGTGGAAGGGAGATGAAAACAGGATTGATATAGAATCATGTTTTTACAAATCTGTATAAGGAGTAGAGTTAGAGCATATTGCGGTAGAATGTTTGCGAAGTAAAACTAACCCTTGAAATAGTAAATAATAAAGTTTCTATAATATAATTGAGTCTAATTAAAGCCTGTGTTGGGAGTAGGGCCGATATTCTTAACTTAACAAACGAAAATCGATAGAATATTTTTGGGGTGTTAGTATACAGAGTTTTTATAATCCAATAATATGTATGATCTACGGGTATATCAAATCGGATATTTACAAATAATGAAGGAAGTAGTAGGAAATATATAAAGGTTAGGATAATATTTATTAGGCTGGTGGGAGTATATATGGAGTAGGAGGAGGGATGTTTTTAGTACTTTATCTTCGAGTGTGCGGGAGCGGTATAGCAACAAAGGAATTCCAATATAGAAAGAACGCTTTTAGCAAGTTATATTCGATAATACTCAATCAGTATTACAACAGTAGAGGATTTTAGGTAAAGGCTAATTCTATAATATATATGTGTAATGTGCTTTTAGTACTTTATTTTTGATTACAAACTATATATTGGGAGAATGGATTTTATAAGTAGAACTTTAATTAGTGGGTTAGAAATATTATAGAAAAACTGTTTGACTAGAAATCTGAAATAGTAAGTCTACAAGATATAATCGGCCTTATTGTATAGGAGAGATCTGGCAAGGTAATGTGAAATGGTTATTAGTCACAAGGTATAGTATATAATGATAGCAATAGTGATATTGTTTATATAGTTTGAGAGAACAGATATGTATGTTGATCTATAATCGGATACTATAGGGTAAAGGGCATAATGAAGATATTAGATAGACTTAAGGAGTAAACAGGAATGGAAGTATAAAGGAATGGTTTTGATTCTAACCGGAACTTCTGAAGGTAATTATATAATAGATGATTTAATATAATTAGAAGATTTTATAGAAGTCTAGTACTAGTGGCTTTATTACAAGTAAGCCGGGAAAGTGTCTATAGGTATAGTGAACCTACTTTGTGTTATAATATATTCTAGAAAATAGTTATAATATAATTCATTTCTATCGGATATACTGACAATATAACTATATATCATACATCTAAGGACCTATCCACAAATACATGTATACTCCGCTGAACTGTTCGATGTATTTTATGATGGGGAGATCAGAATAAGGTCTTTTTTGTTTCGAAAAAGTTTAAGCTATTTTATATATCGAGGAAACATGAAATTGCAAATCCGGTTATGAGGATAAGTTGGGATCTAGTTATTACACCAATCCCTTTAGGGCTTACCAACGGAGTATAATCGATCTTACACTAGCTTAGCATCTTTTTTGATTGGCGTTTAATATTCCTATAGTATATCAAAACATGCATTGCGAAAGTTATACATATTATATTCTATATCCAATCAATAGCTTATACAGCCCACGGACCATCTACAGTCTGCTTACAAAAAGCGATTATTATCTGTATACTCTCTGTTGTCCTTTTTAACTCCAAAGTATAATTCGATAGGCTATACAAATAATACCCAAATGCAGGTTATGTTTCGATTGATATCGAAATCAAGAAATATATTGATCTAGTTAGTAAGACAATTCACAATACAGTACAGGGAGCTTTACCTGTTTACAAGACAACCCCAACAACTGCACTCCTTGTAGAAACTAGTCTCCCAGCTGGAATTGTTGTACTAGAGCAAGCCAGACTGAAGTTCGCATTTCGGCTTCAGATAGTGGATGCACAATACCTACTTATAAACCAATTGAAGTTATGCATTAGGAAGAGAGGATGAGATATAAATATTCTGAAAGGTTCCAATACAAAACTGTAAAGAATGGGATAAACGATTTTTGCCACCAAGTACCCCAAATTCTTATAGTTTCACTTCTCTCCCGAATGCCGTATTAATCCAACAAATGGTATGGATAAAGAGAACGCCACGAAAGTATTCAAGGAATGGTGGGATTTAATCCCCCAAGAAGACTATTTTGTGTTTTCAGATAAGTCTGAACAATACGACGAACACGGTTATTACATAAAATACGGCTTTACAATCTACTACAGTAAGCAATAGATCGATACCGGTTACAGCCGTGTATGTGAATAGTTGCATGTTTTTGATGCTGAGGCAATTGGTGTGTAGCAGGGATTAGAATATCTCCTGAGCATCATTGATCGTCCCTATCAGGAACGAATATGGTTATGTATTGATAGCATCTCAGTAATCTGGGGAATATAAGAAAGCGCTGTTACTTCCTCTCAATAGATATATTATAAGTGTTATCAAGCGATGTAATATTACAATATTATAATCAAATGGTTCTTTAGGTATGTTGAGATTGAAGGCAATAAGACAGCCGATCGCCTTGCTGATTAGGGTACAACTGAACCGCTTGATTCTAGCTTATCCTGCTTCCCTATAATCAGCAGCTTCTGTTCTGTCCTACATGCCAAATGTTGACACTCCGAAAGCAAATAGTAAAAAGAAAAAAGGGGCTTGATTTCCAAATATATAATATATGAAAACCGATATATAATACCTCAAAACCGGAAAGCCTTAAGTTCCCTCGCAGGGTACTACACAGACTTATAGCGATGCGGATTGGATATGGTGATTTTGCAGTCTATCACATCAGATTCAATTATGAAAATAGTACGAATATCTGTACATATAGGATTGAGAAAAGCCTATTATATTTCTTTCAATATTCAATTAATAATCAGATGCGCGGCGACTAACCGCTTACACCAAATCGATTTCAATCCGAATGGGATACGATAACATATATTAACCGTATCCTATGAATACAATATAGCTTTATTAACCTTTTCACTAGATCTAGATTTTATATTAGGATATACTCAAACTATATAGAACTACACGAATTCCAATCTATTCCAATACCTTGAGGATGAGCTTTCTACTTTAATTAATCTAAAACCCGCACTGAATAGCTATAAGCACTCCGAGCGCTCTCCCGATCAATAACAATCAACCTGATCATCCGCTGACATCCGGATGGTATACGAAATAAGGCCCTCTGAAACAGGACCACAAACCCTTAGACAGAATAGCTGTAGGATCGCTATGAGCAGTATTAAGCGGGGGAATATCAGAAGCAACAAGTCCCTGTTTAGCTAATATTATACTACTATGAGTGACTGAAACACTAGTGGCCTGTAGGCCCGCTCCTTAGTATGTCTAGAATACCCCTTGGGAGGTCAGATATTAGACGTTAATCACTATAAATAAATAAATAAATAAAATTAATAAAAAAGTTAAGATGAAATTATAATAAAATATTTTTATAAAAAGAAAATAAGAGAAAGTAAAGAAAATAAATAATATTGAGATTGAAATAGAATTTAGAAAAGAAAATTTTAGAAATAAGTTTTTTTTAAAAAATTAGAATTATTATTGAAAAGAGAAATTAGAAATATTTTTTAGGGGTTAGGATTATTATTTATTTATAGTGATTAATATCTAATATCTAATCTTTTAAGGAGTATTCTAAATGTATTAAGGAGCGGGTTTATAGGCTATTAGTATTTCAGCTACTTATAATAATATAATATTAATTAAACAAAGGCTTATTGCTTCTAATATCCTTTATTCAATATTGTTTATAGTAATTCTGCAATTGTTTTATCTAAGGATTTGTGATTTTGTTTCAAAAATCTTGTTTTGTATATTATTTAGATGTTAATAATAATCAGATTGATTATTATTGATTAGAAAAGTACTTGGAGTGCTTATTTATTTATTTATTTATTTATTTATAGTGATTAACGTCTTGTGGGGGACCTCCCTAGGGGTATGAAAGACGTGGCTAGATCTAGAGTTACAAATACAGAAAGGCGCTGATGCGCACGCTAGTAAAACCTCATAGGGTAAACCCAGTTCCTTCTATATATCCTAAACAAGCCAGTGTAATGATCGCAAATAGGGCCGTTTGATCGGCCCTATATTCCTAGCGCTTCCTGCTGCTCGTGGAGAGGAGCGCTCTGATTGTATGGTTACTCCTGCCATAAAACCATATGGGCAGGAGCAGTGTGTACAGGTGTGTTGCTTCAAAGAAGCAGGTGTGTGTGTGATGGTGCTCCATAGGAGCGGAGGATTCGGCTATTGGGCCGCTCGAGAGGAGCAGCCGGAACGATGGTTCCGCTGAGTAGCGGAGTGGCGCATAGGCGCAGTGGTGGTGGCTGGAAGGGGGATCAGTTCCCCCTCAGCATTCGATCGATCGCTTTTGCGGCCCATAATAGAAAAGCTCTATTAGGGTTAGCGGTAGATTGTCGGAGCTCAGTGGAGCTGTATCAAGAGGTCCACACTAAGGTGGCCTATGAGGCGGCATATAGGATGGATCCATGTGGATCAGATCGCTATAGCCTTAAGTTGTAGAACAGTGGGAGAGTGACCCGATCACTCTACCACTGAACCAGCCGGGCTCCTTGCGGAGGACAATGGTCTTTTTGTCGCTTGGAGTGCTTATAGCTATTCGATATAGATTTTAGATTAATCGAAATAAAAAGTTTATTCTCAAAATATTAGAGTAAATTGGAATTTGTATAGTTTTGTATAGTTTGAGTATATTCTAGTATAAAATCTAGATTTAGTAAGAAGATTAATAAAGTTATATTGTATTTACAAAATATAGTTGATATATATTATTATATTTTATTTAGATTAAAATCGATTTGATATAAGCAATTAATTATTGTGTATCTGATTATTGATTGAATATTAAAAGAAATATAATAAGCTTTTCTCAATCCTATATATATAGATATTTGTGCTATTTTTGTAATTGAATTTGATATAATAGATTATAAAGTTATTATATTTAGTCTGTATTATTATAAATCTATATAGTATTTTATAAAAAAGCTTAAGGCTTTTTGGCTTTGAAATATCATATATTGGTTTTTATATATTGTATATTTTGGAAATCAGACTCCTTTTTTCCTTTTATTATTTGTTTTTGGAGTATTGATATTTGGTATATAGAATAAAACGGGAGCTATTGATTATAGGAAAATAGAATGGGCTAGGGTTAAGTGGTTTAATTATACCCTAATTAATAAAGTGATCGGCTACTTTGTTATCCTTAATCTCAATATACCCAGGGGACCACTTGATTATAATATTGTAGTATTACATTATTTGATGGCATTTATAATATATTTATTAAAAGGAAATAGCGGCATTTCCTTATATTCCCTAGATTACTGAGATATTATTAATATATAACTATATTTATTTTTGATAAAAGCAATCAATAATATTCAGAAGGTATTCTAATCCCTGTTATATACTGATTATCTTAATATTAAAAATATACAATTATTTATATATATAATTATAATTGTTATTAATCTATTACTTGCTATAATAGATTATAAAGTTATATTCTATATAATAATTATATTTGTTATATTATTCAGATCTATCTGAAAATATAAAGTAGTCTTTTTGGGGAATTAAATCCTATTATTTTTTGAATACTTTTGTAATATTCTCTTTATTTATATTATTCATTAAATTAATATGGTATTCGAAAAAGAAATAAGGTTGTAAGAGTCTGGGATATTCGGTGGTAGAAATTGTTTATTCTATTCTTTGTAGTTTTGTATTAGGATCTTTTAGAGTATTTATACCTTATCCTTTCTTTTTGATATATAATTTTAATCAATTTATAAGTAGATATTGTATATCTACTATTTGAAGCTAAAACGCAAACCTTAGTCTGGCTTGTTCTAATATAATAATTCCAATTGGAAAACCAGTTTCTATAAGAAATATAATTATTGGGATTGTCTTATAAATAAATAAAGCTCCCTATACTGTATTATGAATTGTTTTGCTAACTAAATCAATATATTTTTTGATCTCAATACTAATCGAAATATAGTTTATATTTGGATATTGTTTATATAGCTTATTAAACTATACTTTGAAATCGAAAAGGACAATAGAAAATATATAGATAATAATTACTTTTTGTAAGTAGACTATAAATGGTTTATAGGTTATATAAACTATTAATTAGATATGAAATATAATACATATAGCTTTTATAATATATATTTTGATATACTATAAAAATATTAGATATTAATTAAAAAAGATATTAAGTCAATATAAGATTAATTGTATTTTGTTAATAAGCTTTAAAGGGATTAATATAATAATTAGGTTTTGACTTATTCTTATAATTAGATTTGTAATTTCATATTTCCTTGATATATAAAATAACTCAAACTTTTTCAAAGCAAAAAAGATTTTATTTTAATCTTTTTATTATAAAATATATTAAATGATTTAATAAAGTATATATATATTTATAAATAGATTCTTAGATATATAATATATAACTATATTATTAATATATTTGAAACGCTATATTCTATTTTAATTGAAAAGCTTAATAAGGTAAAAGGTATACAGAATAAAGAAGAGTAGTAATCCCTAAAGGATATTATATATAATTAGGAAATCCTGTATTATAATTTCTTTAAACCTTATATATATATATCTTTCAGTCAAGAATAAATTAATAAATTATAAAGTACTATAAACCAACCTTGTTTCTTTATATATTATAAAAGCTATCTTTTAAGAAATATATTATAAATATTTTATATATCTATTATTATTAGTATAATTATTTTACTAGTTATTAAAATAAGTTTAATATTATAAATAAAGGTAGTTATAAGATTAATACTAGCTTTTTTTTGATAGTGCTTTGTAATATTAAAAACTAATAATATTGTATTTTATAGCTATCCATATAATTTGACTAGTAATATATTTTTTTAGTTTTTTTTTTAATATATAATATTAATATAATTAGTCTTTATAATCTCGAGAATATCTTATCCTTTTTATCAATCTTAAGCAATATAATTATTTCAATAAATTTTTATTTATTAAAGTAATAATTGAATTTAAGGCAAACTACGAAAATTTTATATATTATATTTTTTATATTAAATTAGTATATTTTAAGAAAATAAATAATTATTTAATCGATTTTGGGTAATGTGCTTCTAACTTTTATTATATATTTTTCTATTTTTTTATAATAATTATTCTTTTTTATAATAAAATTGTTTAATAGTCTTGTTTTTGTAAAGGGTTGTATTATAGATTATTTAATATTTTAAAATAGTTGAATATTGTTATAAGAATATTTCAACTTTTTTTTTAATATTAATAATCTCTTGATCTTTAATTACTAAAAAAGAGATCTTAAGATTTATTTCTGGGATTAGTTTATACTAGTTTATAATTTTATATAGTTTCTAATTATTCTATATATTATTTAAATATTTAGTTTAATAGATTTGTTTTGATATTTATATAATCTTTTATAAATCCTATTGAGTTATTATTATTCTATTAATAATTTCAATTCTTCTAGTTTATATATATATTCGGTATATCTTCTTATACTCATCAATTTATTATAGGGATAATCGGTAGGGTTTATAGCCTTTTTGCTTTATAACTATTATAAAGATATTTAATATACTTATAAGTTTGATAATTAATTTATTAATATTATAGATAGATCGGAGATCTGGATTCTAGAGGTTTATTAAGCGATTAGCTATTATATCTATTAGATAGAATAAATCTGAATTGTATATTCGAATATACATTTATTTATATTTAAAGATTCCTTTATTTGAAATAATAATAACTTAAATAATATAATTGAAATTGTTATATAGATTATTCTTGATTATTGTTATAATAATAATTAGATTGAAAAAGATTAGATTTAGAATGTATTCCCTTATATATATAAGGATATTAGGAATCTCGATATATTTTATTTTCTATTTAGCAATCTATTATATAAATATATTACTTTAATTAACAATTATTACTCCGGGTTTCTATAGATTATACTTAGTATTGAAATCATTTTCAATAATTGTATTAATCCTTAAGGTAATCTTTAGTTTAAATATATATTTTATTATTAGTAGATTAAATAAGATATAATAAATATTAAAAATCAAATATCTATTAATATTGATTCAAAATAGGTTTCTGTTTCTGATTTATTTTATTTATTTGATCTTTAAGTTATCTTCTTTTTGTATATAAATGATTATTTATAATTTATACTTAGAACTATTAGTTATTCCCTAAATATTGATTGACTGATATCAATTATATACAATATGATTTTGGATTGTCAAGTTATCATATAGTTAGGGTTCTTGAATACAAATGATATTTATATTAGCCTTTTTAGTAATCTATAGAAGGGTAATATGATTAAAGTATTCGTACTTTATATTCGCCTATACAATTATAAGTTCCCTTTCCTCTGTTGAGTTTATATTAATTGTATGACTTATATAGGGATAGTAATAGCTTTATCAGTATTTGACTTACTCTCTTTGCTTATTTCAGAATTGGAAAATGAAAAGGCTTTTTCAGCTATAACTATTATATTATAATTTACCTTTTTATTAATATAATACAAAAGATTATAATCCAGAATGTAAATTAGACTATTAAAAAGGCCCTCCCCTGATCAGACCTGTTTGGGTAATTAGTTTATTAATTGCTATTCGTTTTTGTAGATAATAATGTAGACCCCCAATATAAAGAATCTGGGAATAATCACTTGAGGCTATTTAGCTAATATTAAAGTAGATACCTTTTCTTTATATATTTTCTGAATCTCTTTTTGATTAGCAATTCTGACTTCTCTTATTTATCGATAAATAAGCCTGATTAGTTTTCTATTGACTGATTGTAGTGTTATAGTGTGAGCGAAACTTGGTACTGGTCACGTGACCTCTTTCTGTAGCTAGTATTTATAGGTCTTCTTTGTGTAGTTTAGAGAAAGCAATTAGTTCCCACCTATCTTCTCGTACATTTTGTGATACGCTATATAGAGCCTTCTTCTCTTCTCCTTTATCGGAGGCACTATGTTTCAGTGATTTATCTATAATATTTGTAAAGGATTATTTTATGATTCTATTATCTTTTATTCTTTTATATTGATAATCTATGTAGGGAGAAGAATATTAAAAGGTTAGAAAATATATATGAATCTGAGCTCTTGAATTGTTTCAAAAAGTAAAAAGTCATTGGTTTGAAAAAGTCAATAGGAAATAGGAGAATAAGGAGTTACCCAGTATTGCGAAAGAGTTGGATAACATTAGTTCGATAACGAATGGAGAGGGGGAAAAGTAACCCTTTCCTTTCAAAACCGATCTGTAGCCTTGTATAAACCTGAAACAGGATAGTATTATTCTTAAATGAATTATATTTTATTACTGCAAAAAAGCTACAAGAACAATTTGTAGAAATCTTTTCGATAATACTTACAGGAATCTGGATAAATAATCTGATTTGAGAAGGAAAGTTCTCTTTTACAAAATAAATCTAAAAAGGATTGAGTAAGATTTATTTCCTATATTTAAGTATAAAAAATTTTAAATTCTCTAAGAAACCTTCTAGCTCTTCAATATTGCTTATATCTAAATAGAACCTGATTGTTTCAAGAAACTCAAAATAGTTTATAGTAAGATTGGAGGAGAATTGTTATTTAATCTAAATAAAAAACTACTTATAAGAAAAACCTATTCGGCTCAAAATCAGAATATCCAAAAATATTCTCGAGAGAAATCTGTGGTTGAGGCTCCCCATAACAAGATACCAAACCATATTTTTTTAATTTTTTTCCTTTTATAAGATTTAAGGGAATAAGAGTTATGGAGAATATAACTTTGCCGAATTTTGGTAAAGTTATTAGAAAAAGGAATAAGAGAATCTGTATTTATATTATATTTAGAAATGCTGTTTATTCAATTATTCAATCACTCCTTATATTATATTAACACAGTTCTATATAGAATAATAATCAATCAATAACATGTCTACTCCCAATTTTGAAACTAAGTTTCGGGATGATAATTTATTTATTGTAGAATCTGAGTTTTCAAACTTATTATTTGGTGTTAACACTATTAGTATTGATAATTAAGAAAAGGACTTTCTGAAATTAAATGTAGCTTTAATTGATTAAAAGACAAGTGATGACAAGAAACCCAATAAAAGTTTCGATTTAAAACAGATGGAAGGGAACCTTAATATTGAATAGCTCATGGCCTGCTTGAACTATTTCTTTAAAGCTCTTATACCTCTAGTTTCTTTTCCTGAAACAATTGGAATACTATGGTTCAAAGGTTCCAATACTATTGAATAATACAAGGGAATGGAATACCTTTTTCGGAATTATTGAATATAAGCTGAAAACTTCCGAATACATATATCTTTTTAAATAGAATGCTTATTTCGAAAGGAGATTAAAGTTATAAAGGAATAACAAATAGAAGAATGGAATTAGAAAAAGCATTTCAAATCTGTCTTTTTAAAGAGTATCTCAATAATAACTTTATTCAGAAGATATACTTCCGTAACTATTTGCAAAAACTTGTCAAAAAGTACAAAAAAGAGGGAGACATAGGAGTTGAGGATCTTGATTGCTATACTTGATAATTTAATTAGATTGTATAATGGCTTATTAAGAATAAAGCCTCAATAAAGAATAAAATTATCAAATTCTTCCTTAGGAGTATATAGTCCAAAGTTTCTTGAAGATATATCATTATAGTTAAATGTAATATAAAGTGATTTAGTATAATGGATTGGGATAAAGTATATAACTGGATAGTACAGTATATGGAATCTGAGTCTCAATATATCCTCCTCAATACTAATAATAACAAGGATTCTGACTTCGATGAATTATTGGAATCTGTTATTCCAGTTAAGAAGATACAAGAAAGAAAGAAAGTTCTAGTGGTTTAAAGGGTGGATAAAATAAAGAAAATGATTAAGGTTTTGAAAGATCTTATATTCTTTCTGAAGGAACGAGCTATAGCAGGATTTAGGGCTAGAGAAAAGATTAAAACAAAAAGGATTCTTTTTGATCCTAGTACTATAGAAGTACCTCAGATTGCAATCCGTGAGCCAATTCAGGTTTCCCCCCCTGCTGTTATCAATACAGTTATTGATAATACTATTACCGATCTCGAAATATTGAAAGCTGCGTATTCAGTCTACAAGAAGATATGCTATAGTTATAATAATGAATGGCCTAGAGATAAGGAATACAATCTTAAGAAAGATTATCCAATCTTCTAAGAATATATCGAAAAAGGATTCGTATATTATGACGAAATGGATTAATTGAATTGGGGACCTAGGGACAAGTCAGATAATCCTATTCCAATCATATATAACAACAGGAGCGGCCCGAGTCTAATCAAGAAAATCAGGATGCAAGTTCTTCAGAATAACTGGATAAAACCTAAGGAAAACAAGGAGATTACGTAATTTGTGGATATAAAGGGTGAATTAATTAATATCCTAGTGGATAACAAGATATATATGGTTCAAGAGTATATCAATACTACGGAAGATGTATAAAGAAGGTAAGGCAGATTATCATATAATAATTCAGATAGGATAACAAAAGCATACCCAAGTACCTCTTCAAAACCTTTTATTTTATTTGCAAATAAAATTCTTAAGTTCAATCATCAATAATCTATTGTTAATACATTGTCACAAGATACTATACAAGAAAGTCCTAGGGATACTCAACCTTACGATGCAGAAGATCCTATTATAGAGGTTGTGGTTGAAAAGGTGTTAGACAAGATTAAGAAATCAAGGCAGAGAATGATTTCCTATGTGATAAATAATGGTTATGGCACGATGAAAGCCGTCAATCGAGAAATACTTTCAACCGAAATCCCAGTTACCATAGATTTTATTATTAAGGAATACCCCAATATATAAAAGAAATGGACTATGAAGGTAAACAATCCAACAAGACCTTTAGCATTTGATAGTTTCATAATAAAGATGATCAATGAACTTCCCACTCCTTTCAAACTAATAAAACACATTGAAGCTCTAGAGACAATTCATTTGGAAGTTATCTATAATATGGTAAATATACCCTCTCAAGATGATAGGGAAGACCTTTCTCATGTTAGAGTATCTTTTAATAATCATGGATCTATCAAAGTAATCCCAGATTCCGGATCGACAATCAATTTAATCGATGCTGGTCTAGCAATGAAGCTGAACCTTTCGATAAGCCCAGTACAAATTACGGTTGTTGGTATTAGCCCCATAGAAACAAGTATTAGAGGACTTTGTAAGAATGTACGAATATTTCTTAATAGCATATTAAATACTATTAGTCTATTTATAATAAAGAATACATGCAATAATTTGCTTTTGGGAATACCATAAATCATTGCGGGTGAAGTTACCTTTATATACAAAAATGAAAGCTAATATATTATGGTTGTAGATAATGATAGAGAGAATCAAACAAGTATATAATATACTGGGTAAAAGATTTCCGTTCCTTTTCGTTTTATAGGAAACTAGAATCTAATATTCTCAAAGAGCAATATATCAGAATGGATATGAGTTTCTCATCAAAACATAACTTTGCCAAAATCTAGCAAAGTTATATTAGATCATATATCAATACTCTGTATAAGAATAAGACAACCAAAATGCTTCCTTCAAGTCAACCTAGGAATCTGACAGATGAAGGACTGGGAGGAAGAAGCGATTGGCTAAAAAGATATAGGGAATGGAATCCTTACCTGCATCCATCAGGGAAATGGAAAAATTATCTTATTCCTCAATTCAACAAAAAATTGAAAGACTATTGATTAACTTTAGAAAGATAGAAAAAGATTGATTTTAGGGAAATACTTTTTGTTCAGAAACAAGAACTACTATTCACATATTTGCTAAACCAAAAAGAAACTCTTGCTTTTGATTAGACTCATATAGAACACATACAGAAAGAAATAGCCCCTCCACAGAAAATCCGGATTATCCCTCACAAAGTATAGCAGACACCTGGTTTTCCAATTTCAAAAGCTTTGATTGAAATTGTTTCGAAAATGCTTTATAAGAGAATGAATTAAGAAATTCTTGAGTACACGGATAGCCCTTATAGAAATTCGTGGTTCTTGGTTAAGAAAAAGACTCCTGGTGCTTATCAACTAATAAATACAGTGGTAGAACTCAATAAACACTCAATCAAAGATGCTAACTTACCTCCGGACACCAACACCTTCGCGGAAAATTTCGTAGGATATCGAGTTGCGTCTTTAATCGATTTCTTCTCAGATTACAACCAGATTCCATTAGCTATAGAAAATCGCAATATGATTGCATTTCAAACACCTCTCGGATTGCTGCGCTATATCACGCTACCTCAAGGTGCTACAAACTCCGTTGCTCAATTCTGCAGAATCATCATGAAAATTTTGGGCAATCTAGTACCCGGAACAGCGATGCCGTTCCTGGACAATATAGGGATAAAGGGACCTAAGACTAACTTCGACAACAAGGAAGTAGTTTCTGGAGTATGAAAATTTATCCTTGAATATATTTAAAAGATCAACAAAACTCTAGAGCATATAGAGAGGGCAGGATATTTGATTAATGCAAAATCAAAATGGTGTTATAACAATATGGAAATCGTTGGATATATAGTTGGTTCTAAGGGGCGGACTTTATAACAATTGAAGATCGCCCGGATTATAGATTAGCCTGAACCTAAGGATACTATCGAAGTACAAATATTTCTGGGAATATATGTATACTATTGCATATAAATCAAGAAATTCGCTTAGAAAGCCAAATCGTTATATCGCTTATTAAAGAAAGATTGGGAGTTTATCTAGATAAAAAAACAAGCAAGAGCTATGGAGTTGCTAAAAGCTGAATTAACCAAACCTCCTGCTCTAATACTATTAAATTATGGAGACGCCTTGATTATCGGAATGATTATCTTAGGTGTAAACGCTAGCCTCAACAGTTGGAATACAACTTTAGGTTAAGAACTCAATAGTAAGTGTATAGTAACTAGGTTTAAAAATGATTTATAGAATAATACGGAAAAGAACTATAATACTACAAAAAGAAAATATAAAGAGATACTCAAAGCCCTTCGAAAGTGTAGATACAATTTGTACAGAATTTATTTTATTTTCGAAACTAATACTAAAATTCTTGTTGCTCAATTGAATAGAGCTGCAACAAATCTCCTAGAGGTGCTAGTAACAAGATGGATTATATGAATTAAGCTCTTTGACTTTGAAGTTCAATATGTAAAAGGGACAACCCACACTGTAACAAATAGACTTTTCTGTAAACTGAGTACTCTATCCAAACTTCAATAAGAAAAGCTTAAGACAATGATATTGATAAATAGATTATTGATAAGCTAAATAATATTCAAGATATCCTCATCCCTCATAACTTTACTAAAAACCAGCAAAGTTATATATTGAAATTAACCTACAATAAGGATAATTAAGAAATAGCTAAATACCTAATAACGCTGTAAAAGTCTGAAGGTATAATAAAAGAGGTCTTCAGAAACTTTAAGAAAAAAGCTTTTGGTTTCTGTATCCGCGATAATTGTCTCTTCAAGATTGGCACAAAACAATTACCTCCAAGGAAGGTGATTGACAATTAGAAAGAACAAAATAAGCTTATTGGAAACCTACATGAAGCATATAGGCACAAAGGTATGAAAAGCACTTTTGATAAGGTATCCCATTTATACTACTGAATAGGGATATATGAAACTATCAAGAAATTTGTTAATTCCTATCTAAACTATCAATTTCGATAATCGAATCTTCAAGAAAAGCTTTTATATTCTATATAGATAAGTATATATTAGCAAAAATATGGTTTAGATATTATATATATACCTTTTGATAACAATTATAAATATTTTGTGCTTCTGAGAGATAATTTGTTAGGATGGGTGAAAAAAAAGGCACTTCGGAATGTAATCTTACAAGCTATGATTACTTTTATTTAAAATGTTGTTTATCAATATTCCGTTTTTAGTAAGATTTCGATTGACAGAGGACCAGAAAACAAAGTGCATGTAACATATTTCCTGAAAAAATATGGTATACAGCGAATGCAAATTTCTGTATATAACTTTAAAGCAAATGGCCAAATTGAGAGAGAGCACCAACCCATTACTGATGGATTATTCAAAGTAATGAATAGGAAGGGAGGTTGGCTTAGATATCTTGATGTAATGTTGTTTACTGATAGGGTTATAATACACCAATCAATTAATCTCACCCCATTCTATGTAATCTATGGCTACCACCTGGTATTACCTATCGAAACAAGGTTCTGTACCTGAAGAATCCTTGATTGAGAATCTATAACGACCCGAACGGAACTGTTAGCATTACGTCTTCGACAGCTGGAAACACGGGATATTGATATGAAAGAAGCTGTACTCCGGAAAAAGCGTTACCATTTGAATGGAAAAGCGCGTTTTAACAAAGACAATAATACAACAAACAAAAATATCATGACAGAGGATATTGTATTTCAATATGACCTACAGTCAAAAATTGATATATTATGAAAAAGGAAACTTATATATCAATAGCTTAAACTATACTGAGTAATAATTGTCAACCCAGATAAAAGTATTTATATTCTGAAAGAGATGGATAGTATTCCAATTAACAAAATCTATGCAGGTTCCCGCTTTAAGAAATTTATCAAAAGAGAAGGGGAATATCTATCTATTTCCGAAGAAAGAAATGAGGAGGAGGACAATTAATTGGAATATGAGAACTTATTGGAAGCCTTGTTGGAATTATGTTGATCGGATTGAATAGGTTAACACTTTGATAACACAGAAATAATGATGGATTATATATAAACAGATGAAATTCCTGAAGCCTCGATAATTATCTCAGAAGGTTTTAATCGCATATTTATGGAAATTCCGGCTATCAGTTCATCAACAAAAGCAGTGTTTTTCCCTGCACAACGGGAAGGGTAGATGCTTATCAAAAATTTAGGTGGGGAAGGGTATTTGTTCTTGTTCTTGTTTGAAAATTTCAAAATCTTTTTTTTCTTCCAGAACTCACCTTCGAGTATACCTTTTCTCTTATTCTATAAAAGAATAAGGAGAATTGAAAAAGCTAGATAAAGATGCCCTTTATAAAGAGATAAATACTTCTCCTTTTTCCCTAAGATCGATTATCTACATTCGCTTTATTCTTTTTATATCGTATTAGTTCTTTTTTCTTTACAATTTTTTCTTTCCTCAATTATAACCCTTTATCTCACCTGAGAAAAGATGCTTACTGCTTATTTCAAAGCGACTCCCTTTTCAGTTATTTCAAGAGTTTCTATAACTTTGCTACTTTTTGGTAAAGTTATCTTTTACACGAAAATCCTTCACAATGGCGAATTAATCTGAAGATAATAGTATTTTAGAGCAGCCTGAAGATATAGATCTAGTTATTCAATATTTGGATATCCAATTACAATACATACAATGTAATATGGTGATAATGGTTGGTGATACTCAACTGACTAATATATTGGATACTTTCGAGGCTATCCGAAAACTTTCCGAGAAACTTCAGTATACAAAGTTTACAGAATTCAATACCTGGGCGGAAGTGCAAAAGGCGAAAGCTGATATCCTGATGGAAATGGCCATGGTGCTAATTCTACGAGACAATCTATATATTAAGGCGTATATAATAACAAAGCAGATGAAGATCGATAATGAGGATATCTTTATACAAGTAGAAAAATCCTGTAAGTTGAGGTAAAAGGCTATTAGCAAGATTAGTGTGTATTGGGGTTGTTCTCAAAAAGGCATTATGTTTGTTATGATCCTTATTATAACTTACAAAACTAAGTTTTAGAATGAGCTCTCCAAACTAGCTAGAATAGCTGATCCTAAGACAATACTGGAATTAGTTAACGGAGAACTCATATGTAGACTAATGGCAAAACCAAAAGCAGATGTCCGGGTTAATAGATATCTGATACCCTTTGAATTCAAGAGTGCCCTTAGGATTCTTGATAAAGATCTTCTTGATATTATTTTTGAATGGGATAATAAGCAATGATATAAACTCAACCTCTGATACAATATAATTGGTATGCTGGGAGAGGCTAGTGTAAACTATTTTGAGGATACCCTGTCTATTGGAAATTCTGTTATTGAATTTCAAGATATTCCACCTTCTCTACCTTCCAAAAACGTTATCACTAATCTGGAAAGGTGGAAGAGATTCGGTGTACTAATGGTTGATAAAGATACCGAGCCTTTCCAGGAATGCCTAATGAACAAGATTGTACCTCGACAAGATAATCTTTCAGAAAAGGAAAGTGATACGTTAGAGGATGAGGAGGAGGTAGATATCGTTTAATCCAAAGCTTGTAAGTGTGGTTAGAAGGTATTAAATTCCCAGAACTGGTTTTATGTATTCAAAGAGAAGTATATTGCGAAGCAAATCGGTTAGCAAGTAATGGTAATGCTAGTTGGTCAAATGCCTTTTAATCTTTGTGGGTACTATATTTATCAACTCGTTGGTATTCTTAGTCTCAAGGCGGCCTGTGTCAACCGAAAGGTATTGTTTAAATGCTTTTGGTATATATACAAGAATCGGGATCGAATCGACAACATCCACATTCACAAAAAGTATTTCCGCTGGTTTAAAGAAAGCCTTATAGCTAGCAAAAAGTAAAGAGATAAATTCCTCGGTATCCTCAAATTCAAACTTGTTAACCGAAATACTGCTGCACCAATATTAGCACAAGCTCCTCCAACTAGGTTAACCGATATTCATAAAATCAGTGCTTATATATCAAAGGAATAATATCTCCATCTTTACAGGAAGACTTTTGTATTATTGATTTAAGAATCTGTAAAAATGTATTACCATTATAATCGCTATAAAAAGATAAGCCTCGACTTCGCTCATTATTGTTATTATTCCCTCTGGTAGCAAGCCTTTTAACGAAATTTAAAAATTTGGCGAAATATTACGCTACAGCGTATGGATCGAGAGTTCCGTTTGATTTCTATTCCTTTTCCTACAGTTATTATACAAACCAACAAAGCTTTTGATTATACCTTTGTGTATAGCAATATAAAAGAATTGTATACAAAAGATAATACAATATATACTAATAATCTTACTATATATATTATTCATTCGACAAATAAAGATGTCAATGAGTTAATATGCAGAGTTTGTTATAGCAGAATGAAAGCGGAAGTCGAGCAAGATGTGATGTGATGTGAACTTGCCAAGAAAACTTTTGAGAAGTTTAATAAGTTTTTCGAAAAAGAGTACTTTCAAGATATAATCTCGAAAAAGAAGTATACAGACTACATTAAACTAATCAAGTCTGAATAATTCGACGAAATGAGCAATGCGTCTTGGGCTCTTATTGTTAATGGTAATCCAATAAACTTTAGGCGGAGTACAAATAATTAAAGAAACAGATCGCTTATTGTATCCATTATTCCATATATCACAATAAAACTGGCTCCTAGTAACAGCTTAAATCCTATTCTCAGGAATAAAATGAAGTACAAAGACGTTATGAAAGCCCACCACAACTTGAAATCCATTTTCAACAAATATGTTACCAGTAATGGGTAATACGAAATTCCCGGATTCCCGGTTGAATATTATTTAACTTTACAAAACCCTATTGAGTAAGCTCTCGTTGGTAAACTTTTTTAAAATAATATATCTATTCTCAACAAGGCAACAAGACTTCTTACTATGAATAACCAGGATTTCAATTAGTAATACAAAAAGTATGCAAGAGTTATCAAAGTTTCTTTTATACGGGCATTTAACGATATCAAGCTTGTTGAGAGAAGCTATGGGAACAAGTCTTACTTTGAAACCGTTGAGAATCTTCTGAAAGATAAGTATGAAGGTATATACATTGAACCGGATAGTGAAGGAGAAATCGGACCTATTCCGTCTAATAATAACGAGGACTCTGATTCTGATCCAGGCCAAGATCCAGATGAAGATCTGGACGAAAACCCAGATCCAGGCTCAGGCCAAAGCAAAGCTGGATTCTCAAGCACTCTAAAATACAGAAGGCCTAAGTGTAACAGGACCCTGGAGATAGAGAAGGGATTAGAATCTGAAACACAAAAGAGAACTTTTTAGTAATACAAATAAAACAAAAGTATTGAAACTCTAAGTCAATAAAGCAATCAGATTCAACAAAGGGCCCTGGAGACAACTTTAAACTATTGAACTACTAGTTTATTATAACTTTATTAAAATTCAGCAAAGTTATATCAATTAATATTAAAAGTTAATTAACGAGTCGCTACTCCTAGAAATATTAATACTTGTGTCTTTTCTTATTTTGTTCTTCTTATTTCTTTTTTTTTTAGGATATGCTTTTTTTTCCTTTTGACTTGATTAGGATGATTAATCTTTCTATATAGGGAGGAATATAAGCAAAACTTGGTATTGATTATATGATCTCTTTTTGTAGCTAGTATTTATAGGTTTTCTTTATATAGTTTAGAAAAGCAGTCAGTTCCCATCTATCTTCTTGTACATTTTGTAACGCACTATGTAAAGTCTTCTCCTCTTCTCCTCCGCCAAAGGCACTATGTCTCAGTGATTTATCTGTGGTATTTGCGAAGGACTACTTTACGACCCTACCACCTTCTACTCTTTTATAATAGAGTAATTATTATATACAAATCGGAAAAGTTTTTAAGTATCCTATATATTGAGTATTGTTTTGATATTACTTATAGATCTTTTTATTAGTATATTTAATAATCAATTCGCTATATTTAGAGTAATAAACTAGACAATAATATATATATAAGTTATAGTATAAACTGGCATTTGTTAGAATATTATTATAATTAAGAGTATTATAATCTATCAAGAGGCTTTGAATATTTATTAATATTAAATAGCCGGAATGGTTTTATTGTTTTTTTGAAAACTAATAATTTAATTAATTCTTTTTATAAAAGAATTCATTTTGTACTTAGAGATTCTATATTGCATGATTCCTTTTCTGCCTGTATCTTAATCTCTTTTTGGATAATTATATTAGAAATATTATAAGCATATTCAATATATTATAAAGAATCTGAAGTACAATATAATTATATCAGGTTTTTATAACTTGAGTATTATTTGTATTAAATATGATAATTAATTATATATGATTTTTGTTTATAAGAAATTCTTATATCCTTTAATATTTTATATTCCAAGATTTACCTTATTTATTGTAATAAAGCGAGGGGATTAATTTAAATCTTAATCTAGGAATTGCTTTTATAATCTTCAATTACAATTCAAAGGGATTATTAGCGATTATTTATTATTTATTTCCTATCTTTATAAAGATTATATAATGGTTTTGCTTTTATTGTTTATATTTTTATATCGTTTCTATTGTTTTAAATATATTTGCCTTGATATTTTTTAATATTTAAGGCACTTCTTTAATCTTGAGTATAGTAATATAGGATTTAGTAATTCTCTCTAAGATTACTCTTGTAATTAATATAGAAATTCTTTATATAAATCTGGTTTATCTTATAGTCTTGATTATACTATTAAGATATACAGATCTTAATATATTAATATAATTTAATTTTGTTTGCTTAGAGTTTTAATATATATATAATTATATTTATAATCTTTAAAATTACTTATTGCTTTTTATTCTCCTATAGAATTGATTGGTTATTGTTTTATAGATAGATTGTATATCATTATCTTTATTTATTTCAATTATTAATATAATTATTATTATTATTGTTAAAACAATTGGATTATAATCCCAATATACTTAGTAATGCGATAGATCGCTTACAACCATATATTGATAGTATCATAGTATTATAAATTCCTTTAATATGATTTGTTATAATATAGTTAGTATCCGATTTTTATTTCATATAATTCAGAATTGCTTTTTGTAAATCAGCTTGTTAGGATTATTATTGAAAAAGGGGATTAGGGTTATTATTAATTAAATAATTAAGGTTATTATTGATTTAAATAATTAGGATTGAAATAAATTTATAATAAAATATTATAAGAAAAAAGAATATAGAGTTTTAGGGTAAATTAATATTGAAATAATAGAAAATATTGAAAAGAAATTAATTATAAGAAAAATAAAAAGAAGAAATAAAATTATTAAAATAAAAAATAAAGAAATAAAATAAATAAAAAGAAAATAAAAGAATTAAGATATTAGAGTTAATTAAAATTATAGAAATAAGGAATAATTGAAAGATTAGAGTTATAAATTGAAAAGAAAAAGGAATTATAAATTAAATAAAAAATTAGGAATATGAATTAAATAAAGAATTAAAATATAAAATTGAAATAATTGAAAAGGAAATAAAGATTTTAAAAGATAGAATAGAATAAAGAGAGTTAATATATTTTAGAATTATTAATTGATTGAAGGATTGGGATTATTAATTTATTAAAAGATTAGAGTAATTATTTAATTAGAGGATTAGGGTTATAAATTTGATAGGGGATTAGGGTTATGAATTTGATAGAGGATTAGGGTTATAAATTTGATAGAGGATTAGGGTTATGAATTTGTTAGAGGATTAGGGTTATGAATTTGTTAGAGGATTAGGGTTATAAATTTGTTAGAGGATTAGGGTTATGAATTGTTAGAGGATTAGGGTTATAAATTTGTTAGAGGATTAGGGTTATAAATTTGTTAGAGGATTAGGGTTATAAATTTGTTAGAGGATTAGGGTTATAAATTTGTTAGAGGATTAGGGTTATGAATTTGTTAGAGGATTAGGGTTATAAATTTATTAAAAGATTAGAAGAATTGTTTAAATATATAATTGAGAATATAAAAATAGTAAAGAATTATTAAATGAAATTATAAGATTGAAATAATAAATTAGAAAGAAATATTAAAGAATAAAATAGAATTAATAAAAAATATAGAATTGAAATAAAAAAGAAAAAATATTAAAAGAAATTGATTTAGTGAGTATTTAGAAAAGAAAGAATTTTAAAAAATTGAAATAAAAGAAAGAATTGATATAAATAAATTTAAATATTATTTTAAAGATTTATTATTTTAAAAATATAAAAATTAAGAGATATTTAAAAAAAAAGGATTTAGAAAAGAAATATATTAAAAAGATTGAAATAAAAAGAATTGTATAGTATATGAATATAATAGGTATATTAATATAATATAGGGATACGATGACTCTCACCTGTACGTGGTGTATCCTACGAACCTTCGATCGTGCGATTGGAGAGCTAAGTAGAGTCAGCTGGAGCCGGGTGGTGGTTGTACACTAATCGGAGGTCGTACTGGGAGTGAAGGTACACGCAGCTGATTACTAAAGGGTGATCGCGAAAATGCTTGGAACAGAGGACTACTAGCAAAATGGAGATGAAAACCATTTAATGGTGGAAGGGAGATGAAAGCGGGATTGATGTGGAATTATGTCTTTACGAATCTATATGGAGAGTAGAGTTAGAGCATATCGTGGTAAAACATTTGCAAAGCGGAACTAGCCTTTGAAACAGTAGATAATGAAGTTTTTATAATATAGTTAAGTCTGATTAAAGCCTGTATTGGGAGTAGGGCCAATATCCTTAATTTAACAAACGAAAATCGACAGAACATCTCTGGGGCGCTAGTGTGCAGAGTTTTCATAACCCAACAATATGTACGATCCGCGGGTATACCGGATCGGATATTTACAAATAGTAAGGGGAGTAATAGGAAGTATACAAAGGCTAGAATAGTGTCTACTAGGACCGGTGGGAGTATATATAGAGTAGGAGGAGGGACGTTTTTTAATACCTTACCTTCAAGTATACAGAAGCAGTATAGCGGTGGAGGAGCTCCAGTATAGAAAGGATGCTTTTAGTAAGCCATACTCGACAATGCTTGATCGGTATTACAGCGGCGGAGGATCTCAGGCAAAAGCTAATTCTACGATATACATATACAACGCACTCCTAGCGCTCTACTTTTGACTACAAACTATACATTGGGGGAGTGGATTTTATAAGCAGAGCTTTAATTAGTGAATTGGAAATATTATAAAAGGACTACCTAGCTAGGGATCTGAAATAGTAAGTCTATGAGACATAATCAGCTTTGTTGTGTAGAAGAGATCCAGCAAGGTAATGCGAAACGGTTATTAGCCATAAGACATAGCATATAATAACAGCGACAGCGATACTGTTTATATGACTCGAGAGGACGGATGCGTGTATCGATCTATAATCGGATACTATAGGGTAAAGAGCATAATGGAGGTATTAGATAGGCTTAAGGAGTAAACAGGAATGGAGGTATAAAGAAATGGTTTTAGTCCTGGCCAGAACTTCCGAAGGTAATCATACAATAGGTAGTTTAATGTAGTCAGAAGATTCTATAGAAGTCTAGTACTAGTGGCTTTATCACAAGTGAGCCGGGAAAGCGTCTGTAGATATAGCGAACCTACTTTGTGTTATAATATATTCTAGAAAGTAGTTATAATATAATTCATTTCTGCCCAGACACGATCATCCGAGAAGAGATCAAGGCGCAGGCAGGAGAGGAACCAATGCAATACAGAGTCTCTAAGTACAGGGTGAACCCTTTCACAGAGAGAGCCAACTGGATTGTTAGTTTTAAGAAGACAATAAAACTATTCTGGTTATTTAATGTTAGTGAATACTCAAAGCCTTTTGACAGATCGCGACGCCCTCAATCACAACAGTACTCCAATGGGTGCCAGCTATACTGTAACCTATATGTATGTTATTGCCCGGCTCGCTACTCTAGGTGCAGTGAACTGACTATTAAATACACCGATGGAAAGATCCATGAGCAATGCCAAAACGATGCTTAATATGTGGAATGCCTAGGACCCTTCCGATTCGCGTACAGCAATTGCCCAGCGGCACCACGATTAGTCAATGGAAAACTGATCAGGCTTACCCACCGATAAGTAAGAGAAGTCAGGACTGCTAGCCGAAGGGAGACTTAGGAAACACATAAGGGAAAGGTATCTACTCCAACACCAGCCAAACAGTTTCAAGTGATTATCCCCAGACCCCCTATACCGGGGGCCCACATCACTACCTACAAGAACGAATGGCAATTGGTGGATCGATTACCCAAACAAGCCCAATCAGAGAAGAGCCCCTCCAATAGTCTGATTCACACTCTGGGCTGTAACCCTTTGTGTTGTGCTAATAAAGGGATAAACTATAATATAATAGCTATAGCTGAAAAAGCCTTTTCATCTTCCGACTTTGAAATAAGTGAGGGAAATGAGTCAAATGCTGACGAAATTGTTATCACCTCTGTATAAATCGCATAACCAGTGCAAACTCAATAGGGGGAAGGGGGCTTACGATCGTGTGGGCGAATGTAGGGTGCGGATACTCCAATCATATTATTTTTCTACAGATCGCTGAAAAGATTGATATGGATATCATCTGTGTCTAAGAACCCTGACTGTACGATAACTCGACAATCCAAAATCATGCTGCATATGACTGATATTAGCCAATCGATATCTGGGGAGCAGCTGATGGCTCTGAGCATGGGCTACAAGTGATCATCTATGTACGAAAAGGAGGTAATTTGAAGATTAGACAAATGAGGCAAACCAGAAATAGGGACCTATTTTGGATTAATATTAACGGGTACTCGATCCTCAATGTCTATCGCGCTCTACTCGATCCGCTGATAATAAAATATATACTTGGACTAAAGATCGCCCCAGGGATTGGTACGGTTATTGGAAGTGATTTCAATACTAAATATAATCTGTGGAAACCCGAAGTAGCAATTACCAATTAAAGTGATACGTTTACATAATGAACTGTCGAACAGGAAATGGAGTATATCAGGACTCCTAATGCCCTTACGCATGCGAGGGGATATGTTCTGGATCTGACCTTTTCCAATCTGACTATCGCTACGACAACAATCGATAACAATCTGCACAACAGCTCCAATCACACCACTCAAATCACTACCATTTCGGATAAAGGAACCTCTGAATATAAGCAAGCACATATCCGGATATGTGATTCAGATTTACCCTGTTTGGCAGGTATAATAGCCAACCGCTTAGCGAACCTCCAGAACCCGGACCTCCAATCTACCTACAATATCGACAAACTGATCGCTAGACTCACAAACACACTGAGTGCCTCTATAGTAACTGTAGGGCAAAAAGGTCACAAACCCTATTGATTATTCCTGTAGTAGACCAACGAGTGTAAGGAAAACACACCGAACATACATACAAACCAGAAGAACTGAAAACTACTGATTAAAATAACAATTGCTCAGCAGGACCTACAAAGAGTCGTACAAGTATCGAAAACAAGCCTATTGGATTAGCGCTTGGACAATATACAGAACGATTAGGAATTATATAAAGTCATGAATTGGTACAAACTGACTTTAAAAACAAACCTCAAGACCCCTCCTTTGGTAATCAAAAGCTAGGAGATTACTAATACTAGGGAAAAAGCCGAAGTACTCTTTATAATGGTAACTCGACCGCTTCAAAGCATCGAACGATCTACAGCACGACCCTCTATAGGAACAGGGCTGCCAGACGATTTTATTATGGAAAAGAACGATTATTGTGGAGAAAGTGGAAAAACATATAATAAGAATCAGAAGCACATCACCCGAAATCGATCGGACAACCGTTCGCCTTTTTAAGGCATGCTGGCCTAGTACAAAGAGTGTAATACATAAGATTTTCGCAGCCTGCCTCAAACTCAACTATTATCCTAACAAGTAGAAACTCGCTGAAGTAGTCATGTTGCCCAAGGTTGGTAAGAAGAACAGAACGTCCCGAGATCATAAAGACCGATTACATTGATATTGTGTATTGGAAAAGAACTAGAAAGGTATATCGCCCAGTCAAATTGTATGAACAGCCATGAGATACAATATTATCAGCCTTTAGTATTGCGGAGCACTGCTGAAAAAAGCCGGTATTGATCTCACACAGCTGTCTTTATTTATAATGCTGAGCGTGCTTTAACAACTAACAAAATAATCACACTAGTAATAATGGATGTATAAAGCGTTTATGATGTACTCCTTAAAAAACGGCTCCTACAACGTATAAAAAGCAGAATTGGCCTATAGCACTCTTACAACTCATTGATTCATTCCTGACTAGGAGATGTATGTGTGTAAGGCTTGAGGGGATTACAATACAGGATTTCCCGGTCGCATTGCGGTACCCCCCAGGAATCGCCACTCTCCCCTATCCTGTATACCCTCTATCTTACTAAACTTCTCAATCAAGATAGAGCACAGCGTTTCGAATATACTGACGATATAGTTATATATTACACATTTAAGGACCTATCCACAAATACACGTATACTCCACCAAACCGTTTAACACATCCTACAATAAGGAGATCAAAATAAAATCTTTTTCACTCCAGAAAAGTTTAAGCTACTTTATATATCGAGAAAGCATGAAATTGCAAATCCAGCTATAAGGATAAGTCGGGACCTAGTCATCACGCTAACCCCTCTAGGGCTCACCAATGGAGTACAACCAACCTTACACTAACTTGACGTCTTTTTTGATCAACGCCTAACATTCCTACAGTATATCAAAACGCGTACCACAAAACTATACGTGTTGCATCCTACATCCAATCAATAGCTCATATAGCCTACGGACTATCTGTAGCCTGCTTGCGAAAAAGAGATCATTATCTGTATACTCCCTATCGCCCTCTTCGACTTCGAAGTATAGTTCGATGGGCTATACAAACAACACCTAAATGTAGCCATATTCCGGTCGGCACCGGGATCAAGAAACACGTCGACCTAGTCAGCAAGACGATTCATAGTGCGGTATAGGAAGCTTTACCCGTCTACAAGATGACCCCGACAACCACCACTTCCTCATAAAAGCTGGTCTCCCAGCTGGAATTGTTGCATTAGAGCAAGCTAGATTGAGGTTTGCATTTCAGCTTCAGATAGTGAATGTACAATACCCTATTTGTAAACCAATTGAAACTGTACATTAGAAAGAGAAAACGAGGCACAGGTATTCTGAAAGATTCCAATACAAAACTGTAAAGAATAGAACAGGCAATCCCTGTTACCCAAGCACTCCAAACTTTTATAGCCCTACTTTTCTCCCGAGTGCCATATCGATCCAACAAATGGTATAGACAAAGAGGACGTCGCAAAAGCATTCAAGGAATGGTGGAACTTAATCCCTCAAGAAAAACTATCTGTGTTTTCAGACAGATCTGAACAATACAACGAACACGGTTACTACGTGGGGTACGGCTTTGTAATCTATTATGGCAAGCAATAGATCAATATTAACTACAGCTGTATACCGTGAATAGTCGCATGTTTTTACCACTAAGGCAATTGGTTGTATAACGGGACTAGAATGTCTCCTGAGCATTATTGATTGTTTCTATTAGGGATGAATATGGTTATGTATTAATAGCACCTTAATAATCTGGGGAATGCGAGGAAGTGCCACTGCCTCCTTTCAATGGGCATATTATAAGTGCCATTAAGCAACTGCAATACTACGATATTGTAATCAAGTAGTCCCCTGGGTATACTGAGATTGAGGGGTAACGAGGCAACCAATCGCCTTGCTGATCAAGGCACAACTAGGCCGCTTGACTCTGACCCATCCTGCCTCCCTACAGTCAGCAGCTCCCGCTCTATTCTATGTGCCAAATGTCGGCGTTCTAAAAGCAGATAGTAAAAGGAAAAAAGGGGGTCTAATCCTTCGAAAACGTATAATACATGGGAAATTGGTATATGACTATCTCGAAACCGGAAAGCCTTAAGCTCCCTCGTGGGGTACTACACAGACTCATAGCGATGCGGACGGACACGGTGACTTTGCAGCCTATCATATCAGATTCAATCATGAAAATAGCATGAATATCTGTACATGCGGGATTGAGAAAAGTACACTGTATTTCTTTCAATGTCAATCAATAATCGGATGCGCAACAACTGGCTGCTTGTACCAAATCGATTTCGATCCGAAGGGATACGATAGTATATATTAAACCGTATCCTGCGAACACAATATAGCTTTACTGATCTTCTCGCTAAAATCCAGATTCTATACTAGGATATACTCAAACTATGCAAAACTACACGAATTCCAACCTGTTCCAATACCCCGAGGATAAGCTCTCCACCCCAATCAACCTAAGACCCGCATCGAACAGCTATAACGCTCCGAGCGCTTTCCCGATTGACAGTGATCGATCTGATTATCCGCTAATACCCGGATGGCATATGGAAACAAGGCCCTCTGAAACAAAACCACAAACCTTTAGATAGAATAGCTGCAGGATCGCTTATGAGTGGTATTGAGCGGGGGAATACCAGAGGCAACAAGCCCTCTGATTAGCTAACATTACACTACTATGAGCGGCTGGAACGCTAGCGGCCGTAGGCCCGCTTCTTAGTACATCTAGGAATACCCCCTTGGGAGGTCAGATAATAGACCGTAATCACTATAAATAAATAAATAAATAAATTAATATAATATAGTATTGATATTAAGGAATTAAAATAAAAAAGGATTTAAAGATTTTTAGAGATAGGGATATTTTTTATTAGAGGAGTTTTTAAGAAATTATATATATATATAGTTATATTTAAATAATTAAAATAAAAAGGAATAAATTGATAATATTATAGGGATAGGATTATATTAAATAATTAAAATAAAAAGGAATAAAATTGATATATTATTATAGGGATAGGATTATATTAAATAATTAAAATAAAAAAGAAATAAAATAAAATTAGAGATAAATAAGAAGAAATAGAATAAGATTATAAAAAAAAAAAGAAATTGGAGAAAAGAGAAAAAGAGATAAAAAAAGAAAAGAAAAGGGAAAAGATTAAAATTTTTTAGAAAAGAATAAAAAGAACGAATAAGGAAAATAAGATTATAAAAAAGAAAGAAGATAGTTTTAGAAATAAGAATAAGATAATTAATAAGAAAATTAGGATATAAAGAAAAAAAGAGAGAGAAATTAAATAATTAGAGTTAAAAAGAAAATTAAAAAGAATTAAGGGATAAAAAATTGAAAGAAAAAAGATTAAAAGAAGAAATAAAAGAAATATTGAGAAATAAAGTTTTGAAAAAATAAGAAAGAAATGAAAGAAAAGAAAAGAATATTGAAAAGGATTAAAGAATTAAAAGAAATTAGATTAAGAATAGAGAAATTATAAAAAAAGGGATTAGAATTATAAATAAGAAAGGGGGTTAGGGTTATAAATAAGAAAGAGGACTAAGATTATAAATGAGAAAGGGGATTAGAATTATAAATAAAAAAGAGGATTAAGGTTATAAATGAGAAAGGGAGTTAGGGTTATAGTAAAAAAAGGGGGTTAGGATTATAAGTGAGAAAGAGAATTAGAGTTATAAGTGAAAAAGGGTTGGTAGAGTTATAAGTGAGAAGGGGGTTAGGATTATAAGTAAAAAAGAGAATTAAGTTATAAATGAAAAAGAGGATTAGGTTATTAAATAAAAAGAAGAATAATATTAGAATAGAATCATATAACTAACCAAACTAACACATACGCTTAGCGCCCCCACAACTAAAACATATACATTCATAGTCTTTAGCTTTTAGAACATTGAGCAATATTTACAACAATATAAATCAATTTAGTATTATAATTAATTCACTATCACTATAAATAATACCAAACACTAATCAGTAATATTATAGATCAAAAATCTGACATCTTAATTTTCAAATGTAATGTGGTTTGTGATAAGATTAGTATTTTCTCCTGAAAAAGTATAAGCTCTTATATCAAAGTAATATAAGTTTGATTATCTACTTTTGTTGTGAATAAAGATTGTCGGTAATATAATAATAATTCTTGTATTCAGCATTAATTCAATATAATTTAATACTAACAAATTGAGTTTAGTCGATAATGTAATAACAACTCTTATAATCAACCTTAATCTATATTTTATTCTTCAAGGCAATGTGTATTGAAGAATACAAACCAATAGCTATCAGCTCAAGCTAAGTATTATCTTTAATGAATAAATACAATTTTGCCGGATTTTAGTAAGTTATATTTAAACACCTCACCTCATTACTTACCTGTATCCATCAATATAGCAGAATCTTATAAAAACAACTCTGCAGAGTATAAGCCTAAACACAATGATAATATGAAAGTATAACCAAATCGATTGTACCATTAATTATTACAACTAATGATTTTAATATAATAACTAAGCAATAACAGAACAACCCTATTGATCTTACAAAGGAAGTAGGTATAAAAAGGTCAGGGATTTTTTGCAAGTATAAACTTTATAATATCAATAATCGAAGTATTATAATAGCAAGCTATAATCGAATTACTTTTGCGAATTTGAATACTTTAATTTGGAATATTTTCAAGTAGTCAGTATATATCTTTTATATAAATTAAGATACGAAACTATACTTGTATAGCATATTTGTTGCAAAGCACGAGATCTGTACAACACAACCTGTTTATAATGCTTTAGTATGATACAATCCGATCACTGTATAGAGAATGATCAGATAAAAGATTATGGATATACTTACAAATAGGGATTTATATTTCGATTGAAAAGTATATAGAAAAGAATAGATAAAAAAGATATTCAAGTTTCTGTATATATATTACTAAAAGAACCCGAGATATTTTAAATAAACAATCAGTTTGGATTATTAGGTTTCAATCAATATAGGTTATCAAAGTTATCAAGTGTTTTACCTTAGAATCGCAACAATTTCAGGATTCAGTTCTTTAGATAGTAAAAGAAAGGGCAATTGATATTGAACAAAAAACATTATCAAAACTATAAGCAACTCTATTATTATGAATCTATTTCTTAATCTAATATCGATTTTCTATAAAAAAATAATGAATCCAACTTACTTGTATACTTATTCTATAATCAGAAGAAATCATTATCTTTGTAATCGATTCAATATAAACAATTTCAACCCGAAATATCTTTTCGATAACTCGACCCTTTATTATTACAACCATCTCCATTATATAAGAGAAAAGTAATCAATTATCCAGTAATCTATTTGATAATAATAATAATTCGAGTAAAGAAAAAGAAGGAGGAGATAATAAAAATAAAGAAAACAATTTTCTTATAAGGGGGTTATAATAGAAATGCAGCAGCGAAAGTAAAAACAATATAAAAGGAAAAAGAGGAGGTAATCCAGAATATCAATTACAATATTCCAGAAATCTTCCCAAAATCCACTACCAAAAGTTATAATATCAATTCAACTTTTCAACAATCGTGTGAAACTTTATAACAGGAATAGAACAAATACAGCAAAATAAAACAATAATTTTATATACAAATTCAATATATTCCTCAACAATTATTAACATATTAATCTATCTAACAATCTATTCCCAAAAGTATTCCCTGCTATACTTGTCAATATAGCACTTGATTTCTATTATACGAATTTAAAGATTATACTGGTATTGATATAAGAGATTCATAAATTATTTGTAAATACATTTAAAGACCCCAAGTATAAAAGGAATATTATATAGTAATAGAAAACTGTTATACTAAAAAATGTGATAATACAATTAGAAAATAATAGGAAATCAATTATTACTGTTTATAACAAATAATGATAAGATTATATTATTTATATAAAGGATTCAGTGATATGATTAGGATAAAGGATTTACTTTATTAAAAGATTGTTAATATATATATACCAATATCAGTATACTCTCTAATTTGTTTTCGCCTAGCTAAACAATATATCAAGTCTCCTTGAAGAACTTTGTTTAGTTATTATTGATATGGGAGCTGGCTTATTTAAACGAAAATATAATATTCTACACCAATCGGAAGTATTAACACAGAGGAGGATATAATCAGAATAAAGGATTTGAATAAAGTAATCGATAACTATTCAAATCATAAATTAAAAAGAAATGTTTTGTTTGTAAAAAGAATAATTATTGGTTAATCAGATATAATAAGGAGGAGTGTGATAAGTTATAATACAAATACAAAAAGCGGTTTAAGGATACTAATAACAATTTTAATAAGATTTTAAATAATTTCTTATTGAATATAAAGATTTCAATCAAAATGATATTGAGGAATCTAATATTGATATTGATAAGAAAATTGAAACTTACTTCGCTAATATGAACTTCAAGATTTATTAGAATAAGAATTATATTCAAGCTTTATTACTCAAAACGGATTTATCAATAATAAAGAGATTACAATAAGATTGGCTAATAAAACACTTATTTATACCCTAATACATCAAACTCAAAGGAAATCATATTCATAAATGGATATGACTTCAAAAAGTTAGTTTAAGGGTATTATTGTAATATAGCTATAGCGAAATGATCTATAGTAGGATTTCAATCAATATATGGTATATAAAACAACTATCGAGGATATTATTTTAATAAAAACAGAACAGGAATTGTAAATGTAGTATTTCGGGATTGAAAGAGCTGAATCTTTTAGATTGTAAACTCTACCTACCTTTAGGAATTATTGAATTTTATACTTATAGATATGGAAATACTATTCCTATTACTCACTTAATAATATAGATCATTTCGGTATATACTACAAATAATATTATCGATATGGTGTTACAAGAATAGAAAAAAGTTACCCTTATATTCGATTTGTAATAAGTATACAATTCTATTATAGCAAATAAATATATAGTAGTTTTATATAATAAATTATGAGAGTAGTGAGTGTTATTCTTACTGATATAGAATTACAACGCCTATATTGTTGCTTTGGTAATCTATTAGTATATAAGATTTTATAAGTATTTTATAGCGAGCTAGTTATAATAATGTTTCAAAAGCTGAGATTGACAAGTTTCATCAGTTCTATTAATATTATTAAAAGTACAGAAAATCACTAAATCAATTTAAATTCAATTTACAAGATAATGTTGACTTCAACCATTTAATAATAATTGATATCATATAGTATTGATATTCATTCTATTTTATATATCATTAATAAAGGTATACAATTCCAAGCTATGCAATAGCTGAACAACGTTATTGCAAAAACATACTTTCGATACACTTTGAAAATACTAAATGAATATTTACACCAGTCCACCAGATTTTATTATATATGATACTAGAAAAAACTTTGTAAACAAGGAATTCGTTCAATATGCTACAACCATATCGATAAGAACAAAAAGTATACTAGTTGGAAACACATTAGTTAATTAATATAATTAAATACTACCATACAATTATCAAAAAGCATATACTATCATTTCCAATAAATTCGATATTCTACCACCAAAAAAAGATAATACTACAAATAACTATAAAAGCAATAAATAACACTATAGGATCAGACAGATTAGTTTCAATACTTTCTAATCTTTAAAGCATATCCACGAATATCTGAATTTGACCCACCCGTATCTACAATTCTACAGTAGTTAATTAGCAATCAAAAAAAGTAATAAATGAGATTTATAAATTATAAGCGATACAACAAGTATCTAATACTTTGAATCAGCAAAATGGATTGTTTATAATGGCTTTATACGATTTATCTATCAATTCAAAGGTTTGGGTATAGAAAGAATATAAAGGATAAACAGGACTATATCATTTATTGGGTATAAAAGATAAGACATACACAATACAATTATTAAGCGGATCAACAGAATTCCGCACTATTCAGGTTAAACCTTATATAGAGGATATATAGAATCGGCTTCAGGATCAATCCTAACCACCTACCGAATCAGTACAAATATTACCTATACAAACTGGATTAATATAGCAAGAACAACTTGCTATACCTAGTGCAAACAAAACAACTTTACCAAAATCTGGCAAAGTTATATCTACCCCCTCACCAGCTACTACCAGAAATAGGAATCCAAAAGAGATCCTTTTAGATATATTCAGAAACCCTTAACCTTAGCAATAATAAATCCCTTAAATAATAATTTCAGTATAATTCAATACTTTTCGCAAAAAAGAGAAAATATTGAATTCACAAAACACTTACCGGATTTATCGATTTTTCTATCAGAGAAAGACGAGTCTAATGATATATAATACATTGAATACTATATAATATCTATTGATACCTCACCATCAACAATTTTTGTAAAATTAAAACAAAAGAAGATTGACAAACTTATAGAAAATAATATTTTCCAACTTATAAAGATTGTGGATATCCCCACAAATACAAGGATTTTTTAACTCTCGTTTTATTGACAAAATTAAAATAAAAAAAACTAATAAAGCATTTCCCAAATCCCGATTGATTATATAAGTATAAAAAGATCAAGGAAAAGGTACTGTTTTAATATAATTGCTAATAATACAATACATCAGCCAATATATTATACTAACAATAATAGCAATACTACCTAAAAACAAAATAATTATAAGTATTCGTAATATCACACAAATATATACATAATCGA